>NC_059373.1:44102846-44466576 GCF_019703515.2 Myxocyprinus asiaticus
GAGGAAGCCTTTGCGAACACAGAAGTAACATGTAACCTCCATGTAAAGCCCCAGTCTTTCAGTCATATGAAAATGTAGATGGACAACATTAGAAAGACTTTGAATATAATGCAATTCAGCATAAACTGCAGCCTTCAAAATTGCCACAGAATTGAATCAACATCTCTCTGACATAGTCTGATAGGTAGGGTCTATTGCAGGGCTCTTGTATTGGATTGCATAAGATTATACAGGGGAAACTATTTTTCTGTTTTTTCTATATCCATTTTGATGTATAAAATTGACTTCTGCTTTCTTACCTTTGCAAAAACTCCAATGTTGCTCCTTTGGCTGCTGGGTAAGAGATGTTCAGGCAGTAGTAGGAGGCAAACAGCAACACAACAGCATCAGTGAAGACAGTGATGTGGCTATTCACAATATTTTGGTCCACAGATAACATGAAGTACTCTGCTGCCAAAGCATTTGTTGTACAAATACACAAGAGAGGGGATCTGTAACTTTTTGTGACAAACTGAGCCCAAAGACCAAGTCCAGCTATTATTAAATATCATTTTCCTTTACA
Organism: Myxocyprinus asiaticus; assembly: GCF_019703515.2. Taxonomy (NCBI): domain Eukaryota; kingdom Metazoa; phylum Chordata; class Actinopteri; order Cypriniformes; family Catostomidae; genus Myxocyprinus; species Myxocyprinus asiaticus. The sequence goes on from NC_059373.1 coordinate 44,103,409, forward strand.
AACCGATTGAACTGTATATCAAAAAACATATTAACCATCACCCAATTGGTTATGTAAGCATTATAATCCAATGTACATATAATAACCCTTTAAGGAACAATTTGGATTTTTTGACATGTGGTGTGAGCTATTGTTAGTAATATCTATGTTTAAACATAGTTCAGGATACAGATGCTGTGGATGGAGACATCCCAGGGAGCCAGTCAGAAATGATCAGCATATTAATCAAATTGATCAAATTAGTTGTTATAAGTCTCTTACCAGCTTTAAATTATTCAAACACATTTTCAATGAATAGTCTAAATCCCATACTATTAAACTGAGAAAAGCTACAACCATCAATGGCATCAAACCATAATTTCAACCAACCAATCACACCACAGTCAAGCCCAGAAGTCCAAATCCAAATCTTTAATTGTCCATACTGTATATCTTTCACTCATCTATTAAAACAAAAAGTTTTTACATTTATTGTTATCATGGTATTGACTGTTATCACAATATAGTTTTTAGGTCGTATTGTTCACCTCCAGAGTAGCAGCAAATGACCCACGGCAAATGTAAACACAACACTCCACTCAAAAGATAATTTAAAAAAAACAACTCAATTAGTTGTTGCATAACAACTATCCTTTTAAAGACCAATAGTATACTATAATAATAGCATAATAACAGTAACTAGGACAGAAAAATAAACATATTCAAACATACCACACATAACTATGCATGGTGTACTTGGAAGTTCAGCACAGTTCACTTCAGAGGGCAGGGTTGTTTGATCGACTTTATGGAACATCTGGTCCTCTTCCTCATTGTAATACTTGAAGTAGTTGAAGAAACCCAGCAGCATTGACATTTACAACATTCTTGCTTGAAGTGTCCATTTCTCTGAAGATGGTCTCCATCTTCCCTGTCTTGTCACTAGACTTGAGGTATGAAACAACTCTGGCTCATTTATTTGCTATGGCTTTGTCATCAATGTCCATGCCCGTAAGCTCTTTAAAATGAGTCTTCATGCCAACTGTCTCAAATAAATATGGCCATTCATTTGTCAAATCAGAGGTCTCAATTCCACTGATAATGTCTTTTCTCTGCATGAAGACAGTGGCCCTCATCATATTCTCAATACCTTTGGTGTCACATCATCTTTCATTGTACATTTTCTTTAAGTTTTCTTGTGCATGTTTCTGTGATTCAGGCATTTCATCAGGTGGTAGCCGCACTGGTTGCCAGTTTATACATCTGTAGGTATCTAGTCTTCTCTTCCTGGGTGGGGTGTCCTCTCCTTCACTGGTGCTAATAGCTAGTCTCTTTAAGGAAAGTGAAGTGCTTCCTCTCCTTAAGTTATCCACTCTGCTGATCATCTGATTTGTGATTAAGTCATACCCACTGCCAACAATTTCACCTTCAATGACATCTCTGAATGCCACATGATATGCCTTTGCCATCTTTCTTGCAAACTCACTGATGTGTTTCTTCCCGGGTGTTGGGCATATTGTTAAGATTTCACTGACAATCAGTCGTATAATTTGAAGTCTCTCACTTTTTGTTGGTCGCTTCCCTGTTTCCAGCTTTCTGATGATCTCAGATGGCATCTTCTTCCAAGGAATTTCAATTAAATGATGTACAAATTAAAACAAATACTTGTGGCTTTGAATGTGAAAGAAGTCTCCTCATTTCTGCTGGCTTTAGGAAGGAGGTCACTCTCTTGTATGTAGTTCAAGTCCTCAATGTCATGGACTCCTAATTCCTGAAGAACCACAAGCAAAGGCTCAAGTTCCCTTAGTTTTGGAAGAGTTGATTTAATAAAAGAGGCAAGAGCACTCCCTCCATCCATGACTATAGAGGAGAGATGAGACAGACTGATCGTTTGGTTTCTCAGATAATTGATCTTTATGTATAACTCAAGTGACTCTGTAAGTAGTAAAAGGGACTTAAATGAATCTGGCCGTTACAGTCATCTCCAGCTAAATGCCATACATTTTGATAAAACACCATAAACCAATCAGTGGAACATTTCCAGTAATCTCTGAAGAACTCTAACCCTCTCCGCCATTGCTCATACGTAGGTGTGTTTACTGCAACACTTATTAAGTATATGCAGAGTGCAGCTTCACTTTTGGCATTGCATTGGGATAGAGTCAAAAGCCAGAACTTTGTACAATCTCAGTAGCTCCTCGTATATTTAACAGTGTGGTTTTGTTCAAAAACAAAAATTTAAAATACAGTACTAGTATTCTGACAGATTTGTGTATAGTCTGGATTTTTTTATTTTTTGTTATCTTTACTCTGTGTCAACAATGCTATGTTTCAGTGAAATGACTCTTGTCCCAAAAAACTTGTACGCAGGCAATGGATAATAATCCAGATTGAGCTCTGCTTTGATGCACCTCATGCTCTGCTTTGCCTCTTTCACTTCATATAGTCCAAACTCTGGCAAATATGACACATCATGAGGTGTAACAATCAAGTACACATGCTTCTCCTCCTCCAACAGTATGAGCTCAATTTGACCGAATTCAGTTGACTTAGCTTGGCTCAGACAAAAGAAAGAATCCCTTTTTGTACAGAGTACCTTTCCACTGTACCTTGGTAGTTGCCACAATATTGGGTTCCTTGACCAAGTTTGCTCCGACAGCAGTGCGCACTGCATTGCTGTACAGTTCAGCGTGGAAAGGAATGGAGTACTTCACCACCAATAAAGATGAAAAAGGAGCCTGAATGTAAATATGCTTGTAGTAGCTGGTGGTTCCTGGCAAGTGTTTGTCATACATTTTTGAAATTCTGTGTTCTTCGCACACATCTTTTGAAGTATGAGTGCTTGCTTTCAAACCTCATTGTCCACAATCGCATTAGTGGGCCAAGCTTCAGTTTCAATGCAAGGTAGTGAGTGAGGTAATGTTGCTTTGGTTTCAGTTTGTGTGCAGGAAACTTTTCTTTCCTTGCCTCTAGATAGTCACGGATCTGAACATTGAGCAAAGCAACCTGAGGCACTGATATTCTAGGGGCACAAATCAATTCCACTACCTCTTTTAGTTGGACAGTCAGTTGCCATACTGGATTCTCTGTATCTGTGATCTTTTCACCGATTATAACAGGGAGAAGCCTCAGCAAAGACCAGTTTTCTGTTGCCTGGCCACCTAGTTTTACATCCTTTTCAGAAACTTCTGAGGGTGTAGAATTACTGTCAGATCCTTTGTAGCTAAACTGCCTGATTAAGTTGCGAATATGTGAAGAATTTCTTCACCTTGACAAAGTAATTGAGGTAAATGGCAAGGTCGGATGCCACTACACCCTCAAACAAATCATGGCAATACAGGGTGGGAGGATTAAAGACAGAGTCAAATTTCAAACCTCTGACTTCACTTGCATTATCATCCTGCTTGCTCTTGAACAGTGTCATTGTTGTCTTGTACTGTGCGGATTGGAGCATGGTGTTCTAAATTGTCTAGCTCACTTCTAGTTACGTGACAATATCGGCAGAAATAGTGAGATGTACTGAATTTTTCTGTGAAGCCACCGATATTATGTGAACCCAAATTATCGCCTCCAGTTCTCCAAGATCTGATATTGCTGGAGAGAACACTTTCTCATGGCCAAAATGTTTTAAATCCGCTTCTCGGCACAAAAGCAAAAGCTGCAAGTTGTCAACAGTGGATCGATGAAAAGGATCAAAGTTTGCTAGAGTGAAGTAGACCCCAAGCATCTTGTGTTTTTTCTTTGCAGAGCCAAGGGGATTAACCACCTTAAACGCATCTTTATAAAGTACCACCTTTAAAGTGACACCTGGCTCCAAAAACAGAGGATTGGATTTGAATACCGAACATCGTTTAAAATAAGAGGTGTACTCTCATTCCCAGATGTACAACATTCTTCCCACACAGCAGGATCTTTCAGCAGAGCTGTTAATGTATCTTTTATTGGAATATACTGAGCATATTGCTCCTTTCTGTTTTCATCAAACCCCCAAATAATGGATTGTGGATGCACATAGGGAAAATTTTCCTCAAAATAATGTTTTCTCTTGTACTTTGTGGAAAGGGCAGCTGCATGAATATCTATGTCATCTAGGGTCTTCAAAACATCTTCAATTTCTGTCTCAGATAGTTTAGTTTTTGCTTGAAGTGATACTTTAAGTTGATTCTTTGTGGACTGCTGGCACGCTCCATTGAGACTATTCATTTCTTCTACAATTAACTGTACTGTTGAGGAAGGGATAAGGTGCTTCACCTGCAATTTCATGTAAAACATGCATAGATTTCTCATATATAAACTTCTCATTTGTGCAGGGTCCAGTATATCCTCCTCAGGCCCATCATCAACTGCCCATTCATCTGAATGACTTTCAGCAATAGAGGACTGAAACTCAGTAGGAACTGAAGGAAGACAGTATGCACCAGAGACCTGCAGAGCAGTAGAGTGTTTGTGTTTTCTAGATAGGTGGGACGTGAAAGACGATTTCACTGAAAAAAAAAATTATCACAGTTTTTGAATGGGCAATGTACCTCCTCTCTTTTTGACATGTGAGATTTCAGGTGACACAAAAGATCTTTCAGATCAATAAACTGTTTCTGACAGTAATGAAGTTCACATATAAAGAGTACCTGCAGAGGCTCACATTGTGACACAGATGATGACTGCCGATGATGACGGAAAACATGACACTTAAAAGCATTGTAATTTCTGAAGTGAGACTTGCAACATGCATACTGGTAATGTGCCTCATTTCTGTGTAGCCCTTGATGATGTACGTAAACTTTTAGGGTTTTCACAGAAACACCACAACTATGACAAGTGTAATCTTTGAACATCTTTAACTTTGGCCCAACACACCTCTTTCGCTTCAGCTTTTCACCTTTTCAACTCACACAACTTATCTGCAGAGAGAAACAAAAACAAGTCTATTTAAGTGCATGGGACATGTTAATTAAGAAATCTGCAAAAATCCAAAGAAATACGTGTATTGAACACTGACTATTATGTGTAGACAGCTAAATAGTTAAAACAGTTACACCACCTCAACCGTACTACATTAGCTATGCTAACGTGCCGACTCTCTGCTCAACAACATGAGAGGAGGGAGTTGGCTTAATAGCCTCATAGTTAGCTAACACTTAACTATATGCATTATGACAGGTCATACAGATTTAGTACATTTGCCAAACTGGAGTAAATTCAAAGTCTTACTTGCCTTGCAGCTGCAACGTGTAGGCTGTGACTGTGGATTGTCCTTTTAACTCCCTCAAAATTGTTTGTTTGTCAAATAACAATTTTAGAATGTTCCCGCATACACGCTGACTATCCGAAAGAAAACACATTTACACTGGTAGCTCATGCAATGTCCGTTTGTCCACCTTGTCATCTTTCCACCACCTGGATTCAGACTGTCAATGATCCAATTTAATCCCCCGAATTTTGCCCGCATTAGCTTATCGTCGTTCTTTCCATCGACCGCGCTTTCTATCGAGAACCTCTCCCCCCGATCGTTGCCGTTGTTGTTCAAATTTATTGGAAGGTTCAGACATTTAGAGTCACTTCTAAAGTATCCCAAAATCCGAAATGGCTTGTCTCGTAACGTTCAAGATGTATTTCTTTTATCGTTGCTTTTATTTAATTTTACAACTATTAAATCAGTTATGTACAGTATTAATATATATTTTAAGTGTTACATAACTAAGAAAAGTATATGTAAAATGACATTAAATAATTTCATTTTTAATCATACAAAACTGTATTTTACTGGCATTTTACATTTTAACCTCATTCAAGTTGTGATTATCTGTAAGTTAATAAATCTGTATGCTATAGAATAACAGAATATGTATTTCTATGATTATTAACTTTGTCATTTTAAAAGTTACAGAATTATATTAAAAGTCACCATCTGTGAAAATACAGTAATTATGTCTTTTTTCAATGATAAAAACTGTATGTTGACTGTTTAAAAATGCTTATAGATATTATACACTGATAAAAACACATTTATTTAACATTTTTGTTTATAAAACATCTATAATTATACAAGATCTGTCAATTAACAAACAATGTGAAATTACAGAACGAATACTTCTTTTTAATGTTAATTGTCACTAATTGTATCTAATTTTAAAATTGATTTACAGTATTAAACTAGAATTTAAGTGTCATACATTAAATAAAATATAAATATTTGTGAAATTATGATACATTTGTGAATGTATTTTAAGTCTTTTTATGTAGAAAAAAAACAAGATTTTCCTTAAAAAAATTGAAATTTTATGGTTATTCACAGTTACAGTTTTCCATGTTATTCTACATTAGACATGTAAATTCACAGTCTATTTCTGTAATTTTATTAATATTTTTCTGTACTTTAAAAATACAAGAAAGAAACTGTAAAATAAACAGTAAAAATCCCGTAAGATTACAGATTGTTTTTACAGTGTAGATGCTGGTCTTCACATCTCACATCTTCCGTGTTTTTTTACACACAGGACTGCATGTGTTTCTCCCAGTCCGTTGCGATTGTACCACTCTTAACATCACTGGAAATGCATCAAAACAATCAAAGACGTCCACTTACAAAAGACCAACAATTAAATATAGCACAGATGAGTGCAAAAACAGTCCAGGACCCCTTCAAAACAGCAAGAAACAGTGCAGCTGAATGAAATAGAATGGAGGTCTCCTTTTTAGAGTTATCATCTCAGTGGTTCCCAAACGTTTTACAGTGGCGTACCCCTCCAAACATTCAACATCCTTTCACGTACCCCCTTTCTAACGCATAGATAACATTCATACAATGTATTTTGAAAATATGTGTATTTAACACAATTATCTTTGTAAAACAACTCCCTTATATTAAACATGCTATATTTGTACATGTTTTGTACATGTTAAATGAATCATATACATATTGAATAAATGATTTACCAATTGAGATGGGTATGCTAGATATGATATAACTGCATAACTTGAAAACTCCACCTCATCACGTCACGGTACGCAAGAATAGCATTCGGTTCTGTGCCTGGAATTGTGCATCACTGCAGATACGGTGTTGCCGGTCAACTTCGAGCATTGCGGTTATGTATCTGTGCAATTGCGTGGTCAGATCAAGGTGCTTTTTTATGTCACATTTGACAATTTAGCAAGGTTGAGCTCATTTGCTAAAAAACCATCATGCAACAATGGGAAAACAGGTCTCTAGCGTGCGAGCAAATGTGAGTGAAAATTACTGCATGTGAATGTGGAAAATTATTTGGCTGCACCGGATGTCTGACACCTGTCACCTGTTATGAACTTATACCATCAGACTCAACTCCCTATGCATCTAACCTTAAATACAAATTACGTTTTAAACTGACAAACAAACTAAAATCATGGACGACTGACATGTGCGAGTCTGGTAAAACAGTGAAGTATTCATTTTATTTACTATCAATAAGCTATGTCACCTAGCAGTGTGCTGGGCTGGTGAAAAAAGATACTTGTGTGACGCACGATGCGTGAGTAAATGCATTTTTTGAAAGAGCATTGAAAGAACGCTAAATCTCAGAATGTTATTTGCGTACCCCTATTGTCACCTCATGTACCCCCAGGGGTACGCGTACCCCAGTTTGGGAAAACTGATCTAGTTCATCTAGTGCAGAGGTGCCCAAACTTTTTCCTACGAAGGGCCAAAGTCAATCTTGATTGAGGGCAGTGGGCCAAAAGAGAACATTGCATTATAACAACTTTTTCTCATTCACATATTTCCAAATATTTTGCTTCTCCTGGATGACTATGGATCCAACGGTTTAAATATCTTACCTGGCGCTGGACACGCCTTAATGCTACTTAGCACAACAAAGCTAGTCACGTGGTCAACAGAAACCAAGGGTCGCACGAGGTGACAAGTGTGACTTCCGTACACCACAAATAAATTATGCTGCACTTTAGCAATAAATAATACTCTAAAACAAGTGAAGCACTGTTTATAGACACTAAAAACCTCGATAGTTTTACACACACTGGACAACCAACGCTAAATCTAGCAGTGAATACTTTGGGACATTACACAAAGTATTTTTGCTATTTCTGCCTATCTTGCAAATGTATTGCATTATGAATAATGAGGGAGCGCCGAGATTTGAAAGGCGTTTGCCGTCACGCGCTTGCAATGTTAACAGCTTTGTTGATTATAAACAGGAACTATATAGTTTTATCGCGTCGCTCACTTACAGAGACGTGGTATAACACCCTTTGCATGTAGAATTAACAGGTTTAGAAAGGTTTATACATCTGTAAACATCTTAAGTTCAGTATCTATGCGACAAAGCACTTTTTCACTTCGCACACTCACACTTCTGACACTGCTGACAGCTGCACGAGCGCAAGAGAAGGAGAGTGGATTTATCTGTGCAGCTTCTGGAAGTACAGTTTGATACAAAAACAAGTTGATTGATTTGATTTGTTCATCTGTATCTATTGGGAGAGGGGGTAAAATCTTTTCATGGCAGCGACCTGCCACCACCGCAGGCAGCTCTCACTCGACCTGCCACGGTTCTCACTCGACTTGCCACAGCTCTCACTCGTTACATGCCACGGCTCTCACTCGACTTGCCACAGCTCTCACTCGTTACCTGCCATGGCTCTCACTCGACCTGCCACAGCTCTCACTCGTTACCTGCCACGGCTCTCACTCGTTACCTGCCACGGCTCTCACTCGACCTGCCACGGCTCTCACTCGACCTACCATGGCTCTCACTCGACTTGCCATGGCCCTCACTCGTTACCTGCCACGGCTCTCACTTGACCTGCCATGGCTCTCACTCGTTACCTGCCACGGCTCTCACTCGACTTGCCACGGCTCTCACTCGTTACCTGCCATGGCTCTCACTTGACCTGCCATGGCTCTCACTCGTTACCTGCCACGGATCTCACTCTACTTTTTTCATTATTGGAGAGAGAGAGCACTCGCTCCACCTGCCACAGCTCGCACTCCACCATTGACACAAGGATCGTGTGTGAGAGGTGACGCGACAGATCGTGTGTGATAGCTGTGACGCAACGGATCGTGTGAGAGCTGACGTGACGGATCATGTGTGAGAGCTGTGATGCGACGGATCGTGTGTGAGAGCTGTGACGCGAAGGATCGTGTGTAAGAGGTGACGCGACGGATCGTGTGTGAGAGGTGACGCGATGGATTGTGTGTGAGAGCTGTGACGTGACGGATCGTGTGTGAGAGGTGACACGACGGATCGTGTGTGAGAGCTGTGACGCGACGAATCGTGTGGGGAGGTGACGCGACGGAACGTGTGTGAGAGGTGACGCGACGGATCGTGTGTGAGGGCTGTGACGCAACGGATCGTGTGAGAGGTGACGCGACGGATCGTGTGTGAGAGCTGTGACGCGACGGATCGTGTGTGAGAGCTGTGACGTGACGGATCGTGTGTGAGAGGTGATGCAACGGATCATGTGTGAGGGCTGTGATGCCACGGATCGTGTGAGAGGTGACGCGACGGATTGTGTGTGAGAGCTGTGACGTGACGGATCGTGTGTGAGAGGTGACGCGACAGATCGTGTGTGAGAGCTGTGACGCGACGGATCGTGTGTGAGAGGTGACGCGACGGATCGTGTGTGAGAGCTGTGACACGACGGATCGTGGGTGAGAGGTGACGCGACGGATCGTGTGTGAGAGCTGTGATGCGACGGATCGTGTGTGAGAGGTGACGCAACGGATCGTGTGTGAAAGGTGACGCGACGGATCGTGTGTGAGAGGTGACACGACGGATCGTGTGTGAGGGCTGTGACGCGACGGATCGTGTGAGAGGTGACGCGACGGATCGTGTGTGAGATCTGTGACGCGACGGATCGTGTGTGAGAGCTGTGACGCGACAGATCGTGTGTGAGAGGTGACACGACGGATCGTGTGTGAGAGGTGACACGACGGATCGTGTGTGAGAGTTGTGACGCGACAGATCGTGTGTGAGAGGTGACACGACGGATCGTGTGTGAGAGGTGACACGACGGATTGTGTGTGAGAGCTGTGACGCGACAGATCGTGTGTGAGAGGTGACGCGACGGATCGTGTGTGAGAGCTGTGACACGACGGATCGTGTGTGAGAGCTGTGACACGACGGATCGTGTGTAAGAGGTGACGCGACGGATCGTGTGTGAGAGCTGTGACACGACGGATCGTGTGTAAGAGGTGACGCGACGGATCGTGTGTGAGAGCTGTGATGCTACGGATCGTGTGTGAGAGCTGTGATGCTACGGATCGTGTGTGAGAGCTGTGACACGACGGATCGTGTATGAGAGCTGTGACACGACGGATCGTGTGTAAGAGGTGACGCGACGGATCGTGTGTGAGAGGTGACATGACGGATCTTGTGTGAGAGCTGTGACGCGACGGACCGTGTGTGAGAGGTGAAGCGACGGATTATGTGTGAGAGGTGACGCAACGGAGCGTGTGTGAGAGCTGTGATGCGACGGATCATGTGTGAGAGCTGTGACGCGACGGATCATGTTTGAGAGAGGTGACGCGACGGATCATGTGTGAGAGGTGACGCGATGTATCGTGTGTGAGAACTGTGACGCTACGGATCGTGTGTGAGAGGTGACGCGACAGAGCGTGTGTGAGAGCTGTGACGTGACGGATCGTGTGTGAGAGTTGTGATGCGACGGATCGTGTGTGAGAGAGGTGACGCGACGGATCGTGTGTGAGAGGTGATGCGACGGATCGTGTGTGAGAGCTGTGATGCTACAGATCGTGTGTGAGAGGTGACGCGACAGATCGTTTGTGAGAGTGGGAAGTTTTACTTCTCAGTATTAAGAATTTCTCCATTTTTGCTTTTGCTTAAGGTAGAAAACATCCTAAGCTTTCTGTAAAGGTGTAATGTTAGGTTATGTATGTTTGGATCATAATTAAATGCATCAAAAAATATAAAATTTCCAAAAGTTTCTGCTTGACCATATTCACCCAAGAGTATTAAAAACAAAAATTAATTCGAGATCATTTTTATTTTATTTTAGTTAGTTTTGGGGTTATGAAATCTAACTAAAACTAATTTAGATTAGTTTTATTTTTTTCCAATCATTTTATTTTTTATTTTTATTTTCGTTCATGAGAATTGTTTTAGCTGGTTTTCGTTTTGGTATTTGTCAACTGTAATAACACTGGTGCAATTAAATCTAAAGTTTTACATAGAAGATAAAGGAATGCAATACCACAACATATTTAATGACCATTGTTAAATAATGATTAAAGTAATAATAATTATATTTATTTTTCACACATTATACATTTGCACATATACAATGAAATTCTTTTTTTCCACATATCCCAGCTAAGCTGGGGTCAGAGTGCAGGGTCAGCCATGATACAGCACCCCTGGAGCAGATAGGGTCAAGGGCCTTGCTCAAGGGTCCAACAGTGGCATCTTGGCAGTGCTGGGGTTTGAACCCCTGACCTTCTAATCAGTAACCCAGAGCCTTAACTGCTGAGCCATCACTGCCTTATGTAGTCAAAAAAGTGACCATGAGAGGAGAAGTGTGCCTATACCATCACTGTTATACTAGCCATGATTTGTGTGTCAGTTGATAAAATGTGATTAATTTTACTTTAATTTCTCCATAATTTAATATAGCTAATATCCAATTAGTACTAACGGTGGTGTAACTTTTCTGGCATATAAAAAGGGTTTCATGCTCTGACAGCCAAGGACGAATTTCAATTGCAACATTACCTAAGACATATCTATCTATCTATCTACACTATATTGCCAAAAGTATTCGCTCACCCATCCAAATAATTGAATTCAGGTGTTCCAATCACTTCCATGGCCACATGTGTATAAAATGAAGCACCTAGGCATGCAGACTGCTTCTACAAACATTTGTGAAAGAATGGGCCGCTCTCAGGAGCTCAGTGAATTCCAGCGTGGTACTGTGATAGGATGCCACCTGTGCAACAAGTCCAGTCGTGAAATTGGGATTGGGAATGACAGCAACTCAGCCACGAAGTGATAGGCCATGTGAAATGACAGAGCGGGGTCAGCGGATGCTGAGGCGCATAGTGCGCAGAGGTCGCCAACTTTTTGCAGAGTCAATCGCTACAGACCTCCAAAGTTCATGTGGCCTTCAGATTAGCTCAAGAACAGTGCATAGAGAGCTTCATGGAATGGGTTTCCATGGCCGAGCAGCTGCATCCAAGCCATACATCACCAAGTGCAATGCAAAGCGTCGGATGCAGTGGTGTAAAGCACTCCGCCACTGAACTCTAGAGCAGTGGAGACGCGTTCTCTGGAGTGACGAATCACGCTTCTCCATCTGGCAATCTGTTGGACGAGTCTGGGTTTGGCGGTTGCCAGGAGAACGGTACTTGTCTGACTGCATTGTGCCAACTGTGAAGTTTGGTGGAGGGGGGATTATGGTGTGGGGTTGTTTTTCAGGAGCTGGGCTTGGCCCCTTAGTTCCACTGAAAGGAACTCTGGATGCTTCAGCATACCAAGAGATTTTGGACAATTCCATGCTCCCAACTTTGTGGGAACAGTTTGGGGATGGCCCCTTCCTGTTCCAACATGACTGCGCACCAGTGCAAAAAGCAAGGTCCATAAAGACATGGATGAGCGAGTTTGGTGTGGAAGAACTTGACTGGCCTGCACAGAGTCCTGACCTCAACCCGATAGAGCACCTTTGGGATGAATTAGAGCGAAGACTGCGAGCCAGGCCTTCTCGTCCAACATCAGTGTCTGACCTCACAAATGCGCTTCCGGAAGAATGGTAAAAAATTCCCATAAACACACTCCTAAACCTTGTGGAAAGCCTTCCCAGAAGAGCTGAAGCTGTTATAGCTGCAAAGGGTGGGCCGACGTCATATTAAACCCTATGGATTAAGAATGGGATGTCACTTAAGTTCATATGCGTCTAAAGGCAGATGAGCGAATACTTTTGGCAATATAGTGTATCTATCATGTTTATCTTGTTCATAATGTAACAGTACATTGGCACTAGTGACTTATGAATGTGCTGCCTTCATTCAGAATCAGAAATCGTAGAAAGCTTGCACATCCAATGTTTGAATCCAGGTGCACGACCCAAAAATGTACATACATAAAAACTCACAATAAAGTCGGCACTCTGTTGCTCCTACACTGTAAAAAACAAAACAAAAAAACATCTACTTTAACTTAAAACTTAAGTTTAACTGATGCCTTAAAGTTTTAATTTAAATCAATACGGATTTAAATGTTATTTCAACTCATTATACGTTTTCCCAATTCATTATTTTGCATTCAGACTATTTTTAAGACTAAATGTAAAATAAATATTTTTTGTAATTATTTTTGTAAAAAATATTTTTAAAATTACTTGTAAACTTATGTTGATTTAACTTAAAACTTTAAGGCAGCAGTTAAACTTAATTGTTTAAGTTGAAGTGCATGTAAATTTTTTACAGTGTAAATAAATGTAATGAGCTCACCACATAAGCAAACGTGATATTTCGAGCTACATGCAGCATACATACAGCGTGCTACCTTCATCCAGGATATTTGCACATTGCGTGCAAAATTTTGCCAAACCCACATGTGCCTACACTTTGCGCATCTTGCACAAAAATGCCAAAACTTCCTGGCCATGCCCACTGATTTTGCATGTATGGCTTATGGCATTGCGCTGAGCTTATCGCTAGCACTCTTAAAATAGAGCCCCATATCACTAAAATAATGCAAATTCATCTACTTGAATAAATACTGTGTTAACCATGTATCAAATTAAAACCATAAATAAAAGATGTGTTTTTAATTTTTATCATGTGTGCAATATGCCAAATAACACACATTAATAATGGTTTAAATATATACATACATTTTATACTGTATGTACAAGGCTTGTGTGTGTATACAGTATGTGTGTGTCTGTTTAGATATATTATGTTTATACGTAATACTGCATGATGGTAATGAATTATGTATTATTTTTATATCTGATGTGCTAGCCAATTCAGCCGAAATACTGATGTGCCAAACAACCACAAAATCAATAAGGCAACAAACCCCAATCACACTCACTCCATAAAAAATGTTGGCCAGCTACTATTGCTCAAGCAGGTTTACAAATCATCAACATAACATATAGTTATCAAATTACTAGAAAATTACTATGTGGCAACCAACCCCTGTTGCTGATGAACCATGGTAACCCCTATAAATTGTTGTATTTTATAGGCTGGTGTGTGATTTTCACCTTTTCCGTCTGTACTCCCAATAAAGTTTTGTGTATAAAAAGTATTTTTGCTTTTGGCTTATTGATATGGTGTACGGCTGTATCTAGTAACAATACACAGGTACAGAATGTTAATATAACATAATATAATATTTTAACATCAAAATCAAAAGCTAACATTCAGTTGGCTAGATTTGAGGAATGTTTTGGATTAAAATCATTATGGTATTTCCATATTCAGTTACAGAGGCTCAGTGCAATATGACAGGCTTTATCTAAAATCTACAGTGTTGTATAGTGAAAATATATAACTTTTGTTATGACAGTAACCGAATGTTTTTCACTCCTTTTTTAAACCCCCAGTCATTGTGTATCGCAGTGTATAAAACGTTAAACATATCTGTTTGCAAAATGTTTGTGGTTTGCAAAAGCACTGACATGTTTTTTGTGTTTGTTTGTGTGCCACTCTACTCCTATTTATTTAGTCTGTTTTATTTGTCTATAAGATGCTGTGCTGATCTCCCCTAATGATAAAACAAAAAGCAGTATATGTAGCAGTAATATGCTTAGAAATTTTGTTGTATGTCATCATCACTTGCTTTAATAAATCTCCTTAAAAAATATTCTCTTGTTGTGAATTTTTTTTAAAAAGGTATACATATAAAAAATATTGAATATAAGTAAAAAGAGAACATGCCAACTATAGCCAATCAAATGAGTGAGCTGAATCAGTAGGAGGATTGTATAATTTGCTGTTTAGCTTGTATTGATGACGCCTGTCAGATGATCTATGCTGCTACAAGGCAGATACCAGCAGTCATCAGAACCATTTTGGACTGCAACTTTTAATCCTTTAAAAGACAAAGAACACTTATTTAAAGATTAAGAAATGTATAAGCCCTTTACAAATATTTAAAACAGGACTAAAGATCGCAAGAGAGGCGCAAGTAACGGTGACGGTGCGAGTTGGAGCTGTCTGTGATGCTGACGGATCGAGAGGGAGGCGCAGGTAACGAGTGAGAGCCGTGGCAGGTAAAGTGAGAGCCGTGGCAGGTAATGAGTGAGAGCCGTGGCAAGTTGAGTGAGAGCTGAGGCAAGTTGAGTGAGAGCCGAGGCAAGTTGAGTGAGAGTCGAGGCAAGTTTAGTGAGAGTCGAGGCAAGTCGAGTGAGAGCCGAGGCAAGTCGAGTGAGAGCCGAGGCAAGTCGAGTGAGAGCCGTGGCAGGTAACGAGTGAGAGCCGTGGCAAGTTGAGTGAGAGACGAGGCAAGTTGAGTGAGAGCTGAGACAAGTTGAGTGAGAGCCGTGGCAAGTCGAGTGAGCGCCGTGGTAGGTAACGAGTGAGAGCCGTAGCAAGTCGAGTGAGAGCAGTGGCAAGTCGAGTGAGAGCCGTGGCATGTCAACTGAGAGCCGTGGCAGGTAACGAGTGAGAGCCGTGGCAAGTTGAGTGAGAGTCGAGGCAAGTGGAGTAAAATTCGAGGCAAGTCGAGTGAGAGCCGTGGCAGGTCAAGTGAGAGTCGAGGCAAGTGGAGTGAGAGTCGAGGCAAGTCGAGTGAGAGCCGTGGCAGGTAACGAGTGAGAGCTGTGGCAGGTAACGAGTGATAGCCGAGTGAGAGCTGCCTGCGGTGGTGGAAAGATTTTACCTATTGGTTTACTAATATAGAGACTAATTTGCAGCTGCACTGTTAAGTGAATAAAAGCATGCAGGAATTTCCCACATTATGAACGTGGAAATTGCGGGAATTATTACAATTGTGTGCAATAGCCGCAATACTGCGCCGTCACCTGTATTGAAATCAGTTGCGAGTAGAGTGTCCCATGCGCTACACACAAGAAGCTCTATTTAAATGATGCATGGTGCTGGTGCCTGTGTAGAATGCTCCAAATCGCTCTCTTATGACGCATCATTTTAGTAAAGATGCTGCCATAGAAGACAACTGCCTGTGTAGGCAGGAGACAGTGAGGCAGCTTACTATGTTTTTTCGAACAGACCCTTAGAGTTCACTGATTCTTGAGGTAATGGACAAAACATGTCCTTCATAAAAAAAAGTCATCTTTATGTATATAAAAAAAAAAAAAAATCATAATAATAAAATACTGAAAAGGTTACATCTAAAGGAAATGTGTATACTCAGGGCATTTATTACTTATATTTTAAAATAACTTAATTAGACTTTTTTGTTAAACTGCCAAACAAAGTGTTTAAAAATGCAACAAATTCATAAATATAAATATGATATCAAAGAATACATAAAGTAAACTTTATTTATATTTTCCATAAAAAAAACTGCCTATCAAAGTTGTGTCCTCACTTTGTATAAACTTTTTTTTATAATCCTGAATAAATCAGACACTGCCATGGTCAGCTATAACTCTGAGTACCTCTTTCCCACTTCCTGCTCATGGTGGATGCTACAGCAGGACACATGTTCTGATAAGATTTATGTTTTTTCTAAGTCTCTGCAGTCACAGCAACTCCATGTCAACTCCATCATTCCTATTATGATAATTTCTGTTAGAATTGTGAAAATAATTTTGCCATTTGAGTTTAGGTATTTTAGTGGCAGCTTCAACTGAGGAAAAAGCAAACTGGCTCCAGTGTACAACACATGGATAAGATGGAAAAATATACATGTATTTAATTAAACATTTTAATCAGTGAAATTCAACAATGTCTAAAATAAATTCATATGGAAAATTTAACAATGATTGTAAAAGTATTAAATAAGAAATTATATTCAATGATGTGCAAAAATTGACATCAAAATAACTTTTAAACAATGAAAGGATTAATTAACTGTGACTGCAATACCTTTGTAAGGTACTGTTTGGCAGTTGTGAAATCATGAACAGATATGCCAAAATGTATGGTAAAACATTTTGATTGCAATTAAAATTATGTATGTGACAACTCAAAAGTGACATAAAAACAAGTAAATTGCAATAACAATTACATTGACAGAATAACATTTAATAATGATTTTTTTTGATTCAATGATCAATGATCAATGATATAATGATTCTTTGTGTCAGAAGTTGGCCTATACAATAAATAAAAAGTTGTCAATAAATCAAAGTTTCTTTCTGGGTGTAGTTAAAGTAAAATTGTCACTCACGTTCACCAAACTTTTCAATTAGAAAGGACACCAGGATTCGCACCATTGCATGTCTTTGTTTAATCGTTATGTATTTGTCCTTCTCTAAACTCTCTACAGTCCCTTTTCCCTCAGTGGAGGACATGAAAATCCTTTTAATATTCTGAAAACATGAAACAGTGAAGCATAGAAAAAATAGGTTTGCTATGATATACTGATACTAACATACATTTTTAAAAGCCATATTTAAAAGCAGAATTATATGCATGAACAAAAAATGGCAAAATTACAAATGTGGGTATTATTTGAATGAATTGCTGTGGCATAGTTGCCGACTGTCGTATGTCTCCTGTTGGCATATTGATTTCTGCAGTTTCAGTTACAATAACGGCCTGGGGAGTAGCATTTCCAACCTACTGACAAAAGGAAAGTCAGCTTTAATACATTTGTTATGGACCTTAGTCAGGGTAGATGCCATATTTAATTTTATTGCAATAGAAAACAGACTTTTCACTGGGTTGTACTGTTAAATATTGTGTCAATCCTTCAGCTTAAAAAACATTCAAAATACATCATGCCAAAAGAAATCCCAAAAATCCAGAACACACAGGTTGTGATAATTAGACATGAAAAATTAAATATGTATGCTGACTAAGGTCTATAGAAGTAGTAAGAAAAGGTTTTTTAAAAAGTGCATTAGAGTATGCAGAATGCACAGTGCTATGAAAAATTATTTGCCCCTTTCCATGTTTGAATGGCTGAAATAAATAAATGAACACTAGAAGTGGCATTGACAAAGTACTGACTTGAATTCTAAGAAAGCAGTTCATGCTTGAAAATCTGGTCAGTCAGATTTCTGCAAAGAGTGGGCTAAGATTCCATCACAGAGATGAACAAGGCTCATATCTAATAACAAGTGGTTTAGTTGCAGTATTATTGTGTATAAGTGTTGTCCAACCATTTTCATATGGGTTATTTGAGTTTATATTAACTATTCTCAATGAATGAGTTATAAAAATTTTTTTTAAAAAATGCTTAGTCTTTTCTCAGGTTCTGTTTCTGCAATACTAAATTTTGCAAACATTTAGTTTTGTTAATAGGCATTAAAAGAGAATATTGTGAATGGGGCAAATATTTTTTCATTCCATTGTATGTAGGCATACAAAATTTTACCAAAGAGTTTACTCACGTGACTTTAGTCCTCAAAAACTACAAAATGTTCTTCTGTTGCATGTTGGACAAAGGGACATGATTGTGTATATAAACTTTTAAAAAATGATTTAAATTGCTCTGAATGCATTTTTGAGGCAAAATAAAAAGTAATAAACATATTTACAACATGTACAATGTCTCAGAGTGTTTAAAACACTCTGTATCACAAGGAAACATCCAAGTTGTCATCATTCTCTTTAAATGAATGTATCGCATGGAGGGGATGGTAATCTAGAAGATTATCAACATTCACAGCTTCAATACAGTGTGTAGGCTGAACTCCATATGCAAATAAGTGCCTGTCGATCCCAACTGTGTCCCACTTCTGAATAATAAGCTTTACCACAGTATTAATAGCCATGATGCTTCGCACATGTCCAAACTCAGGCTCACCATCTTGGTTACAGGCCAAAAACACTGTCATTCTGGGTCTATATTCAGTGCCTCTGACCTTGACCCAGGCAGGTAAATACACTTCTGTACAAGCTGGAACAGCCTCAAGACCACTTTGAATTGTCACCAAATCCATCTAAGGTACCAAGAAAAGTACAGTGACTGGGTCCCACTTCAGTGTTTTGTGCAAACACAGAACCTAACAGAAATGAGTAGCACTGCATCATTTGGTGGCGAAATGCCATTGTCTTGCATATGTTCTTGAAGTTGCAAGTAACATGGCTAACACATTTGAAAAACAAATGCTTTGATTCAAAACACATTGCCCAGAAGTGAACCAGTGGTCCCAACTTCATGATTGATCTGGGATAGTGCAGCATGAAGTGATGCTTGGGTCGTAGGTGGAGATGTGGGTAGAGCTCCAAAAACAAACTATGATGCTCTTGGATTATATGGAAAAATTGTGGCTCTTGGTGAAATAGATGGAGAAAAGATGATCTCCATACAAAGTAAAAGCAGGAGCAGTAGATCCCAGTTCCTGTTGCCAAGTGGAATAAGATCGCCAATCATTACAGGCAGCAATCTTAACAAGCACCACATTTGAGAAGCAGACTGGTGCATACCCCCTTCAGGGTTACGGAGCTCACTTTTTCTGATGGGGGTAGGTTGATTGCGCTTATCGCAAAAGCCGTAATCAAAGCTGGTGATCCTGTAGTTCAAGGTATCAAGGGAGAGATGTTATTCCTCATTTAGAGAATTTAGAACTAGCTTAACCTCAAGTGGCCCTACTCCTTCCAGGATGTCATGCATGATGTCAGGTGTAAAATTATCAGTGACATGAAAGAAGTGCAAGGAATTTAGTGCACTTTCCTCTCTCACACCTGTACCTGAAGGATTACATTTACTGAGATCAGCTTTGTAATTTTTCTGCATTACGAAGAAGTGACTGGTCCTCACTTGTCTGTACCCGTAACACATCTCTGTGCACCCTGCACCACCGGCACACATAGTTGCCCTAAAAATTCTGTGTGTAGCCAAGAATGCCATTCAAGCCCAAGTTATCTCCACACACCTGAGCAACTCCAAACTTTACTGTGCCTTGGAAATGAGTTAAGCCTATATATATGCCTTCTGTCTCAAGGGACTTTAACTCATCAATGATGGGCTTCAGCACTGCACCAAGACCATAACCTTGGCATCATCAACCTTATAAACTGCCAACAGAAAATGAGAATTTAAACTCGACAACAACTCTGGAGGCAAGCTCTTGATTGTGAAGTAAAGGAATCCAAGTTTGTGGACTACAGTTTTGGATCCTAAAGGATTGACTGTCTCACAATCATCATTGTACAGAACCACATAATTGACAGCACTAAAGGTCTGAGATGAACAGGCCAAGAATAGGGCAACCCTGTTGGTGACCCCCTCAGTCCCAAGGTCATCCCAATCATCATCTGAACCCTCCTCATCTGGTTCCAGAACAGCAGCAACAGCTGTAGTTCTGGGCTGTTCCATTTCAGGAGCACAAGGCCCATCTCTCGCATTACACTGCTCATGCTGCAGAATGTGCCGTTTATAGGACCTCATGTAATAAAATGTCCTCCTACAGCCATGTTCACAACACTTAAAATGTGTACTCGCTGATGTTATGTTATGCACTGCCCTTAGATGTGTGAAAAGACTTTTTAAATCACCCAGTATGAACAAATCACATATTTGTTCATAAGATCTTGGTAGTACTTCATAAACTTCAGGCGAACACCAATTTTTTGTATGAGGTTTGCAACTGCAGGCTCATCAAGAAGTATGAAACTTTCCTCATCTATTTCCTCATCTGTAAATCAAAATAGAAAAAACACACATTAACAGGGATGGTTTACATAAAAATGCTTATTCATCTACTCTAATCATCTGCTCACTATGTAGCATTTCACATTTATCCTCTATATTGTGTGACCCCCACTACTCACCCTCATGTGGAACATAAAATGTTTTTAGCAGAACATTTTAGCAGAAATGTTATAACAAATGAAGCTTTCATTTAATTTCCGAAATGTTCTGGAGTCATCTTTAAGCTGTTCAAAAGAGTATTGTGTTTTTAAGTTTTTTTTTGTTTGTTTTTGTTTTTTTTTTGTTGAGAAAAAGTCTTTAGGCCCCTAGTGAGCAAGCCAAAGGCGACTGTGGCAAGGAACACAAAACTCCATAAGATGATTATAGTTTACGGTTTCTAATTCGTGGTTTATGGAGAAAAAAACCATGGGAGAACACAGGCTCACCGGGGAGCCAGTTCCCCTCTGACGAACAGCATGAATATCATGCTGATGTTAGTTTACTGTCACTGAAAGTCATGGATTATATGAGTAAATTCGGTTTAAATTTGAGTTTAAATTAAATAAGTATGAAATGTAAGATTGATGATTAAGTGTTTTAGAAGTCAATTTTGAATTAATCGCAGGAGCGCAGAAAGATGAAGTATCTTGTGATGTTTGGATGGTGAAGGCTTTAGTTGACAGCAATTTATAGTGCAGGTACTCCATTTTAACAGAGAGTAGTAAGACATTGCAGGCAGAGGTCAGCAGCATGTCTCCAGTCTGGGGCTTTTCCACTGCACGGTTTGGCTCGACTCGACTCTGTTGGCTTTTTGGGGGTTTTCCACTGTGGATAGTACCTGGTACCTAGTGGCCGATACTAAATGTGACGCCAAAACCCTGGTCAGAGAGAATCGTCACTACCAGCGTGTAGAGCCGAGGAGGGCGGGGCCGGGCTGGAATGACGCACGCCTGGTCCCCAATCAGCCTGATGGGGCGCGCGAGGGTTAAAGGTGACTGGGGACGACAGTTCGAGAGAGAGAGAATTACAGGCAGCTGTACTGTGTGTTTATGGTTGTGTGTTTTTAAGTTGTTTATTAAATTATTATTTAAGTTGTCAAGCCGGTTCTCGCCTCCTCCTTTCCACTGAACCCCCTTACACAGCGTCACTGGATTTGCGACACAGGACATCAACCCGCTAGTTTTAAAGTTAGCAACAGCGATAGCAGTATCATTTGTTCACGCGACTTTCGAATTGTAAAAAGAAATGGCTGTACGCAAAACCACGACGTGGTCAATAAACAAGGTGCAGGCATTCCTCTCGTTAGTAGCCGAGGAGAGGATCCAACGAGAGCTGGATGGGGCGACGCAACTATGACGATCAGCCTATAATCCCACCCACATTGAGGCTGCACTAAACTGCAGTGAAAAAGCAAGCTCAGAAAAATAAAGCGAGCAGAGCCGAGTCGAACCGTAACGTGCAGTGGAAAAGTGGGTGCTCTCTTCCATACAAGTTGTTTCTGGAGCTTGACAGTCTCTGGTTACTGTTTGATACATACAGTGACCAGAGACTGTCAAGCACCAGAAACAATAAGAAAAGCACCGTAAAGTGGTTCACTTGACTGTAGTCTTCTTAAACCTAAAAATAGCTTTGTATGAAAAACAGATCCAAATTTAAATGAAAAAAAAAAGCACAAAAAAAAAAACGTGGTAATCAACATTATGCCACGTATGCTGTCGATTGACCTTAACTTGTATTGAACCTGCAATATCCCTTTAAGAACTTAATTTTACTCTGATCCACACACAAAGCTATCTTGTGGTTTTACAAGACTTAAATAGATCATTGTAATGCTTTTACAGTCAGAGGGTAGTGTAACTATTATGCAAAAGCTCTTGTGTGCTCCACAGTAGACAGTCAAACGTGTTACATGAGGGTGAGTAGATGAATATAATCAATAACTGATATCTATAAAAGGTTTAGATTATAATAATTAACCTGAACTTACCATTAAACCTGTCCACAAGACTAGGTAACTGCCACTCTATAAGTTTTCCCCTCACAAACTCATCCATGAGATATTCTGAATTGAAAAGACATTTTGAATTACATTTCTTACCTAAAATCTTCATTAATGTATGTAAAGAAAGCACTCTTGGATACAAGTGAAGCATGCTTCACATCAGCTCATCACACACAAGCAGCGGCGCATGTTTCCGGGAATCCCGTTTCTTTAAACTGGTTTTACCTCTTCAGACATCCGATATCGTGACGTTTTACATACTTTAAATGCGTTTATAATTTCAAATTTAGGTGGGGTTTTTTACAATCGAGGTTCAATAATAATATAATTACTCATCTGCTTTGACAGACCAAAAGACTCGAGAAATGTTCCGTTAATAACACCTCGGTGCACGAGCGATCCTCTCTGTAACAACCCAGCAGTTGGTAACAACCCATTCAAGTGACCCTGCAGATTTAACCCAACACGGTACATTCTGAAAGGGGTGTGGAAACCTATAAAAACAAAAGGGGAATGCAAGCTTCTGCACTTAACTGTATAGGCTATATTGTTTGTGAAAATGTATATTTTATTTTAGATTCAGTTTTTTCATGATTTAACCACATTTTAGCACATTTTTAAATCTACAAATTCTATGTAGCCTATTCTATCCATATGATGTCATGTTGCATGTGTAATTATGAAATTACTTGTCATGTCAGTGTAACAACTTCACAGCAGAAGGGAAGAGAACACAGGGAAGCGGGTTTTCCAGGCTCAGGTAAGATTTTTAATTGGCCACTTCAGTGCTTTACAACTTCACAAACTCATCAGCTTCACAGGCACATAGTTACTTAAACACATCAGCTTCACAAATACAACAGAATGAACGTAACAGCTTCAGGGGCACCGTGGCCTTCCTTGTGCCAAACTCTCTCTGTCCTCTGCTATTGGCGTGGCTGCTTATATGCCGTTCTCCTCATGCTCACTGGAATTAGAGACAGGTGTTACACATAATCGAGCTCAGGTGCAAGTGCCCTTACCGCTTTTTCTCTCTCTGGAGGGACGCTTGACCACGCCCCCGCTGCCACATATCCCCACCGCCTGACTCAGGCCGGGGAGACATCCGGCCTGTCTACCACTCCCCCACCCTCCGGTCTGTGGACCACCTTGAACTTAAATGGCTGAAGAGCCAGATACCAACAGGTGATCCGCGCATTGGTATCCTTCATGCAGTGGAGCCACTGGAGTGGGGCGTGATCCAAGCAGAGGGTGAAGGCCCGCCCCAACAGGTAGTACTGCCCACTTGATGGCAAGACACTCCTTTTCTACGGTGCTGTACTTAGTCTCCCTCAGTGAGAGCTTGTGGCTAATGCACAGCACCGGGCGCTCCTCCCCCTCCACCACCTGTGAGAGTACGACCCCCAGCCCTTTGTCTGAAGCGTCAGTCTGTAAGACAAAAGGGAGAGAGAAATCGGGTGAGTGTAAAAGCGGCCCCCCGCAAAGTGCGGCTTTAACCTGAATGAACGCCTGTTGGCACTGCTCCGTCCACTGGACTGGGTCTGGAGCTCCCTTTTTAGTGAGATCAGTGGGCTGGTGACATCCGAATATTTAGGTACAAATCTCCTATTATAGCCAGCCAGCCCGAGGAACTGTCTCACCCCCTTTTTGGTCTTGGGCCTCAGGCAGGCCACAATCACCGCAGACTTGTCTATTTGGGGACGCACCTGCCTGTGGCCTAAGTGGAACCCCAGATACCGTACCCCCACACATGCCCAGTCACGCACTTCTTGGGGTTTGCTGTGAGTCCCGCTCATCTCAGCGATCTCAGAACTGCCCTCAGATGCTGCATGTGCCGCTGCCAATCATTGCTGTAAATGATGATGTCATCTAAGTAGGCAGCGGCGTAAGCTGAATGCGGTCTGAGGATTTGGTCCATGAGACGCTAAAACGTAGTCGGGGCTCCAAACAAGCCGAACGGAAGAGTTACAAATTGGTGTAATCCAAACGGCGTGGAGAAGGCTGTTTTTTCACGGGAAATTGGTGTCAAGGGGATCAGCCCTTTGTTAAATCCAGTGTCGAATAAAATCGAGCAGTGCCCAACCGATCGAGCAACTCATCAACGCAAGGCATTGGGTATGCGTCAGATTTAGACACTGTGTTGACTTTTCTATAATCCACACAGAATCGTACAGACCCGTCGCTCTTAGGAACTAGAACAACCGGGCTGGACCAATCGCTGTGGGATTCCTCTATTACCCCCATATCGAGCATAGCATCCAATTCTTCATGGTAGGGATGGCTACGTACCACCACCCCCAGCTCGGTCTCGATGTGGTGCTGTATGAGGTTCATACGACCCGGTAGAGGGGAAAACACATCTGCAAACTCCTTCTGCAACTTGGCAACCTCTGCGAGTTCATACGGTGAGAGGTGGTCTCTGCAAGTGACCGGGGTGAAATGATTGTGTTTTGTATTCACCTCTAACCCGAGGGACTACCGTAGCCAACGTCACAGGGACCATCTCGCTCCACAATTTCAGGAGGTTGTGGTGGTATATTTGACGTGCGCCCCCTCTATCGGTTCGCTTTACCTCATAATCGAGATCCCCCGCTTGTCGTGTGACCTCAAAGGGTCCTTGCCACTTGGCGAGTAATTTGGAACTTGATGTGGGAAGTAATACGAGTACCTTATCTCCCGGTGCAAATTCCCGTAGCCGAGTTCCCCTGTCATACAGTCAGCGCTGTCGTTCTTGAGCTTGGAGCAAATTCTCCTGTGTTAGTTGCCCCAAGGTGTGGAGTTTTGCTCTAAGATCAAGAACGTATTGAATTTCATTCTTGCTGTTTGAAGGTCCCTCCTCCCAAGCTTCACGCATAACATCAACCACGCCGAGCGGGCACCACCCGTATAGCAGTTCAAATGGGGAAAAACCCGTGGAGGCTTGCAGGACCTCTCGTACTGCGAATAACAGGGGATCGAGCCATTTGTCCCAATTTCTAGCATCCTCGTGTACGAACTTACGAATCATATTTTTAAGGGTTTTATTAAATCGCTCCACCAGGCCATCTGTTTGTGGATGGTAGACGCTGGTGTGGATTGCTTTAATGCTCAATAATTCGTAAAGCTCGCGTAGTGTTCATGACATAAAGGTTGTGCTTTGATCGGTGAGGATTTCTTTCGGAATCCCCACCCGGGAGATTATTTTGAAGAGTGCCTCTGCAACACTGCGTGCCGAGATGTTGCGCAGAGGCACTGCTTCCAGTTATCGCATCGCATAGTCCACTAGGACCAATACAAAGCAATGTCCGTGTGTTAACCGCTCTAATGGCCCGACGAGGTCCATTCCAATTCTCTCGAAGGGGACCTCAATCAGCGGAAGAGGGCACAATGGCACTTTTGGGGTGGCCGGTGGATTCACCAGCTGGCATTCACGGCATTCGCGGCATGCTGCACACCACCTGCGGACATCGCCGGCAATGCCCGGCCAATAAAAACGGGCTATTAGGCGGTTCAGTGTTTTTCTCTCCCCTAGATGACCCGCCATGGGATTATAATGAGCCGCCTGGAACACTATTTCCCGACGGCTCTGTGGTATTAAGAGCTGGGTTGTATCTTCCTTTGTTTGAGCATCCTGCATTACTCTATACAACCGCTCATTTATAATTGCAAAATTAGGATATGAAAGGGCGAAACCCGGCTGGAGTTGTTCATTTTTGACATAATATTGACCTGAAGATATGCCAATCTATTGCATACTGTGGCAACTCAAAAACAAACACAAAGATTATGTTAAGTTTCATTTAATGAACCAAATAGATTTCAGCAGTGTTTGATATAATGGCAACTGATTTTCTAGTAACAAATTAGCAATTTAGCATAATTACTCATGGATAAGTTGGAGTGATGGCTGCTGGAAATGGGGCCTGTCTAGATTTGATCAAAAATGACTTTTTTCAAATAGTGATGGTGTTGTTTTTTTACATCAGTAATGACCTGACCATACTTTGTGATCAGTTGAATGCCACTTTGGTGAATTAAAGTACCAATTTCCTTCCGAAACAGCAAAATGTGTACATTATTCCAAACTTTTGGCCGCCAGTGTATAATTATAGTAATATGGTAATATAGTAAAATGGCTGTGTTCCGTCAAATTTTAAGCATGCAGTGATTAAAAAGCCGAATTTAGAGCCTGTGCCGCTTTCGATACAATTGATCATGATATTCTTATTGAGTGTCTAAGACACTGTACTGGCATTCAGGGTATGGCTCTGAAGTGGTTTACATCCAATCTGCAGGACAGAACACTTTCAGTTAAAATTGGGAAATTTTCATCATCACATGGGGGGGTCCCTCAGGGATCTATTTTGGGACTGGTGTTATTTTCTTTATGTATGCTTCCCTGTGGCTCAATTTTTAGAAAGCATGGCATTTCTTATCATTTCTATGCGGATGATACACAGATGTATCTCCCTTTGAAGCCTGGAAATGACCTGTCTTTAAATCTCTTTTTGAATGCCTGGAGGATGTAAAATGTTGGATGAATAAAACATTTCTCCAGTTAAATGATAAAAAGACAGATTTGTGGCCTAAGTGGCAGCGTGAAGACATTGAAGGATAGTTTAGGGCCCGTCTTCTAATGTGAACATTTCTGTCACACAGATCTTACATTTGACAGACAGATCAACTCAGTTGTTGAGAATAATTTCTTTCAACTGAGAATTATTGCCAAACTTAAATCTGTACTTTCATTTAATGATCTAGAGAAAGTGATTCATGCGTTTGTATCATCACGCCTTGATTATTGTAATGCCTTTTGTTTAGGAGTAAGTCAGGCTACTCTGTCACGACTGCAGCTGATTCAAAATGCTGCAGCTAGATTGTTGACTAATACCAGGAAGAGAGACCATGTAACCCTCATTTTAGCTTCCCTTCATTAGTTACCTATAAAGCAAAGAATAGAATATAAGGAATTGATGTATGTTTTTAAAGCTCTACACAGTCTGGCACCAGTTTATATTTTGGAACTTATAAACTCTCATTGTACTCAGAGGCCTCTCATATCAAATAATCAGCTGCTTCTTGATATCCCACGGTCACGCCTAAAGTATAAAAGGGATCGCGCCTTTGCTGTTGCGGCTCCGAGGCTGTGGAATGGGTTACCACTGTTCGTTAGGTCCTCGACCTCTGTCTATATGTTTAAAACCCGTCTGAATACACACTTTTTCTCTGTAGCTTATGATACGTTTTAATGGTTTTATATTTGCTGAAGCAAACATGTGACAGTGGATTTGTATTGTATGGATTTGTATCTGTTTGTGCCTGTTTTGTATATGGTGTACATTACATAATTTTATCCTTTTAACTGTACAGCACTTTGGTACACAACAGTTTTTAAAGTGCTTTATAAATAAACTTGAATTTAATTGAATAATATATAATTAAAATAAAGAATTATAGACTAAAAGTACACCTGTAAAATCTATTTTCTTTTCTCTCTACGTCATTATAACTCTCCTAAAATTTACCTCATACAATCCCTTCTCACTCTCGCGCTTGTTAAAGGTTGGCGTGCTCTCATAGCAACCATGATAAGTTCTGTTTCCATATGTCCTACGAAGGCCGTCTAGTTTAAACGAGTCTTGTTTAAAGGAGGACGCTCGGTATACCACAGCCTTCAAAGGACACATCCCAGCCTTTGAAACGAGACACAGCTAAAGTGTCGTCAAATCAACGTGCGACGCATAGAAATTTCTTCTCTTCTCTCCAAACTATACCAAAGACAACCGCCAGAAGGAAAATTAGTATATTAAATGTAATTAGAAAAAATCAATTAGCCTACCAGCTGAAACCGGGACTTAATTACATTGTTAAGAGAATTGTCAGGACACCGGGACACACCTCTTAAAAATGGGATGTCTGGTCACCATGCTTAAGCGGAACGAGAAAACAATCCCTCATAACATTTAATGCAATATGAATTTAAGACTTGTTGCTCAAATTTAAGACCTTTTTAAGGCCTTAATTTGCGGAAGGGTGAATTAAGACTTTTTAAGACCTTTTTAACACCCGCGGAAACCCTGAGATGCTCACCTAAAGGTTGCTAGTTCATGTTTTGTGGAGCATTGTAACTGAATGCCCAGACAACAAGCACTCCGGTCCGGAACAGGACCAAAGATCACTTCTGACAACCGCTGATGCACGTGCTCAAATGTTTCAGACTGTAATTACGTTTCCATCAAAAGATTTTTTTGCAAAAGTTAAACGGAAAAATATTATGTCAACACTTGTGAAATTTTAGCGTTTCCATCAGCTTTACTTTGATGCGCTAAAACTTTTGCAAAAAATCCTTGGATGGAAACGTAGTTAATGTCGATATATCAAATGTCACGAAAAACTGGTTTGGAAACACTTTTTGTCGAGAAAATTGGCATTAACGCAAAAATGTAGTGTCACATGACAGAATTTACCCCAATCGTTGCCTGTGTTAATCATGATGACAAGGTATAGGATTAAATTAAAAAAATAAAAATACCGAACGAAAAAAATTATATTTAGACCTATATATGCCTTTTTTTTTTTTTTTTTACACAAACTTAAATTAGCCTTACCCTGTTCTGTAGACTAATAAAGTCGGCTGAATGACATTTTCTACATTTCAAGACTATAAACTATCAGAACTATTTGTCCAATGAGTTCACCTTCAGAAAACAAGCTTTTGAACATTTTAAAACGTTTAAATATTTTAAATCTAATTCTCTTTACCTCGATTCACATTTGCTGAGCTTCTTCAGAAAATGAAAATTGCATTATGACACTAAAATTAATTTGAGATGACAATCAAGATTAGTTGGTCGTTAAAAGTTGCGGGACAAATATGTGGGACATAATGCAGTTGAGAGGCAATGCTTTAGATGATTGTTCAAAATAGCCTATTGAATATCAGGAATGTATCATATGTAAACCCTAATATTACACCGCATCAGTTTTTCTTTAATAGCTGTGCACACAGTATATACACAATGGATGGATGGTCCTTATACTAAGACCGAAAGTTTCCCCCACTACTTGGTGCAGGATGCCAGCTTGAACAGGGCAATGACGATTTGCTTTCGGGTTGGAACCGGTGGCAACCTGCGATAGGCGCAACATCAGGACCAATATTACAGTCCTATCAGAAGGGTAACTGCTCTCTTTTGATTGCAATTCCTCATCTTCTGATTGCATTTATTTGTGAAATTATGATGACAGTAAGCTGGTTAATTTCAATGAATTGTCTCAATACTCTCCCCATTTTACCAAAACTTCAGAGGAAAAAAAATAGGGACATCAGGGAGGTGAATTAGTGATAAACACACATTTCTGTATGGAAACGGCTTAAGGGCAGATTTCTGTTGCTATAAACCAAAACTTTTGCGACAAACTGTTTTTTTTTTTTTTTTTTTTTTTTTTTTTGACATGACGTCATCACGCACACCATTTTTATCGATAAAAGGCTATTTGAATGGAAACAGGCAGAAGACTATTTTTTACGCATTTTCACTTTGTCGACAACAAAATAGCGCGAAAAGTGGATGGAAACTAGACTTGAGACACAGTTTCATCGAAATCAGTCGTTGGGCCAGACAAAAGTGATTGGCGGGCTGAATTTATCCGACCTATTTATTCGACTGCTACCACTTTGTTTGTGTAAATGAGGAATTGTCAAATCAAGCACAACTTAAGTATGGAATAGGGCTACACGATTTGGACACAAAGTCCAAACTGTGAAAGAATACTGCTGTTGCATTTTTGTACTGCAACATGATAAAGAAAAAGAAAAAAACTGGTAAGTGATTCCTTTTGTGTTGCCAATAGTCTAATGCCAATAAAAAGACTTGGGCTACACTGTGAGGGTTCACTCTTAAAAAGAATAAAACTGGGACTTTTTTCACTTCAGCCAGATAAATGTATAAAACCGTGAAACAAAAAACACTGGCTTTGTGCATTGTACCTGTCCACTGTGCACCTGTTTTTGTCCACTTTGGGATAGGGTCTCAGTCCACTATATTCATCATCATTATTTTTGGAATCCAGTAAACTTGAGTATCATATTATTTTAATATTCTAATATTATATAGGTTCTTATTATTATACAATAGTATATATCTGTTAAAAAATCTTAACTTGCAAGGGACATTGCTATGAGGTCCAGTTAAACCAAAGAGTTCTAAAAACTTTTTTTAAAATTATTATTATTTTATCTTTTATTTCGGTGGAAAAATGCAGGAAGTGTTACTGTGTGCAGTTGAATTCACAACAGCTGTATAATGCTTTCCTCATTTTAACATCTTCTCATTCTACAGACAAGACAGAGCAGCACAAAAAAACTTTGAAACAAGCTGCTTGCGCACACTATTTATTTATTTCAATAAATCGCAGCCCTTTTGTGGTTTTATAATCGCACAAGGTCATAACAGTTACGAATTTATTTCGATTTATTGTGCAGCTGTAACATTTGGGACATTTGACCAAGCGGCCACTAGAGGTCACTAGGTGAATTTAAGATTCTTAGGTTGAAGTTCCGTGTTTTCCTTGTCTAGTCATATGATATCCTGTTCCCCTCGTGTTCTTGTGTCTTGTTCTCATTGGTTTATTGTCATGTTAACTTGTTATCAGTCTTGTATTTTCATTGGTTCATGATTTAGTAGTCTTGTTATTAGTTTAGTCTTGTGATTGGTTGTCTATGTCATGTGTTTCCCTTGTCAGTGTATTTAAGCCCTCTTGTTTGCTATAGTTCCTGGACAAGTATTGTTTGGTTGTAACTCTGTTTCATGTTCTGATTCAGCTACGTCATCTCCGTCTGTTCCTGTCTTAAGCCTGCCAGAATGTTACAGAATACTTGAGAGCAGTGGCACTTATTTGCCTACGGGAGGGGGATCATCCCATAGAGGAATTTGTGGTTAAACTCTGTGGACTCTGCGACCAGGTGAGATTCGAAGAGGTCTCCCTGAAGCTGTTTTTCCACACAGGACTAAATGAGCCCATCTATTCCTTGATGCCACCAGAAGGAATAGACTGGACTCTGTAAAAATATACTGACTTTGCCCTGCTGAGTGGTTTGACCTTCACTGTGGGAGTGGCTGATGAGGAAATCGGCATTCCTCCTACAGTAACCACCAAGCCAGAGTTCTCCGTCATGACCGCCATACCATTGCCCTTGCCTGCCACGGAGGCCTTTCCCACAGCAGTGCCCCTGGCTGTCCAGAAGAGGATTAGAAGGGCTCCTTCTCCCCTGTCGCTGCCTGCGCTCACGACCACGGAGGTCGTTCCCCTGTCGCTGCCTGCGCTCACGACCACGGAGGTCGTTCCCCTGTCGCTGCCTGCGCTCACGACCACGGAGGTCGTTCCCCTGTCACTGCCTGCGCTCACGACCACGGAGGTCATTCCCCTGTCACTGCCTGCGGTCCTGAACACGGTGGCCGTCGACGAGCATGTCCAGTTCCTTAAGTCCGTTCTGTTCCCCGAGGCTATTAATGAGTCTTCCATGGCTCCGCCCCTTGAGTCTTCCACTGCTCTGCTCCTTGAATCCTCAGCTTCCCTTGCCTCTGAGTCCCCTAGAGTCTTGCTCTGAACCCTTCGAGTCCCATGATGCCATAACCTCTAAAACCTTGCCTCCAGTAGCTCCATCTCCTGAGCCCCCTGGGGCTCCACCTTTTGCAGCTCTGCCCCCTGAGTCTCCGCCTCCTGAACCACATACTGTTCCATCCCCTGTGGCTCCACCTCCTGAGACTCCATCGGACCCTGCCCCCTTTCTGGAGCCACCTCCCTGGCCTTTGAACCCTGCTCCCTTCCTGAAGCCACTCCCCTGGTCAACAGCTCCACCCTGGTCTACACCTGTCTCTGGGCCCTCCACCATGAACTTTTGTTTTGTTTATGAGCTTCAGGAGCCGCTTCATAGATGGGGGGGACATTTGCCCTAGTGGCCACTAGAGGTCGCTAGGTGATTTTAAGACACTTAGTTTGAAGTTCTGTTTTCCTTGTCTAGTCATGTGATCCTGTTTCCCTCATGTTCATGTGTCAGTCTTTTCATTGGTTCATGTTTTAGTAATCTTGTTATTAGTTTAGTCTTTGTGTTTCCCTTGTCTGTGTATTTAAGCCCTCTTGTTTGCTATAGTCCCTGGTCGAGTATTTTTTTGGTTGCAACTTGGTTTCATGTTCTGATACCAGCACTGTAAATAAGTGTGAACCCAATTGCAGTTTCAGCTACATCTCTGTCTGTTCCTGTCTTCAGCCTGCCAGAATGTTACAGCAGCCCTAGTATGGGGTGCTGCAGAGCTCAGTATTAGGTCCTCTACTTTTAGCCTTGTAAATTGATCCTTTGGGAGACATTGTCCATGGAGTTAGTTTTCATTGTTCGCTGATGGTATTCAGCTTCATATTTCCGAGACTTGATTGATCTATTAATATAAAGCATGGCTAGAAATGTCCTTCTCAATTCTGAAGTATCTTTTTACTGGACCAAAAAAAGATGCTAGACAACTTTTCTCGACGGATGTACTGTTACGTCGTCTTCTACAGTTAATCTAGAGACTAGATTATTGTAATGCATTACTGGGAGGATGCCCTGCAAATTCAATAAATAAGCTTCAGTTGGTTCAGAATGCAACAACTAGGTCTGAATATCCCTCCAATTTGTTCCCAAAATCAGTGGATTGGTGAGGTGGGAATTAACCACAACCTTTTTTATTTTATTTTATTTTTTCTGAACAATATCTCAATGGTAACCACCGGATACATGTGAATATCCCAGTGCACACCATGCCCTCACCCCTTTTATCTGTGCCCAATGCTCTGTCTTGCACCAAGCGTAGGTGAATGGAGGTTTGAGAACAGCCTGAATCCACCAACGCATGGTATGTATCCCCTTTTAGACTCACCGGTATCTGATATGCCCCTGCCCGATTGAGGGCGGCCTGTGGAGCATCAGGTATCCAGACCAGTGTTGCCACCTCCATTGCCAAGCAAGTAAAGTCATTTTATTTGTATAGCGCCTTTCACAACACCCATCGTTTCAAAGCAGCATTACAGAAGATCAGGCATTATCAGAAGACAAAACTGTAATATTTATAATGTCTTAGTCATCATTGTGTAGTCTGATAAAATACGATTGTGAATTGTGTTTAAAAATAAGTAATTAAATAATTGTATTTATAACCCCAGTGAGCAAGGCGACTGTTGCAAGGAACCCAAAACTCCATAAGATGTTGGTTAATGGAGAAAAATAACCTTGGGAGAAACCAGACTCACTGTGGGGGCCAGTTCCCCTTTGGCTAATATCATGATTATAATGCCAATATTACTTATGTATAATGCAAGTCATGGTTTAAAATTATTAAAAGTGTTAAGGGTCAGTGTTTAAAACAGATTTTGTATGAACTGTAAGATTAATGACTAACGACTTTGAAGTCTATCCTGGATTTACTGCAGAAGTTCACATATATGCAATTGTCCTTGTTAGTTGGCTGATGAAGGGTTTTGTTGGCAATTAATTGATTGTCTATGTATTCCATTTGTAGGGCTTTACTGGTTGTTTAGATCAGTGTTACTATCAGAAATAATTAATAATTATTTCTTTAGTTATTAATTAATATTTAAATTAATTAATTGAATCTAACTCATTAAAACATCATATGGGGCTCCAGTAAATGTAGTGCGCTACGTTTAGGAGCGGGTTTGGTTATTAGCAATAATTAATCATTATCAAAGATAATGATTAAATATTAAAATCAAGAGAACATTGATGAGAATCAATGTTAGCTTTTTTTAATTCTTTCAATCAACAATTATCAAAGATAATCACTAATCATTAACATCGATAAAACATAATTCAAATTAACACTAGCTTATTGATCATTCAAATTCAACAATCATCAAAGATAATTATCAATTATCAAAAATCAACAGAATATTAATAAGGATTAACATTGACGTGGCACCACCCTGGAATCAGGGACTAATAACCAGATAGTATAACAGTCTCAATATTAGATTTTCTTAGGAAAATCGACATCTGAAGAATATCGATTTTCGGGAAAAATAACAATGAACGAAGGCTTGAATCCGAGCACTGACATCCCGTCAGCATGACACAGTTGTATGCAAAACAAACCAAAACACTTCTCTTTGTAATATAACAAAGTTTATTTATGCAATAATATCAATTAATAATTAATACAATGCAGTCAATAAACTTCCAACTTCCAACTACAAACTAAACAGTGATATGATTAGATATGGAAACTAAAATAATCCTATAACACATGAGGGTGTGTGTGTGTGTGTGTGTGTGTGTGTGTGAGAGCAAGTGTGTGGTTAGTACGAGAGAGAGAGAATAAAGTGACGGCCCCAAAGCCAATTTCGCGATCATGGGAGAGGAAGCAGCTGTTAGTTTATCACTCAGAGACGCGGTGGATGGCTCATAAACCATCCCAGTCTTTGATTCTTTAATGGATAAACTCAGTTTGCCAGTCTCACCCGCGATGGCGGAAATTTACATTTATGCATTTGGCAGACGCTTTTATCCAAAGCGACTTACAGTGCCCTTATTACAGGGACAATCCCCCTGGAGCAACCTGGAGTTAAGTGCCTTGCTCAAGGACACAATGGTGGTGGCTGTGGGGATTGAACCAACAACCTTTCACTTATCAGTTCAGTGCTTTAGTCCACTACACTCAAATGCACAACAGTCCAATGTGGTTGGACCACAAAACAGCAAATCAAATTTGTGATAATTAATACCCTGAGTATTAAAAATGAGCAGACATTGCAGTCCGTAAACTGTACAAGCAAAAACCTTGGTACACAAGAATAACACACTATAATATTCTATCTCTGCCCAGATGTAAACCTCTTACTTGCATCGCATGAGGATACAGAATGTGTGTTCATCTGTCCTTTAACTCAGACTTGGTTCCTCGAGGCTTGGGTGATGACGGGAGGCCGTTTCCGCGCTCTGTCGGCGGGCGGAGAAATTAGCGATGTCGACTTGATTGAAGATGGAAGAGAAATCTTTAATCTCTTCGCTTCTGCAGGCAAACGGATGAAGATGCGGATTGCTCGGTGGTCTCCTTCGGATCCATTAGAGTGTTCGGTGGAACACAGAGTAATCTCAACTCGTCCAGCGAAATGGAGATTGTATGGCTACAGTTTCAAGTCGGACGTTACTTCCTTGTGCCACAAGGCTGCACCTGAGAGCAGCGATGAGCTGCGTCTACACACGGCAAGCAAAGTTGCTGGAAGTAAATCCCGGAAGCATTTCAGAGGTATTTCTACTCCTGATGATGTCATGGTTGAGGTGCATTCTGTTGTGTGCCTCATCCAATAGGAGTTGAGAGTTCGATCCTTTAGTGAGCAAGGCTTCATGGGATTTGTAGTCTGTTTTGGACTCCCTTTGTTTGATTTTGGCGCGATTTTATCAGTATAATTTATGACTTATGTGGGGGCCTGAGTTAGGTTTTACGACTGTGTTAGGCCTGCCTTTGTCTTCTATCTGACTACATGAGGCCCAACACATTTCAAGAGTGTAGGCCATCTTTAGACCGAGGTGATGCAGGCAGAGATCAGTTAGGTGCATCGCAGTTCAACCTGGCTGATAATTTCGGTGAGGTCTATACTAATCCAAGGTTCAGGCAA
Organism: Myxocyprinus asiaticus; assembly: GCF_019703515.2. Taxonomy (NCBI): domain Eukaryota; kingdom Metazoa; phylum Chordata; class Actinopteri; order Cypriniformes; family Catostomidae; genus Myxocyprinus; species Myxocyprinus asiaticus. The sequence goes on from NC_059373.1 coordinate 44,139,775, forward strand.
TGGCATATGAAGTATCCCATGTTTTATGGTTGGAGTTGGCACCAGTTCATCCTCTGAAGTCCACCGTAATAGACTGAAGTGAAGTGAAGTGGTTGCTATAAGTCATCACACAGCGATACGTAGCAGTGGAGTCCAACACAAAGCAGGAATGGAGCTGGATCCAGCCGGTTCTGGTGACCTCAGGATAGGAGTCCTGAGGTTGAAACAGGGAAACAAATAAAATAATATTAGCATACATGCCATTCAATTTATTGCGGAGTTATAGATCACGATCAATGTTTCTGGTTGCGGCAGACCTAACTAAAGCAGCCTAATTGTCAGTTCAGGGATAAATTAGGTGTATGCCTGGCTAAATAGATGAGTCTTTAGTCTAGACTTAAACTGAGTGTGTCTGCATCTCAAACAGTGTAAGGGATACTATTCCATAGTTTAGGAGCCAAACATGAAAAAGATCTACCTCCTTTTGTGCATTTTGATATTCTAGGAACTATTAACAGGCCAGAATTTTGCAATCTTAATGAACGTGATGGAATATAGCGAGGCAGAAGGTCATTTAAGTACTGTGGAGCTAGACCATTCAAAGCTTTGTATGTAGTTAACAGAATTTTAAAATTAATACAAAATTTAACAGGTTGCCAATGTAACGATGATAAAACGGGGCTAATATGATCATATTTCTTGCTTCTCGTCAGCACTCTGACTGCTGCATTCTGAACCAATTGAAGTTTATTTATTGATTTTGCTGGACATCCTCCCAGTAATGCATTACAATAATCTTATCTTGAGGTCATGAACGCATTAATTAGTTTTTCGGCATCAGCAACAGAGAGCATGTGTCGTAATTTAGCAATATTTCTTAGGTGGAAGAATGCTGTTCTACATACACTGGTAATTTGATTTTCAAAGGACAGACTGGTATCAAATATAACACCTAAGTTCTTCGCTGTAGAAGACGATGTAACAGTACATCCATCGAGAGTCAAATTATATTTTAGCAGCTTATTTTTAGAGGTTTTTGGTCCAATAATTAGTACCTCCATTTTGTCGGAATTGAGTAGAAGGGAATTTCTGGCCATCCAATCTTTTATTTCATTGATACACTCTGCTAATTTGGAGAATTGTGAAATCTCATCAGGTTTTGAAGAAATATAAAGTTGGGTATCATCGGCATAACAGTGGAAACTTATTCCACGATTCCAGATAATATCTCCCAGGGGAAGCATATACAAGGAGAAAAGCAGAGGCCCTAAAACTGATCCCTGTGGCACTCCATACTTTACTTTTGTTTGGTTTGACAATTCCTGATTTACATAGACAAAGTGGTAGCGGTCTGCTAAATAGGACCTATACCATGATAATGTAACTCCACAAATGCCAAAATAATTCTCTAGCCTATTCAAGAGAATGTCATGATCTATCATGTCGAATGCAGCACTAAGATCTAAAAGCACTAGAAGTTAAATGCAGCCACGATCAGATGATAAGAGCAAGTCATTTGTAACTCTGATAAGTGCAGTCTCTGTACTGTGATGAGGCCTATATCCTGACTGAAATTGTTCATATATACTATTTCTCTGTGGAAATGAACCTATTTGGGAGGTTACTACCTTTTCTAGTATTTTCGGCATGCCTGTCTGTAGCTACACACACTATCCTTCCATGCACCGTGAAATACCTCTAATTTTGTATTCTTCCACTTGCGCTCCATTTTCTGAGCTGCTCTCTTGAGAGCATGAGTGTGATCATTGTACCATGGTGCAGGGCTTTTTTCTTTAATTTTCTTTAATCGAAGGGGGGCGACACTATCAAGAGTGCTAGAGACGACTGTATTTATATTTTCTGTTATTTCATCAAGTTCTTCTAGGCTTTGGGGTTTACTGAGTGTATGAGATAGATCTGGAAGATTATTAGTGAAGTTATCTTTAGTGGTCGAAAGAATAGTTCTACCTGAACGATAGCGTGGTGTAGATTAAGTAACACTAGCTGATCGCAGCATACAAGAGACAAGGGAATGATCCGAGATGTCATCGCTTTGCGGCAGAATTTCTATAGTATCAACATCAACTCCATATTATAGAATTAAATCTAGCGTATGATTATGGCGATGAGTTGGTCCTGTTACATTTTGTCTGACTCCAAGAGAGTTGAGAATATCGATAAATGCTAATCTCAATGTGTCATTTTCATTATCTATATGAATGTTGAAGTCACCAATAATTAAAGCTCTATCTACAGTAAAATTTGCTAATTCACCAAGGAAATCAGAATAAGGCCTGGGTGATCTATTTACTGTAGCACGGGTAAAAAACGACAGAGATTTTTTATTTATATTTGACGGTGTCACATTAAGCATTATTAGTTCAAAAGACTTAAATGTATATCTTGTCCTCTGAGTAACACCAAAAACTTCACTGTAAATTGTAGCAACACCTCCTCCTCGACCCTTCAGATGAGGCTCATGTTTATAACTATAACCTGGGGCAGTAGATTCATTTAAACGAATATATTCATCCGGTTTAAGCCAGGTTTCAGTCAAACAGAGCACATCCAAACTATGATCTGTAATAATTGCATTTACAATTAGTGCTTTGGTATAAAGATATCTAATTTTTAGTAGCCCTATTTTTATATGATGTTTATCTTAAATTTTTTTGTTTTGTTCAAGTTTGACCTTAATAATTTTTTTTCTAAATGATTTGGTGAGGGTTTTGTGTTTGGTAGTTCGGGGAACAGACACAGTCTCAATATGATATCTAGGTGATACAGTCTCTATGTGATGTAGTTTATGTGACCTGTGTGACAGGGCAGCTAGCAGACTTTCAGATTAACCAGTTTATCTGCTTCCTGACCTGGGCCCCAGTTAGTCAAATACTATCATTATTAAGACTATGAGCCAAATTTCTAGAGAGGAGAGCAGCACCTTCCCTGGAGGGATGGAGTCCGTCTCTCTTTAGCAGGTCAGGTCTACCCCAAAAACTCTTCCAGTTGTCTTTAAATCCTATTCTATTCTCCAGACACCACTCAGACATCCAGCCATTCAGTGACACTAATCTACTATAAACCTCAACACCACGACGAGCATATCACAGTGTCTGACATAGTTTTTGCAAATTCACATTTTTTAACATGATCTCTAGTGATCTCCGACTGGCGAAGCCGGACATCATTAGTGCCGACATGAATAACAATTTTAGAAAATCTACGTTTAGCATTAGCCAGCACTTGTAAATTTGATCTGATGTCAGATGCTCTGGTGCCCAAAATGCATTTAACAATAGTGGCTGGAGTCTCTATTTCCATGTTCCTCACAATAGAATCACCAATAACAAGGGCTCTTTCAACATGATTCTCAGTGGGTGCATCACTGAGTGGGGAGAATCTATTGGAAACCCTAACAGGAACAGGAGAGTGGTGTTGCTTTGCTGAGTGAGTATGCCGTCAAGACGTCACCCAAACACCCTGCTGAGGGGGCTCTACAGCCAGAACCAGAGTGTGTGTGTTGCTCTCTGTACTGCCCGCATCCGAAACAGTATCTACCGGCTTCTCTTTCTCACTGACCTCCACTAGCATTTGGATGTGTGTCTCTAACTCATTAACCTTCTCCGTCAACCTGACAAATTCCTTACATTTATCACATGTGAATCCCTCACTGCTGATGGAAGAGGCTATTGTAAACATGTGACATGCAATGCAGGAAGAAATAACATGAGTGGATGCCATGACTTACCGCAGTTGTTTGTTGTTGTTGATTGTTCCTGAGCGATGAGGGTTTGAGATCTATGTGAATCCCTCACGCAATTATTTGTTATGGTTGTTCTTGATAAGCGGTGCTTTGAGGCTGATGCAATAATCCGTGTAACACAGAGGAGAAAAACGGGTGCATGCTGTAAAATGCACGCAGTTTAATCGTTATAAAAATAGAAAGCAGATGCACGTGGAAAATGCACGCAGTTGAATCGCGATAAGAGAATAATGCGGGGGGAAACCAGACGCTCGCTGAAAAATGGCAGATGTTAAGGATTAAAGGCTGAAAACAGATAGATAAGCGATGCTAAAAAAGCTAGAAGGCTAAAAAAAACAGACTCGAGCTAGGCGCCAGCAGCAACAGGTAAAATACACACAGATGAAACAGTAGAAAAGCAGAAAAACCCGAAACGCGGTAAAATGACAAAGGATAAAATGACGAACGTATGAGAATAAGCAATGCTAAGCAGGCTAGCAGGCTATAAACACTTGTGCAGCATGCCATCAGCAACAGGTACAGTGAGCACTGATCCTGGAAGTGCCCGGCTTCCCCACAGCCCCAACAGACCGGCCCAGGCCTCCCTACCTCACTTGTGGGGGCGGTCCTGTCAAATTGGGGAGGAGAGTGGAGAGAGACAGGAGAAGTGTGGGACACAGATACAGGGAAGGATCCCTTAGTTCGGGGAAGGGGTTTGGGCGGAGTTCCTCCCCACCTCCGGGGAGCTGGAACAGGATGGAAAGGGGGTGGGGTGTTTGCGGAGAGAGTGTGAGAGAGAGAGAGAGAGAGTGAGAGAGAGAGAAGAGCGAGAAAAAGAGTCTGCTTAACTGCCTCCCGGAAACGCCGCCATGTAGTCCTCTGCCAGCTGGACAGCCACTTCTCGTGCCTCCTGAACTTCAAGGATCGGAACCGCTGGCGGCTTTGTTCCGGACTATGACCGACCTGCTGCAGGTTGGCTTTCTTGAGGTCTGGGTAATTGAGGAGGCTGGCTGCAGGAAGTTGTTGGGCTGCTAGCTGCACCTGCTCGGAGAGTAACGGCAAAAAGCAGGCCACCCACTGGTTGGGTGGCCACTTCAACACCTCTGCGGTTTTCTCAAACAAGTTGAGGTAGGCCTCCGGATCATCATTTAGCCCCAGCTTCATGAGGGTCATGGGGGAAGTGGCCTCCGAGGAGTGGGGGGGGGGGTCGCAGCGCCAGCCCCCTCTCTGTTGATCAAGCTCCGGATCACCTGCCGGTCCTCCACTTGGGCCTGGAGCAGGAGTTGGCATAACTCCATGAGGGCTTGATGCTGGGTCTGCTGGATGTTGGCGAGGGATTTGATGACTTCATCCAGCGGTGAAGACTCCATAATGGCATTGTCCTCCAAAATCCCAGGTCTTGGCACCACTGTAGTAGGGACATCTCTTTTGTGCAACGAAGCAGTGCAGGCAAGTCTTTTATTTTCTGCCTTCAGGGTCTTGGATTTTCTTTAATATACTCAATTCAAGTAGCTTCACAACACTCAATAAGATAACAACAAAAACTTTTCAAAACACTAGCGTTGAGTTCATGCTCTCAGGTTGCTCTCTCTTCACCACATATACTTTACAAATTCTATGTATTTGCTTGAATGAAACTTGTTAAAAATATGTGGGTGTAAGCAGCCTAATGTTGGGAGAGTTGGGATAACCTCTTATTTTGACCAACTTTTAAAATGTATTTGCATTTCAAGATTATGCAGTTTACACAATATAAGAATCTGTGGAGAGAAGCATACAAAGAAGCAAGGAGATGAGACAAGCACCAAGAAATCAAAGTTCAGATCATGTCTCAGATCTGCCACCACAGCCACTGTCAGTTTGGAAATATCTTGCAAAGAGCATATGTTTAATGTGAGGGATATTTCATGTTCATCTAAACTACTAGGCTGGTGTACTACCAGGTAGCATGTACAGGTGCATCTCAATAAATTAGAATGTCGTGGAAAAGTTCATTTATTTCAGTAATTCAACTCAAATTGTGAAACTCGTGTATTAAATAAATTCAATGCACACAGACTGAAGTAGTTTAAGTCTTTGGTTCTTTTAATTGTGATGATTTTGGCTCACATTTAACAAAAACCCACCAATTCACTATCTCAAAAAATTTGAATATTTTGACATGCTAATCAGCTAATCAACTCAAAACACCTGCAAAGGTTTCCTGAGCCTTCAAAATGGTCTCTCAGTTTGGTTCACTAGGCTACACAATCATGGGGAAGACTGCTGATCTGACAGTTGTCCAGAAGACAATCATTGACACCCTTCACAAGGAGGGTAAGCCACAAACATTCATTGCCAAAGAAGCTGGCTGTTCACAGAGTGCTGTATCCAAGCATGTTAACAGAAAGTTGAGTGGAAGGAAAAAGTGTTGAAGAAAAAGATGCACAACCAACCGAGAGAACCGCAGCCTTATGATTGTCCAGCAAAATCGATTCAAGAATTTGGGTGAACTTCACAAGGAATGGACTGAGGCTGGGGTCAAGGCATCAAGAGCCACCACACACAGACATGTCAAGGAATTTGGCTACAGTTGTCGTATTCCTCTTGTTAAGCCACTCCTGAACCACAGACAATGTCAGAGGCGTCTTACCTGGGCTAAGGAGAAGAAGAACTGGACTGTTGCCCAGTGTTCCAAACTCCTCTTTTCAGATGAGAGCAAGTTTTGTATTTCATTTGGAAACCAAGGTCCTAGAGTCTGGAGGAAGGGTGGAGAAGCTCATAGCCCAAGTTGCTTGAAGTCCAGTGTTAAGTTTCCACAGTCTGTGATGATTTGGGGTGCAATGTCATTTGCTGGTGTTGGTCCATTGTGTTTTTTGAAAAGCAAAGTCACTGCACCCGTTTACCAAGAAATTTTGGAGCACTTCATGCTTCCTTCTGCTGACCAGCTTTTTAAAGATGCTGATTTCATTTTCCAGCAGGATTTGGCACCTGCCCACACTGCCAAAAGCACCAAAAGTTGGTTAAATGACCATGGTGTTGGTGTGCTTGACTGGCCAGCAAACTCACCTTACATGAACCCCATAGAGAATCTATGGGGTATTGTCAAGAGGAAAATGAGAAACAAGAGACCAAAAAATGCAGATGAGCTGAAGGCCACTGTCAAAGAAACCTGGGCTTCCATACCACCACAGCAGTGCCACAAACTGATCACCTCCATGCCACGCCGAATTGAGGCAGTAATTAAAGCAAAAGGGGCCCCTACCAAGTATTGAGTACATATACAGTAAATGAACATACTTTCCAGAAGGCCAACAATTCACTAAAAATGTTTTTTTTATTGGTCTTATGATGTATTCTAATTTTTTGAGATAGTGAATTGGTGGGTTTTTGTTAAATGTGAGCCAAAATTATCACAATTAAAAGAACCAAAGACTTAAACTACTTCAGTCTGTGTGCATTGAATTTATTTAATACACGAGTTTCACAATTTGAGTTGAATTACTGAAATAAATGAACTTTTCCACGACATTCTAATTTATTGAGATGCACCTGTATATCTGTGTGTACGTATGCCGGTCTTCATTCGTGGTGTTTATTCTGTGTGTCTTGCCCATACCTTCCTCTGAAACTCTATATGGTGAGATGTCACACACTGTGGGCAAGGAGTCATCTCAAGGACTTCAAACTTGAACCTAAAAGATGTCATCACAAGAAGAATAGAAAAATCTGTTTGACCCAATATGTTGCATTCACTTGAGTTGACTTCTGTCTTTGTTAAAAAAAAGAAAGACCTAAACTATACATGCTTTAACATGCAGCATTTCAGTTTCAGTAAAACTGTCACCACCAGTTAATCAGGAAACCCACAGCCTGTGAAATAACTCCAGTGAGGAAATTGCACTGTCCTTGAGCAGTGGTGTAAACTGGGATATAATCATGACTTGTACCCAGCCATTATCCTTGGCAAAGAGGAAACAAGTCAAATGTATGCATTGTTTTGGACCAAGCTAATTTTCCTGGTCTTCTCTTGATGACCAATAATTTACCAATTCTATTAAATATTTTAGATGATTCCACCTCAACACACACACACACAAACACACACACACTCATGTTGGTGCAGCTATCATTATGAGGACTCTCCATAGACATAATGATTTTTATACTGTATGAACTATAGATTCTATCCCCTAACCCTACCCCTAAACCTAACCCTCACAAAAAACTTTTTTAGGGACACTAGAAATGTCCTCATAAACCACGTTTATAGCATAATACCTGCCCCCCCCACACACACACACACATAAGCAGTAATATTTTGGACCTGTTGAGTGTATAAGGCCCTGCCCTGTTCATGTTAAAATTGTCTAATAACTCATTGAAAATTATGAAACATCTTAAAGTCTGCAGTGGTTTTGTCTATTTCAGTGTTGACTGTAGCTTAGTTAATATATTTCAGATATGTCTTATGTCTCCATTGCCTGCAATGGAATACAATGTTTAGGGTAAATCTTGGAGTGAATTGTATATTAATCAACACAAAATGAATGTAGAAGTTGATGTGTCCATGTGACAATGTTGGATAAATAAAATAGGAACACAATTAAAAATGTATGTATTGCTTGCTGAGCACAGTCTGACATGTTAAGTACTAGCACAAAAAAGTTGGGATTTTTGTTAAGCATCTGTATTTTGTTTTTGTTTTTAAACAAAAATAATGAGACCACAGGCACACAATTTGTATTTTTCTAGGTTCATCACATAAAATTGAGAAAACTGTCATAAATGTTATATTTGAAGTCATAAATTGGTATGAAGACACATGAGTAGATGTTAGATTGTGTAGAAATATTTTTCTAAGAGTAAAGCTTTTTTATTATTATAAAAAAAAAAAAAAACAAACAAAAAAAAAACAATAGTATGGTACAATGGGGTAAAAGGCTCATTTGATTTGATTTTCTCCCAAAACACTACATAGCATCAAAAACTACCACAGGACTTTCCTAAACACCTGTTCGACACTATACACTTGTGTGTAATGCCTAAAGGTTGATTTTGAGGCAATTTGATCTAATTTTTTATAATTTTTAAAATATCACAAATTTATATAGAAAATGAATATCCAGGAAAATATCACATTTATTTGAAGACAAAATACTTATTTATCTTTTTCAATTTTGTTCAATGTGATTATATAATTTTGTTTTAAATAACTGTCCAATAAGTGAAAGGACAGTATTTGGGGTAAAAAAGCTCCCCATTGCAGGGATAAAAGCCCCTATTAAACACTGTTTTTTTTTTTGTTTTTGTTTTTTTTTTAAGTGGGGTGAATAGATTTGTTATGAAGAATGATTAAAGTGGGCTCACATTGACTCATCCAATCATAATAGAGATTAGTTTGTTTATAGAATACTTGAGATGTAATAAAATGCCAGATGTGTTTGAAATGAACAAGAAATTATGCACCCTTTTCTGAAGTGGTTATTTTGAAAAAGTATTATCTTAATTTCTTACTAAAAAAAAGCATCTTGCTGTCTTAAAAGTATTTGCATAAGTTGACAAATTGTGCCCTATCACTATTGCCCCGATATCTACACTATGTCAATATAACCCCCTGGGGGCTTTTTACTCCAGGTGTGTGGTAAAAGGTCCCCTCGCCACCTTTTCTTTTTCTTTTTATTATTATTATTTTCTTTTTTATTTAAATCAATCTTCTGTTGTTATCCGTCAATATTCAATAAAGATAAATGTATTTTTTGAATCTTGATCCACTTTGTGACCAAAAAAAAAGTTTAATTTTCCTTAAGGTTTGCCTTTAGCCTCATTGTACCCTACAATAAGAATGTTCAGTAGAACGTACCAAATTGCATAGATTGAACAATGTATGAATAATTGAGGTACAAGTAAATAAAAAATATATAAGTATACATATAAAAGATGAATGAAAAATTGACTAGTTTTTGTTTTCATCATAACAAATAATGTCTTTAAGATTCAAATGATAACTTAACTTTCAATTGGAGAAATGTGTAGAATCAGTTTCAAACCACTTCCATTACAGGTGCATCTCAATAAATTAGAATGTCGTGGAAAAGTTCATTTATTTCAGTAATTCAACTCAAATTGTGAAACTTGTGTATTAAATAAATTCAATGAACACAGACTGAAGTAGTTTAAGTCTTTGGTTCTTTTAATTGTGATGATTTTGGCTCACATTTAACAAAAACCCACCAATTCACTATCTCATAAAATTAGAATATGGTGACATGCCAATCAGCTAATCAACTCAAAACACCTGCAAAAGTTTCCTGAGCCTTCAAAATGGTCTCTCAGTTCGGTTCACTAGGCTACACAATCATGGGGAAGACTGCTGATCTGACAGTTGTCCAGAAGACAATCACTGACACCCTTCACAAGGAGGGTAAGCCACAAACATTCATTGCCAAAGAAGCTGGCTGTTCACAGAGTGCTGTATCCAAGTATGTTAACAGAAAGTTGAGTGGAAGGAAAAAGTGTGGAAGAAAAAGATGCACAACCAACCGAGAGAACCGCAGCCTTATGAGGATTGTCAAGCAAAATCGATTCAAGAATTTGGGTGAACTTCACAAGGAATGGACTGAGGCTGGGGTCAAGGCATCAAGAGCCACCACACACAGACGTGTCAAGGAATTTAGCTACAGTTGTTGTATTCCTCTTGTTAAGCCACTCCTGAACCACAGACAACGTCAGAGGCGTCTTACCTGGGCTAAGGAGAAGAAGAACTGGACTGTTGCCCAGTGGTCCAAAGTCCTCTTTTCAGATGAGAGCAGGTTTTGTATTTCATTTGGAAACCAAGGTCCTAGAGTCTGGAGTAAGGATGGAGAAGCTCATAGCCCAAGTTGCTTTAAGTCCAGTGTTAAGTTTCCACAGTCTGTGATGATTTGGGGTGCAATGTCTTCTGCTGGTGTTGGTCCATTGTGTTTTTTGAAAACCAAAGTCACTGCACCCGTTTACCAAGAAATTTTGGAGCACTTCATGCTTCCTTCTGCTGACCAGCTTTTTAAAGATGCTGATTTCATTTTCCAGCAGGATTTGGCACTTGCCCACACTGCCAAAAGCACCAAAAGTTGGTTAAATGACCATGGTGTTGGTGTGCTTGACTGGCCAGCAAACTCACCAGACCTGAACCCCATAGAGAATCTATGGGGTATTGTCAAGAGGAAAATGAGAAACAAGAGACCAAAAAATGCAGATGAGCTGAAGGCCACTGTCAAAGAAACCTGGGCTTCCATACCACCTCAGCCGTGCCACAAACTGAACACCTCCATGCCACGCCGAATTGAGGCAGTAATTAAAGCAAAAGGAGCCCCTACCAAGTATTGAGTACATATACAGTAAATGAACATACTTTCCAGAAGGCCAACAATTCACTAAAAATGTTTTTTTTTTATTGGTCTTATGATGTATTCTAATTTTTTGAGATAGTGAATTGGTAGGTTTTGTTAAATGTGAGCCAAAATCATCACAATTAAAAGAACCAAAGACTTAAACTACTTCAGTCTGTGTGCACTGAATTTATTTAATACACGAGTTTCACAATTTGAGTTGAATTACTGAAATAAATGAACTTTTCCACGACATTCTAATTTATTGAGATGCACCTGTATGTCCGTATGTCTCCGCTGTCACGCGGCAGTGTTCCGGTTGTCCGGTAAGCGGCGGTACCAGCGGCACGCGCTTCCGTCTGTCAGCGCGGAGCTGCAGAAGAACACAGTAACATACTACCGGGGCTTTCTGGTAATCTTTTGTTTTCATTTATTTGAACCCTGGTCAAAGTGGCTCGTTTTCGTATCATTCTTAACATGGTAAGTCATCACACTATAACTGATGGAGTTCCAGCACATCTACACTGCAAGCTACGCTATACACTGAAAGGGTCCCAAACCCATTATAATATAAACTGTGTACATTTGAGAACGCGTGTAACGACGCTGATTATAATGGGAGCGTTTATCGCGTTGCGTCGTTTAGTGTTGTGATCTCATTCTGCGCCTTCTTAAAAAAGTGATAAACATTTAAAGAGAAACATCAGTCATTGGACATGTGCTGTACCATGGTAATACCTTGTGGTGCATTGGAGTACAAAATAGTGCATAAAGATTGTAATCATTCAGTATAAAGTACAAAGTAGCATATTGTTACCATCTGATACATAAGTGATGTTAACTGAAACACATGAATCAAATTTCTCTGCCTACAGGGTTCGTATCGAGAATAAATCAGCATAACATAAGCTATTTTTTGAGAAATATTAGTCACACTAGTAGTGAGAAGCCAATTACTCATTAACCACAAGCAGTTGTTTTCTGGGGCTCAACGTGGAGAATTATTGAAGCTTTCAGTGAGACTTGATTTATTCTGCAGATCTGTGAATACAAACTGAAGAGTGTTCATATGTTTTAAAATACAGATTAACCTCTGAATTTTATATTCTTAATCTAACAGATTCCAGAGTTATCAAAAAGTTCAGTGTTTATGAGGGATCCTAGGAGGGTGGAACAGATGTTGGCGTCTATGAGAAACGCTGGATCCAGCACACTACAGGTAATTTTCAGTCTGCATTTTTAATTGTGAACTACAGTACTATGGGAGGAAAGATTAGTTATGCCTGGTATATCATTCTAGTTATGTTTATGAGGAGCATGTGTTTTTTGGTACAGATTAATGGGAACATTTTGAGTTGATGTGGGCAAGTGATTCATTTTTGTTTGTGTTGTAGGTGATCTCAGATTTTGATATGACTCTCACCAGATTCGCCTACAATGGTAAACGCTGTCCTACCTGCCACAGTGAGTAATACATCACATTACTGAGCTCGTTCCCAGAAAGCCAGAAAGCAGTTTATTGTGAGAAAGCTGTTCTAAAAATGAAAGTTCTCTCATCATTTTCTCAGCCTCATGCCATCCCAGATGTGTATGACTTTCTTTCATCTGCTAACACAACGATGCAGCATAAAAGTAATCCATACAACTCCAGAAGTGATCTTCAGATGCGATATGATAACTGTGGGTGAGAAACAGATCAATATTTAAGTCCTTTTTACTATAAATTCTCCTCTCTGCCCAGTAGATGGCGATATGCACAAAGAATGCGAGTCGCCAAAAACACAAAAAGAAAAATGTGAAAGTGAAGATTTATAGTAAAACAAGTCTTAAATATTGATCTTTTTCTCACCCAAACCTATCATATCACTTTTGAAGATATGGATTTAACCACTGGCGTCTTATGGATTACTTATGCTGCATTTATGTGCTCAAAATTTTGGTCACCATTCACTTGCATTGTATGGACCTACAGAGCTGAGATATTCTTCTAAAAATTTTCGTTTGTGTTCAGCAGAAGAAATAAACTCATACACATCTGGGATGTCATGAGGGTGAGTAAATTCTAAGATAATTTTCATTTTTGGGTGAACTATTCCTTTAAGACTGGAAAGTGGCGTACATGTTTACGTGCACTGTGTTATTGGCTTTCTCTTAACTCCTGTCCCGTATACATGTGGCTTCATCAGTAAACAACTTTCTCCACAATGTAATTTCCCGTGACGCATGTTTAAATAACAAACAGGAATTCAAGGAAGATTTTGCTTATTTATTCTCTGTTGCTTTGCTTTATTTCCAGTTATACCTTGGTCTGTTCAAACACTCGATTCTGATTGGCTGGAATGTGTGCATTAAAACCGTTTAAAGCACAGGTAGTTCTATTCAGTTTTAATCACTGATTGATATTAAAGGGGTCATGAAATGAGGAATCAAATTTTACTTGATCTGCTGACATATAAATGTTCATGGTACTATAAAAACATACTGTAAGTTTCAGAAATCAAAACTTCCTCCTCACTGCAAAACGAGCATTTGTTGAAACCAAGACTCATTGTCTACTTCCTCCACATTGTGATGTCACACTGTGGTAGACATTTGCATCTGACGGCCTCCACAACAACACATCAACACCTACTTTACCTTATCACTTCTGTAGCTCCGCCCAGTAGCGGTGAGATGGCAAGTAGAGAGAGCAGTTCAGTCAAGAGCAGAGAGCCAATCAGAACAGTGGGTGTGTACTGTCAAGTCTTAAAGGAGAAGCAGCACCAAAACCAAGTGTTTCTGACAGAGGGTCAGAAGGAGGGTGGAAAATGATCATAGTTTACAAATATATGACTGTTTTTTTGTGTGTTTGTTTTTTTTGCAAAAAACTTTACTAATATTATAAGTGAGGCTCAAGGAACAAATTAAAATAATTAAAAAAAGGCATGTCATGACCCCTTTAACACACCTATGCTGTTATCCTCCATAATGAAACATTGCAAGAGTTTTATGCCTCTGTTTAAATGACCTCTGGATTAGAGGTCTTCACGGGTCCAAAAATTTGTGCCCGAACCCAAAGAGACCCGGAAATGTACTACCCGAACCGGACCCGTCTATTATTTGAAAGCTGGGACCCGGCAGGGAGACACAGACTCGATCGACACCGATTTCACAGCTGATTGCTGTTAACAAGTTAATATAAAAGTTGTGAAAACAAAACTTTGTGTCTTACATAATGTAACGTTAGTGGCCTTCTCCCCTGTGCCTGGTCGTGCCTCATATAATCCATCCTCCTTGCCAAGAAAGTTGGTAAAATACATACAGGTTTTCTGTGATTCCTTTCTTGCTGATTGAAACATCATAGCTAATCCACTCATTATTTCAGCTTCAAAAGTCCACTTGCTGTCACGGTGACCGATGACAAATACAACTTGTTTAGAATCAGCTTTGCTATCTCGCATAAGATAACTTCGACTGTTTGCCCTTTTGAACTATAATAACGATTGCTTGTTCATTGCCAAAGCTGCTAACGTTAGCATTGCTAATTTGCTGTTGTGTGCCTTAACTCCGCTCTGCCTCTGACATCACTCAGCTCGTTGTGGCTCCGCTCCGTTTTTCACCTTATTTCCCGGCTCGCACTTTCTTATCCTAATTTTACAATGTTGCAATTTACAACACACACACACACAGCACCATCATCATCAGCGCTGTCTGATCATGCCCAGGTATTCTCGGATCGACTCGGGTATTACACATAATGTTAAACAGACCTGGGACCCGCAGCAATAGAATGGGACCCGATCCGGACACGGCTGACCGTATAAAACGTGGATCCGAATCCGTAAGGGTCCCGGGTCAGGTCTTGGGTCTTCGGGTTAGGGTGGACCCATGAAGACCTCTACTCTGGATGCAAATATAAGGTAACAAGTCTGAGTCTCAGAGCTGGGATTAACTGTCACATCACAAAACACAACATCGTCAAGTCATGCCGTGACTATGAACCGCTACAGGAAAAACGAAAAAGAAAGCAGTGTTCATCAGCCTCATATTACTCATCCAAAACGCTTGTAAGAAAAGTATGGTTTGACATTCAGCTGTTTTGCACGGAGGGGGAGAGAAGGTAACCGCACATAAGAAACATTTGCAGGAGAAACCTAAGTGTGTTAAATGGCTTTCTCTTAATTCCTTAAATGGCATAAGGAACACGGCGTTCTCATTTATGTTTCAGAATACAGATTTCTGCAAAAACCCTGGAATAAACCGTTTTCTTAAGGGCATGTAAACTTACACTGCTTTCAGTGAGCATGTTTACATGCACATTTTTACACCGATTATGCTTAGCCAACATAGATTATGCACAGCCAACAATGTGTGTGGTCATGTAAACACCTTTATCGGGTAAGATCATAAACAGCTTAAGAACAAACAGATCGACAGAGGTTACATTTTTGCCATAACACAGATTTTGCGTTGCATGTAAGTACCTTTATTGGGGTTCTTACCGGCTTATTCAGTGTGTGCAGGAGTTGTGTGCATGCCTGTTTGCGTTTTGATGTCAAAAGCTGAGAATAACTTGCACTCAATGAGCCCATTTACATGCATACCAATAAATTGAAAACTACCAAAAATTATTTTATTTAAAGAATTCGACAAAGCAAAAAAAGCATTTTCATGAGTTTTGAAATAATCAAGTTAATTTGATGATTTCATTCAGTTAATCGTGTAGAGGTATGCGCACATCACTTGCGGACATTGGATAAGCCAGTATGAATGCCGGTTAAGGTGTTTACATGCAACGCAAAATCTGTGTAATGGGTAAAAATCTATCTGTGTCGATCAGTTTATCCTTAAGAGTTTTGACCCTTCAACGATTAAAGGTGAGCCGTTTACATGACCACACACATTGTCAGCTTATTAAGCAAAATCAGTGTAAAACATGCATGCACTCATAACAGAGTTATATTAGAGCAATCCTGAAGAATCCTGAAGCTAAATCTCTAGTCTATTCAAAGATTGATATGTTTAAGTTAACTTTTGCTGCTTTGACCAAACAGCTGACTTCACTTACACCAGATTAAAATATAAATAATTTAATATAATAACATTTTTGTTTCTGTTTTTATGTAAAATATTAGCCTAATTAAAATACACTGAACACTGTAAGATGTTACAATGTAACAATGATGGAACATTTCATATGTTGCATGGATTGCTCATGTCATTTGATGTTAAAAAGTAA
Source organism: Myxocyprinus asiaticus (assembly GCF_019703515.2). Lineage (NCBI taxonomy): Eukaryota > Metazoa > Chordata > Actinopteri > Cypriniformes > Catostomidae > Myxocyprinus > Myxocyprinus asiaticus. The sequence continues at coordinate 44,156,060 of NC_059373.1, forward strand.
ATGAAATGCTTCTTGCAGATATCCTGGATAATAGCGAACTGATCAGTGAAGACTGCAAAGCCAAGGTGAGAAAACAAATATTTTACATCATTATTCTTAAAGGGTTAGTTCACCCAAAAATGAAAATTCTCTCATGATTTACTTACCTTTAAGCCATCCCAGATATGTATGACTTTTCTTATTCAGCAGAACCGAAGTGAAGATTTTTATAAGCAGATTTCAGCTCAGTCTGTCCATACAATGTGTGTAAATGGGTGCCATCAGGCTGCTGGCTGTTTGATGGTCCAAAAGGTATTTTTAGGCAGCATAAAAATAATCCACACGACTCCAGTCGATCAATTAATGTCTTCTATAGCAAACCGATAGGTTGGTGTAAGAATCAAATCGATAATTAAAAGGTTTTTAATTTTAAATCGTTGCTTCCGTACAGCGTTGTATTTCTGTTTGAAATGAACTAACTCTCACGTGACGCTAATTCCTGTTGGGTACAAAGCGCGCACTTCCGATTTCTCGCGTGATCGCGCCATAGCACTTATGCCTCTGATGTGTCGACTGTTGGCAGGAAGTGATTTAAAACATTTTTTTTAATAAAGATTTAATTATCGTTTTATTTTTTACACAAACATATTGATTCGGTTCAGAAGACATTCATTGATCGACTGGAGTCGTGTGGATTATTTTTATGCCGCCTAAATATGACTTTTGGACTGTCAAACAGCCAGCAGCCTGATGGCACCCATTTACACACATTGTATGGACAGACTGAGCTGAAATCTGCTTATAAAAATCTTCACTTCGGTTCAGCTGAATAAGGAAAGTCATACACATCTGGGATGGCATAAAGGTAAGTAAATCATGAGAGAATTTTCATTTTTGGGTGAACTAACCCTTTAAGCACAGCTTTGAGTACATCTGTGTCATTTGCGGAAATGTTACATTTCCATCGCAAACTCACAATTTAATTTATCTGCAAACTCTCACAAGCATGAGATGAAATTGAATACTCTGATTAATATTTCCTGGTGATCAGGATATTATGAAGCATCTCAATATTATTGTGAATAATTTTTTGTTTTTGTAGCTTCAAGATCTTCTGGACACATATTACCCCATAGAGATCGACTCCACACGCTCAGTAGAAGAGAAGTTACCGCTCATGGTTGAATGGTAACACACTTCATTATCGCCTCCACTGCCCCAGATAGAAAGAAAGCATGCCATTCATTGTTCTAATTGTAAGAGACTCAGTTTTCTTTCCTGTGTTGAGGTATATACTGTAGCGTATCATATCAAAAGGCTAATCCTTTTTTTTTTTTTTTTTTACATTAAAGGCATTGTACACCCAGAAACTCTAACATCATTTACTCACCCTGATGTTGTTCCAAACCTGAATAACTTATTTTCTTCAGTGGAACACAAAAAGAGATGTTAAGCAGAATGTTAGTCTCAGTCACCATTATCTTTCATTACATCTTTTTCTTTATAATTAAAGTGAATGGTGACTGATTATCGGTCCCTAACATTCTGCTTAACATCTCCTTTTGTGTTTCAAAGAAGAAAGAAACTAATTCGGTGAGTTTTACAAAGTTTAAAACTCTTATTTTATCACAGTGGTCGATTGACAGGTGAGTGGAGGTGCTTTGCTGCTGTCCAGGATGGATTAGTGTCAGATTAACACCAGTGTTGTGTGTAATTTGATCAAAAAGTAATTAGTTACAGTAATCTACAGTAATTACTTTTTTAAACTTCTCAGGTCCAAGTCACTTGCTACATTTACATGTACATCAATACTCTGATTATTGCAATAATCAGAGTATAAAGAATAATTAGATTAAGATGTTTACATGATTTGGTTTACATGATGCTGTCTCTTGATTCACTAAAAAGAATCGGGTCATAAGAGTCACATCGGAATACAAGCGCTATTTGTTGTTGAATTCTGCCTGCGAGGACACACTAATTTGAAAGACGTACTTGCCATTATTTTGCGGTATAAAGTATTTTTATCTCACCAACATTCAATTCAGACTATAAACAGACATTCACAACTCGGGAAAATATGTTTTCTTTTTCCGTGGGGCTGTAGATTCTGCAGTTGGGGAGCACCACTGCTGGAAAACAGTGCAAGACACTGCCGTTTCGCATGAAGCTGATAAGTGCAGCTTCTGTTTTGTGATGTTTTTGAACCTGTGCTTGAGTGTAACATCATCTGTCTGCAGCACAGGCGCACTTTGGTCAGAGTGGAAGAGATGTGCTTAAAGCATTTACATGCCAGTATAAAGCAATTAAATTAGGAGTGCTCCACATATCTTGCTGCGATTATCATTACTCTGATTATTAGCATAACCGCAATATCATAATCGCAATATTCTGTTTACATGAGCAACAGTTTAATCGCAGTATTGCCTTATCGCATTGTAATCGCATTATGAGGGTGCATGTAAACGTAGTCATTTGTTTATTGCTTAAGGCTCAATCAGTGTATGCGTTTACATGAGCTGTGTTAGCAGCGTACTCTTTACTCCCATATATATGTGGCTCAGTCAGTAAGCAGCTTTCTCCAAAAGAACGTAATTTCCCTGCGGCGCTTGTGTAAATAAATAGCATGGCATCCGAGGAAGACTTTGCTATTTTATTGTCCGTTGCTTTGCTTTATTCCCAGATATTCTAGAGTTGTTGCTGTGTTTGCTTCCTTCACTTTCTATCGCGACCTGCAGCTGAATTGCAACATTAGTGGGGTTTCCCTCTTATGTAAAACTCTGGGATTCCCCCAGTGTACGAGCAGTGTTGGGGAGTAACGGAATACATGTAACGGGATTAAGTATTTAAAATACAAAATATAAGTAACTGTATTCCACTTCAGTTACAATTTAAATCATTGGTATTTAGAATACAGTTACATTCAAAAAGTATTTTGATTACTGAAGAGATTACTTTGCATTTTATTGTCATTTGTTTCATTTAATATTTAGTCCTTTCAGATGGAAAACATTTATACATATAAATGATGCGATCCAAAGTGCATTTGAACAGCAGTGAAACACTTTCTTATGATGTGTTACATTCATACGAGCAGACAGAGAAGTAAGTTTGAAGTAAGTTTGGAGCAGAAGAAATAGAAATAAACCTTGTGTAAACTGTCAGATTTACGCTAAGATAAAATGCTATTTCTAGCCATTTTACATGCACGTTACCAGACACAATCATATTTTATTATCAAGAAAATTCACGTTGGATCATAATTTCTTTTTTTCTAGTAAGACCTTTGATATTAGGGCAAAAATCATATTCTTGATGATAATTTTTGGATTGTTTTCCTGTAAAAATATCTAAAAATCCTTAAAACAAGATCAGTTTGATTAATCTTGTTTTAGAAACAACTCTGCATAAGATATTTAGGTTTTTCAGAGAATGTATTTTTAACATGTTTATTTTGTCTTACTGTACTGGCAGAGTTTTATAGTCAAAACAAGTGAAACAAATCTACCAGTGCTGAAGAAGTAATCCAAAGTATTTAGAATACGTTACTGACCTTGAGTAATCTAACGAAATACATTACAAATTACATTTTACAGCATGTATTCTGTAATCTGTAGTGGAATACATTTCAAAAGTAACCCTCTCAACCCTGTGTATGAGCATATCTATGCAAACGTGAGGTAATGTCTGGACTTTACTTTGGTGTTTATAAATGAGTATAGATAATTGTGTATGTGATTTTTCCCAATGTACTTCCGCTGTGTTGACTTGTTGTTGGGCTCCATCCTATGATGTTTGTTGATCCCTGGTTTGTTCCACGCACGCGCACTGTCCAAACACCCATCAGAACAGCGCTTATGCATTTACATGACCACATAAGCCACATTCTCCGAGAGAAACCTAGGTGTGTTAAACCACTTTCTCTTAATCCCTTAAACAGCGTAAGGAAATCAGCATTTTGTTTGCATGACATTTCAGTATGCCGCTTTTGGCTAAATCCCTGGAATAAACAGTTTTCTTAAGTGCATGTAAACGTGGTCATTGTAAGGGAGGATCGAGTGTATGACTTGCGTTCAACAATAAGCAGGGAGGAAATATAGACATTTGCTGTTGCTCAATATAAAGAACAGACTTTGTTGGCAGGAACTTTTTGTCTTGTCCTGGTCTTTCCCAGCTACCTTGAAGAACGAACTCAAGGAGGGCGTCAACCTCCTCTTTTTTTTTTATTTTTTTTTTATTTTAATTTTAATTTTTTTACAGTGGTGGATGATGGCATCAGAACAAGTCTTTGTTCTGAAAAAAAAGTTTTTTTCTTAAAAGTAATTAGTAATCTGTTTCTTTTTCAGTGACGTAATCAGTAAAGTAGTCTGATTACAATTTTCAGGAAGTAGTTAGTAATTCATAGTGGGTTTTAACTTTTCAAACACTTCTGGGGCTGGTTGCACCAGCTATACGTACGTTACAACTTAGCCTAGTTGTGGTGTAAATGGGCACTAAGTCACAATTTATGCACTACTAAATATTTGAGCGTTGCACCATTAAACTTAGGTAGAACGTAACCCTACGTATAAACTAAATATTTACAGAAGTCTCCGACAAGGAGTAACGGATGGAATAAAAAAGCAGACTGATATTTTATGACATTAATGAGCATGTTTTGCGTGACAGGCATCAATCATTTCGACATATATGATGATGTTGGCATTTTTTTCCTCGTTAGAGGAAAAAAAAACCTACTTTAAGCAGCTCTTTAGCATGAAACTGATCTAATGGTGCAGTTTTCAGGATGCGTCGCCCGGTGTCAAGTTTCAACACATTCAAAATATATATAGGCCATTAAAATGAATAAATGTTTATTTTCCCAGCCTGTTGTATTAGTATTTATTTATCACCCCTTATTTATTTTAGATACAGTTCCTATATATTGTTATTTACACAGAGCAAATGTCCTATTTATCAAATGTAGCTACTTTTATCACGTATCGTATTTTAATGGGGATATAATTTATTACAGCTGACAGTTACTGGTCACAAGGTTTGAACATCAACCATAACAAGATCAAATTGAAATTGACGGCTGTTTAACAGTTCTGTGTACAAATCTGAAGGCTGTTTATTGGATCAATACAGAAACATCATATTATGCGACTACGCATTACTTTACAAAGAGCTTACAACCTACTAGTAAGTCTTGCCTTAAGAACAGGTGGTGCAACCAAATTAAGCACTGACTTAGTAACAAACTAACTAGTAGTTACTAAGCCCTTAGTGTGAACTTTATGTCCCAACTTACGTGAGACCTTACACACAGCTGGTGCAAACCTACCCTGATCACTAAACCTCTTTTCAGATATATGTAGCACTGTCCACTTATGATCACCCAAAATCCATCTTAATATACCAGGTGTAGCGAGGTCTATGAGTTATCAATATTTTGGGTCAGTTTCCCAGAAGAGAGAGACTGACTGATAAAAAAAGTTATTTTTGTCAACTTTTAAGTGTACACTAACATAGATTACTTCAAAGCTAACAGCCATTAACTTTAAACATTAAAATTAAGTCACAAAACTAAAAAATTTTGTTTTATTTTTTTATAGCCTTATTTATTTTTCTCCTACTAACTGTACATTCTACATATTCTGAACTATTGTCTTGTGTTGGCGTTGGATCTATAGGTTACAGTGTCTGCATTAGGGTGTTTTGTTTTGTTAAAAATATTGTGTTTCTTAGGTTTACGGTGTTTTTTTTGTGTGTTTTTTTTAAATAGAGATTCCTCTATTGTTCTATATGGTATGTGTTTCCCTTAATACGCCTCATTGTGTTTTTACACAAATTGCAAGTTTGTTTTTGCTCAGTTGTTGCACACGTCAGTGTAGGTGTGTGTGCGCATGTGTGCAGGTGGACTAAAGCCCATGAGCTGCTCGTACAGCAGAAGATCAGGAAAGATCATTTGGCTCCTGCGGTCAGAGAGTCTGAAGCCATGCTGAGGTGAGAACATTATCATGAAGACAATATTTCAAGAAATACAGTAGTTAACTCTTATTTGTGTGAGTTCAAACTATAACCACTTATCGATTGTGACGATAATACTATCTGAGAGTGTCTCATTCAGAGATCTTCAGCATTTTAACCAGCTGATGTTGTGTTTGCCAGGGAGGGCTACCAGCAGTTTTTTGGTCATCTGCATCAGATGTGTGTTCCTCTGTTGATCTTCTCTGCTGGTATTGGTGACGTGTTGGAGGAGGTCATCAGACAAGCTGGAGTTTTTCACCCCAATGTCAAAGTGTTCTCCAACTACATGGACTTTGACGAGTCTGTGAGTCTTTAAACACATTTGTGTAGTACATTATATTTAAAAAAAAAAAAAAAAAAAAGTCAACATTAAATCGGAAATGACCCTATTAATTTTCTTAATACATGTTCCTAGTCTCATTATTAACAGTTCATCAATGCATGTTGTCCCAAAGAAATTAATGTTTGTCTTTTATCAAAATGTAGTAATTTATTTATTTTTAGATTTTTTTTCCCCTTTTTTTTCTCCCAATTTGGAATGCCCGATTCCCAATGTGCTTTTAAGTCCTCGTGATGGTGTAGTGATTCGCCTCAGTCCGGGTGGCGGAGGACGAATCCCAGTTGCCTCCGCGTCTGAGATCGTCAACCCGCGCATCTTATAATGTGGTTTGTTGAGCGCGTTGCCACGGAGACATAGCGCGTGTGGAGGCTTCACGCCATCCACCGCGGCAACCACGCAGTGATCACGAGGAGGTTCCCCATGTGACTCTACCCTCCCTAGCAACCGGGCCAATTTGGTTGCTTAGGAGACCTGGCTGGAGTCACTCAGCACGCCCTGGGATTCGATCTAGCGAACTCCAGGGGTGGTAGCCAGCGTATTTTACCACTGAGCTACCCAGGCCCCCCAAAATGTAGTAATTTGAAATAATAGCAAATAATGATATTAAAGATTATAAAAAATAAAGTATTAACATTGGAATATGTGGAGATGCTCATTAAACCTTCAGCCTCCATGTCTGGGTCAAAAAGTGTGTGTCAGTGGTGTTTCAGGTGGGCAGTAGTCCTCCAAATTCACATCCAGCTCTGACTCCATCTGGTCTGGAACGTCCACTTTTCACCATCCAATCAATTTCTGATGGATAAAATCAATTTGCTCTTTTTCTCTAGTCCTGAACATCCTATTGAAACTGGAAATACATAACATGACTGAAGTAAAATGGGTTGCAAATGCTGTTTCATGTTGACTTCTTGACATCTTCAGCCCTGCGGTATATTTTGGCTGCCGCCTGCATTTTTCGCATCCAAATTTAAAAGCTCACCTTACACACACATTTCGATTGTACATCACTTTGTATATGTGTCCAATCTTATGATTTGATCTTATGTTTTTTAATTTTTTATATAACAGTTGCGGCACTTTTGTGCATAGTATTTCAGCACAAAAACCTGCGTCTTATTACTCGATTTAATTTGATCACTTGATTTAAAAAAATAATAATTTTATTACAAAATTGCTGAATCGACAAATCGAACATAAGGCGGAAGTGACGCAGTCCACGGACGAGGGTCTAAACACATAACGACAAGAGGTGTCAGCTGTGTGAGAGCACTTACTTTAGATTTGAAAAACAATGTCGTTGTCTGTCGAGCTGAAAAACCATAACATCACATCAGCACTTGAAAAGAAGACATCCAGTTTTTACAGCACGGTAAGTTCACTAGGTAGACTGCATGTGGTTTGCGGTGCTGCACGTCCAGATGTGGGAGAGAGAGAAGTTGATCCCTTTGATGCCACGCAGGACACGCTGAACTCAGAAAAAAACACATTGGAATGAACTCTAAACCTAATTATCTAGACAGTGGTTTGCAGTATATGAAGCAACATAAAATAATGTAATAAGGAACACGTCCGTCTGACTATATTAAAGTTACACACTGCTAGTATTCGCATGTTTACTCAATAAGGAAATGAATGTCCAGATGCTCAATGGCATTATACACGGTACAGGGCAAGCGATACGTGTTTGCGATCAGTGCAGTATGTAGCACAAGCGGAACATTGCTCGCAGCTGCTGCAGCTTAACACAAGAGAGTGAAAACTCTCTCAATGACGCGATTCCTGTAAATAGCCTATTGTATTCCGTGTTGCAGGTAAGTGATAGTTAAAAATTAAAAATTAAAAAATAAAATGGCGTTTACAGTATCTCCATAAAATACTGTAGGTTAACCATGAATAAAACTCATCCTCAATGAATGCATTTTAGCAAAACGTGACTTCACCTCGACAACATTATGCACTCTGAGTTTAATCATTTTTCAGATTAATCGATTAATCATCAGAATAATTGTTTGATTACTTGATTATAAAAATAATCAATAGTGATCTAGTTTAAGAAGGTGCAATCAGCGCTGAAATTACACTGTTCCTTGAGGTATTTAAATTAAGTAATTGTGTTTCCTTTACCGCACAAACATGCCTCCTTTTATGCAGTGCCAGTCCTACCCCATTTGGCATCCTAGGCGAGACACTCCAGTCACCCCTTCCCCACCTGATAAAAATTATTAGAGTTATGTATTAATTTTTACACACAAAAATTAAATGCATCACAAATGCATATAAACAGAACAAAACATTAATAAAAACAATGTTGGGAAGAAACATGTTATGGCTTCTTAAGTAGGCATCATAAATGGGTATCACCATATCTAGAAATAAACTTAATGTAAAGTGCACGAAAACCAAACCAAGTGGTCTAAGATGTAAAAAAAAAAAAAAATAGAAAAAGATGCACTACCCTAAAGATCTATGCACATTGTACAGTATGTTTCACAGCAGGGACATTTGTAGGCTTTCATCATTACTGGGGAGTCTCGGGCCCATTAAGTACACAATCTATTGTACTATGATGCTGTAGGGGGTTCTGGGGGCATGCTCCCCCGGGAGATTTTATTTATTTATTTATTTTTATTCTTTGCTAAAACTGCATCAAATAATTAATTTGTGTTTATTTTAGGAGCATCATTTGACATTTTCTTTAGTAGTCTATATACAGTAAATTGCATTGTGTAGCATTTATGAAACTGTGGACTAAAAACATATTGACACCTTTTCACATTACACAGCACAAGATGAAGTTTATCAAAGTTACCATTCTCAAAAGCCTGCTGTGGCAGTATCATGGTACAGGGATGGTACAAAATGGTAAAACCTTGGTATTTTTATAATCTATCATGGTATTTATATGGTAGGCTACTCCAAGGTAGGCTACTCTATGTCCAGTAAACATGGTATTGGCTTGTTAATTTAATGTTAGTATTTTGATAAACTTTTATTTAGAAAATGTCTTGACCTGCAGTAGACACTCGTTCACAGACTGCACTTGCACTCACATGACGATTGAATGCACTGCAGGTTTTGTTTCAATGAATTGTAGGTAAATATCCACTTAATTCAGCATTGTTTTTGTTCTCTGTCCAAAGCATCCTGTTACTGTTTTACTGCGTGACAAAGCGCTTCAAACGATTCAGCCCGCACGTTGGACACATTCATTAAGAAGAACCGCCTCAAATCCTCAAAATCATCGCTCCGATTCACAAGCCTCGCGCTAATGAGTCTATGGCCATGTTCACTGACATACTTTCCATACTACTCTCACTGTTTTTGCCAAGCACGTATATAACAGAAACTGTAAGAGTGGTATGGTAGTAAGGCATTTAGTACATGGTCTATACAAAGTCAGAAGTTTACATACACTTAGGTTGAAATCATTAAAACTAATTTTTTAACCACTCCACAGATTTCATATTAGCAAACTATAGTTTTGGCAAGTCGTTTAGGACATCTACTTTGTGCAATGCACAAGTAATTTTTTCCAACAATTGTTTACAGACAGATTGTTTCACTTTTAATTGACTATATCACAATTCCAGTGGGTCAGAAGTTTACATACACTAAGTTAACTGTGCCTTTAAGCAGCTTGCAAAATTCCAGAAAATGATGTCAAGCCATAAGGCAATTTGGCAATTTGCCAATTAGCGTCGTATAGGCTAATTGGAGGTGTACCTGTGGATGTATTTTAAGGCCTACCTAAACTCAGTGTCTCTTTCCTTGACATCATGGGAAAATCAAAACAAATCAGCCAAGACCTCAGAAAAAAAAATTGTGGACCTCCACAAGTCTGGTTCATCCTTGGGAGCAATTTCCAAATGCCTGAAGGTACCACGTTCATCTGTAGAAACAATAGTATGCAAGTATAAACACCATGGGACCACGCAGCCATCATACCGTTCAGGAAGGAAGACGCATTCTGTCTCATGATCACATTGATCATGATCTAAAACTCTGCAATAAATTGAATGGCATCTATGCTAATATTATTCTATTTGTATCCCTGTCTCAACCCCGGGACTCCTATACTGAGGTCACCAGAACCGGCTGGATCCAGCTCCATTCCTGCTTTGTGTTGGTCTCCACTGCTATGTGTCTCTGAGTGATGACTACTAAATGCAGCCGGTGCCAGCCAAACATCACTTCAGTCTATTACGATGGACTTCAGAGGATGAACTGATGCCAACTCCAACCATAAGACTTAGGATAGACCTCACCGAAATTACTGGCCGGTTGAACTGCAATGCACCTCACTGATCTCTGCCTGCATCACCTTGGTCTAATGATGGACTACACTCTTATAGTGGAATAGACAATCAATTAATTGCCAACAAAACCCTTCATCAGCCAACTAACAAAGGACAATGCATCTATGCAAACTTCTGCAGTTAATCCAGGATGAACTTCGAAGCCATAAGTCATTAATCTTACAGTTCAGACAAAATATTTATTTAAACACTGACCCTTAACACTTACTTAGTTTAATAATTTTAAACCATGACTTGCACTATACATAAGTAATATTGGCATTATATTCATGCTGATAGCCAGAGGGGAACTGGCCCCCACAGTGAGCCTGGTTTCTCCCAAGGTTATTTTTCTCCATTAACCAACATCTTATGGAGTTTTGTGTTCCTTGCCACAGTCGCCTTCGGCTTGCTCACTGGGTTTCTAAATACAATTATTATTTAATTACTTATTTTTAAACACAATTCCCAGTCGTATTTTATCAAACTACACAATGATGACTCTAAGACATAGATTAGACATAGACTCATTTTCTGTTAATGCATGATTTTCTTTGAAACGATGTGTGTTGTGAAAGGTGCTATACAAATAAAAATGACTTGACTTGTCTCCTAGAGATGAACGTAGTTTGGTGCGAAAAGTGCAAATCAATCCCAGAACAACGGCAAAGGACCTTGTGAAGATGCTAGAGGAAACAGGTAGACAAGTACCTATATCCACAATAAAACGAGTCCTATATCGACAAAACTTGAAAGGATGCTCAGCAAGGAAGAAGCCACTGCTCCAAAACCGCCATAAAAAAGCCAGAATATAGATTGCAAGTGCACATGGGGACAAAGATCTTACTTTTTGGAGAAATGTCCTCTGGTTTGATGAAACAAAATTGAACTCTTTGGTCATAATGACCATCGTTATGTTTGGAGGAAAAGAGTGAGGCCTGCAAGCCAAAGAACACCATCCCAACCGTGAAGCATGCGGGTGGCAGCATCATGTTGTGGGGGTGCTTTGCTGCAGGAGGGACTGGTGCACTTCACAAAATAGATGGCATAATGAGGAAGGAAAATTATGTGGATACATTGAAGCAACATCTCAAGACATCAGCCAGGAAGTTGAAGCTCGGTCACAAATGGGTCTTCCAAATGGACAGTGACCCCAAGCATACCTCCAGAGTTGTGGCAAAATGGCTTAAGGAAAACAAAGTCAAGGTATTTGAGTGGCCATCACAAAGCCCTGACCTCATTCCAATTTGTGGGCAGAACTGAAAAAGTGTGTGCGAGCAAGGAGGCCTACAAACCTGACTCCGTTACACCAGTTCTGTCTGGAGGAATGGGCCAAAATTCCAGCAACTTATTGTGAGAAGCTTGTGGAAGACTACCCAAAACGTTTGACCCAAGTTAAACAATTTAAAGGCAATGCTACCAAATACTAACAAAGTGCATGTAAACTTCTGACCCATTGGGAATGTGATGAAATAAATAAAAGCTGAAATAGATCATTCTCTCTACTATTCTGACATTTCACATTCTTAAAATAGTGATCCTAACTGACCTAAGACAGGGAATGTTTTCTACAATTAAATGTTAGGAATTGTGAAAAACTGAGTTTAAATGTATTTGGCTAAGGTGTATGTAAACTTCTGACTTCAACTGTATGTTTCGTGAGGGGAACGCAACATGTTATCAGAACGCACAGGGCGCGTTTTGTTCGACACAGATTGGACACATGCTAAAATTGACTTGGTAGATCAGCGCCTCCGAAGCGATGCCTAGGCGCTCACCTGTTTCGCATAATGGGTTGACATTAGGCAACATAGGCCCTGCTTTTATGTAAATTAGGCTCATTATAGATTGCACTCATTCATAAAAAATATCCGACACAATTTACAAGCGCACTTTCGTGATGATTCACATGTCTGGATCACAGTAGTGGGGTGATGCTCTACAGTCCCAACAGAGTGTGTCAGATCACGGTGGTCTGCGGCATCCTCTGCTATATCACGCTCAGAATCGGCCCGCAAGATCAGAATTGTGAGTGCAAATTGCATTTGGCAGCAATTATGTGGGTGTGTTTGCGCTGTTGCCCTCTCTGTATAATTTCCGCTGCTTTTTTTTACAGGCGCAATTTATTCTTGGTGAATTCCCCCACTCAGTCTATTTTGTGATTTCACACACCTACCCCATTGTTTCATCTTATATCTCGGCCACTGAGTGGACTAGAAACTTAATCTAGCTGTTGTTTGAAAGCTGAGATATTTTTTGTAATGATGTATAATCTTTTATCATCAGTTGTCAATTACATAATTTCTAGATGAGTTGTTTATCATGCTTTTTCTGCTATGCAGTATACTGTATTTCATTCTGGACATCAGATATATAACATTGGATTATTTACACAAAGAAGCTCACAGACACAAAGAAGCTCATTTTGAAGAAAGCAGCGTAAAATAGAGTTTGTGGCTACTTGGGGCTTTCAGAAGCAGTAATGAGAGAAGACATAAAAGATTTGTTTTTGTTGTCTTAGTCTTACAGAGATCATCACTCACTTTGTGGTTCTTTTTATAATCATTCGAACTGTGGTGTTATAGCAACACAATCACATTTCTAAGAATGAGAGCTTTCATTTGATATATGACTTGTCTATTTTAGACGTTTCAAAAACTTTTATATTCATATTTGCACTTCATCACCACAGGGCAGTGCTTATTTGCAACACAGATGTTTTCAGGCCTTCTTACAGTTGTGCTCAAAAGTTTGCATACGCTTGGAGAATTGGTAATATATGTACCATTTTTAAAGAAAACATGAGTGAGCAGGCAAAACACATTTCTTTTATTTCTTATGGGATTCATATTCAGCTGTAGGTTATAACAGAATGGCACAATCATAAAACAAAACATGGCAACAAAGAAAAAAATGAAATGACCCCTGTTCAAAAGTCTGCATACCCTTAGTTCTTAATACTGTGTATTGCCCCCTTTAGCATCAATGATAGCATGCAGTCTTTTGTAATAGTTGTCTATGAGGCCCTAAATTCTTGCAGGTGGTATAGCAGCCCATTCGTCTTGGCAAAATGCCTCCAGGTCATGCAAAGTCTTTGGTCATCTTAAATGAACGTTTGAGATCTCCCCAGAGTGGCTCGATGATATTAAGGCCAGGAGACTGTGATGGCCACTCTTCACCTTTTTCTGCTGTAACCACTGGAGGGTCAACTTGGCCTTGTGCTTAGGGTCATTGTCGTGCTGGAAAGTCCAAGAGCGTCCCATGCACAGCTTTCGTGCAGATGAATGCAAATTGTCTGCCAGTATTTTCTGATAACATGCTGCATTCATCTTGCCATCAATTTTCACAAGATTCCCCGTGCCTTTAGAGCTCACACACCCCCAAAACATCAGTGAGCCACCACCATGCTTCACAGTGAGGATGGTATTCTTTTCACTATAGGACATGTTGACCCCTCTCCAAACATAGCGCTTATGGTTGTGACCATAAAGCTCTATTTTGGTCTCGTCACTCCAAATTACAGTGTGCCAGAAGCTGTGAGGCGTGTCAAGGTGTTGTCGGGCATATTGTGACCGGTCTTTTTTGTGGCACTGGCGCAGTAAAGGCTTCTTTCTGGCAACTCGACCATGCAGCTCATTTTTTTTCAAGTATCGTCATATTGTGCTCCTTGAAACAACCTCACCGTCTTTTTCCAGAGCAGCCTGTATTCCTCCTGAGGTTACCTGTGGGTTTTTCTTTGTATCCTGAACAATTCTTCTGGCAGTTGTGGCTGAAATCTTTCTTGGTCTACCTGACCTTGGCTTGGTATCAAGAGATCCCCGAATTTTCCACTTCTTAATAAGTGATTGAACAGTACTGACTGGCATTTTCAAGGCTTTTGATATCTTTTTATATCCTTTTCCATCTTTATAAAGTTCCATTACCTTGTTATGCTAGACTTTTGACAGTTCTTTTCTGCTCCCCATGGCTCAGTATCTAGTCTGCTCAGTGCATCCACGTGAGAGCTAACAAACTCATTGACTATTTATATACAGACACTAATTGCAATTTAAAAAGCCACAGGTGTGGGAAATTAACCTTTAATTGCCATTTAAACCTGTGTGTGTCACCTTGTGTGTCTGTAACGAGGCCAAACATTCAAGGATATGTAAACTTTTGATCAGGGCCATTTGGGTGATTTCTGTTAACATTATGATTTAAAAAGGAGCCAAACAACTATGTGATAATAAATGGCTTCATATGATCACTATCCTTAAATAAAAGACAGTTTTTTTGCATTATCAGTCATATTTTCAAAATCAGTGCCAAAATATCACAATTTCTGCCAGGGTATGCAAACTTTGAGCACAACTTTATTTTTTATAAAACTTAAATGCAAAAGTGATGGAGTTCTGTGAAAAGTTCAGATTCTAAGCTTTCAAATGGTACCACATACTACATGCATCCAGGGGCTTTTAAATTGCAGAACTAAAGGCAGCAGAGCTGAAGAGGTTAAAGGTTGGCAAACAGAGATTCAGTGCTGTAAATTACAGCAGAAATCTAAAAACATTACATCATTAATGTAATTCAGTGCGAGTATTAACTTAGCCATGTTATTTTGATGGTTCAAACTGTGCAGGGTGTGTTGCGAGCGTTTAAAGGCCAGCTGATTCACATCTACAACAAACGTGAAGGTGCTCTGCTAAACACTGAACACTTTCACGAGCTGCGCAGTCGCAGTAACGTCCTGCTGCTCGGAGATTCACTGGGAGATCTGCACATGGCCGATGGAGTCACAGATATGCAGAACATCCTGAAGATAGGATACCTCAATGATAAGGTAAAAACACAACAGCACATTTAAAATGAGAAAAGAAAAAAAAAAAACACATCATTCTGAATGCATGCGTTTTATGTGTTTTCTTAGGTGGAAGAGAGGAAACCGTCATATTTAAATGCTTATGACATTGTCCTGGAAAAAGATGAAACTATGGATGTGCCCAACGGTATCCTGCTCTACATCACAGGCCAACAATGAACTTTCACTCATCTTTTACATAAGGACAGAATCAGTGACCTGACCTCGGTCCAGTTTTATAAAGGTTTTGGATGACATTTGGTTGTTTTGCTACCTCAACGTCTTCTGCACCTTCATTGTGTATGGTTTTCTGGATTGCATTTATTTTTCCAGTATGCTCGGACATTTGTGTTCAGTCAAACATCGATTAAACAATTATGGTGCTATACGTCCCTTTCTGACAGAGGATCAGCCCATTTTTAGAACCGTAGTTAATTCTGTTCATTGTTCAAGTCTTTGTCTTTCCACTCACACAAATAAATGTATTTTAGAGTTGGTGGCATTTATTAATAATGTGTGTATTTAATGAGTATGAACATGACAAGATATGGATAGATGACCAAAAAAAGAGAAGCTTGTTTTCCAAGGGAATGTCTGGCACATGCACTATGTAAGAGATGTAATGTAAAGACAGGCTGACTATATTATACTGCTTATAACACGGCTACTTACCAAATCAATAAATAGTTGACTTTTTTTTTCTTACTTGTAGAGATCGCAGAATGATATGAGGAAAGATGATCCTGATACCCGGATGACCGGTCTGATATAACTTAATCCCCGTATGTGCAATTATTTAAGCAATAAGGTACGAGAGGCCGTGCTATATTGTGAATATAGTCACGACTGATGGCCGTTGTTAGGCACAACGCAGGACAGTTACCACATAATAAAAATATTAAGGACATAAATGTTTATTAAAATGTAATTTTTGTTAAGTAGAATCAGTAAATGCCATCCTCTCGCTAAAAGATATCGGCAGTTTTCTGAGCAACCACTGGGTGGTGCCATGATGATTCTGATTGCCGCGGGACTGTTTTCTGGTTCCGGTGTCCATAAGAAGCAATGCAAAAACAACCGAAACGAGTGATCAAACAACTAACAAAAAGTGTTAGATTACATTATATTGGAGTATGTGTGAGTTCAGGCACAATTTTTTTTTATATCAACTTAACTAAGCTTGGGCCATAGCTTCACGTCATCTATCCACTCCTTAAACTTTGACGGTTGAGGCACTATCAAAACACAGTCATCGTAAAGTATTGGCACTGTGAGCCACCTTTTTTTATTTGGTAATTTTTACTAATGTAATAGGCTAAATATCACATTACCAGTTCAAAACATATGCAGATGCGAGTTAAAAGTCCCTAAAACAAAAACAGACTTCTGTTTTGAATTGTGAAGCATTTCTGCATTCTGGAAAAAGGAGGATCGTGCCCAATAGTAAACAGGACGTTGTTAAGAAACAACGCCACTTCTATTACAATGACTGGGAGAAATTGGAACGCCCATCCAATGAGCCGAGTGCCCAGCGGTCAACGGATGTAGAAAGGAAGTCCCGCCTTACTTTAGAGCCTTTTAGATACAGACATCGCCTGTCAATCATCTCACGAACATGCATGCGCATTAGCTATACAAGCTGGGAAAATGTATTTTTTTAGCGTAATCTGAGGTAAAGAAGCACAATTTATGATACAAGCATTATCAGATTTTATTGCTGATTTGAAATATGTTCTTTGATCGTAATCTTGACCAACCATTTTTAAAATTTTTATGGTTTTGTTCCCCCATTCAAGTAGATGGGAACTGCACTGGCATGACTGGAAATAGTCTCCCGGGAGTGTTCCAAAGATAGCTGCCAGTGGACTGACTTGCTAGAAAGACCTTAAGGGTTACAAGTCTGGAGAAATATATTAGTTTAAATGTATAACATTTAAATTTTATAAGAATACAGGTGGATTTTTTTATATACATTTATATACTGTATATGATGTAAGGTCATTTAAATCAGAATGAGCTTTATTGCCAAGTATACAAATACAAGGAATTTGTCTTGGTAAGTGCACAAACAATACAACAAGACAGAGATAATAATAACAAATATATCTTGAAACAACCACACCGTCTTTTACCAGAGCAGCCTGTATTTCTCCTGAGGTTACCTGTGGGTTTTTCTTTGTATCCTGAACAATTCTTCTGGCAGTTGTGGCTGAAATCTTTCTTGGTCTACCTGACCGTGGCTTGGTAACAAGAGATCCCTGAATTTTCCACTTTTTAATAAGTGATTGAACAGTACTGACTGGCATTTTCAAGGCTTTGGATATCTTTTTATATCCTTTTCCATCTATATAAAGTTCCATTACCTTGTTACGCAGGTCTTTTGACAGTTCTTTTCTGCTTACCATGGCTCAGTATCTAGCCTGCTCAGTGCATCCATGTGAGAGCTAACAAACTCATTGACTATTTATACATAGACACTAATTGCAATTTAAAAAGCTACAGGCGTGGGAAATTAAACTTTAATTGCCATTTAAACCTGTGTGTGTCACCTTGTGTGTCTGTAACAAGGCCAAACATTCAAGGGTATGTAAACTTTTGATCAGGGCCATTTGGGTGATTTCTGTTATTATTATGACGTAAAAAGGAGCCAAACAACTATGTGATAATAAGTGGCTTCATATGATCACTATCCTTAAATAAAAGACAGGTTTTTTTTTTTTTTTTGCATGATCAGTCATATTTTCAAAATCAGTGCCAAAATTTCACAATTTCTGCCAGGGTATGCAAACTTTTGACCACAACTGTGTATATATATACATATATATATATAATATATATATATATATATATATATATATATGTACAAATACAAATCTGTTATATACAGATGCAAGGGAATGTAATGGCAGAAGAGGTTGGATGTGTTGGATGAATATAAATAGACTAAGCTGTGTATTGCACATTAATTATTGCTCAATGGGGCAGTTTTATCTGTTCATGAGATGGATAGCCTGAGGGAAAAAAAACTGTTCCTGTGCCTGATGGTTCTGGTGATCAGAGCTCTGTAACGCCGTCCAGAAGGCAACAGTTCAAAAAGGAAGTGGTCTGGGTGAGTGGGATCCAGCGTGATTTTCCCAGCCTTTTTCCTCACTCTGGAAATGTACAGTTCTTGAAGGGAGGGCAGGGGGCAACCAATAATCCTCACATCAGTCCGAACTGATGTCCAATTTTGTAGCTGAACCAAACCAGACAGTTATTGAAGTGCAGAGGACAGACTCAATGACTGCTGAGTAGAACTGTATCAGCAGCACCTGTGGCAGGTTGAACTTCCTCAGCTGGTGAAGGAAGTACAACCTCTGCTTGGCCTTTTTCACAATCGATGTGGGTGTCCCACTTCAGATCCTGTGAGATGGTGGTGCCCAGGAACCTGAATGACTCCACTGCTGCCACAGTGCTGTTTAGAATGGTGAGCAGGGTCAATGCAGAGGTGGGTAGAGTAGCCAAAAACTGTACTCAAGTAAAAGTACAATTATTTTTAAAAAAATAAATAAAAAATTACTCAAGTAGAAGTAAAAGTACTAACATAAATAATTACTTGAGTAAGAGTATCCAATTAAGAGTTCTCAAGTAGTGAGTAACTCGTTACTTTCACAAATGACATAATAGATGTTAACTCCCCTATATTCCATTACATAATACACATTACATTATCCAAGGACATAATACACAAAGCGCAATGATTTAAATATGTACACTTAAAAACTTATGTCATAAGAGCCCAGTTACAGAATCATCCTGAAAATGACCATCTCATTACACAGAAAAGCCCGCGTTAGGATTAGAGCCAAAATTTACCTCAGCGTGCTGCCTTAAATTGAAGCTGAGATTTTAATCTTGAAATATCAGCTTGTCTTGGTGTTAAATGAAGGCATTGCATGACAAAACTATTTTTTTTTCACTGTGCAGAGCGAAGAAAGTGTTTCACTTTTAAGAGTTTGATACTGCAGCACTAATGACTTGAGTGACAGTCTGTGACAGCGGCTCTGTCACTGTGTGAACTTCCGCTCTCGTAAAAGTCCCATTTAATAATCTCTCAATAAATAACGCATTAATTAAAATTAAACCCAGTAATGTAACAACAGGAACGCCGCCCATTGTAAAGAAGTAAAAGTAAAAAAATTTCATTAGAAATTTACTTGAGAGTAAGAAGTACCCACTTTTAAACCTACTCTAAAAGTAATTTTTTCCCAAAAAGTCACTCAAGTAAATGTAACAGAGTAAATGTAGCGCTTTACTACCCACCTCTGGGTCAATGTTGGGGTGTTCTTCCTAAAGTCCCCTATCATCTCCACCGTTTTGAGCAGGTTCAGCTCCAGGTTGTTTTGACTGCACCAGTGAGCCAGCCATTAAACCTCGCTTTTGTGTACAGACTCATCGTCATCTTGGATGAGGCCGGTGACAGTAGTGTCATCTGCAAACTTCAGGAGCTTGACAGAGGGGTCCTTGGCGGTGCAGTCATTTGTGTACAGGGAGAAGAGTAGTGGGGAGAGCACACATCCCTGGGGGGGCACCAGTGCTGATCGTACAGGTGCTGGAAGTGAATTCCCCCAGTCTCACTAGCTGCTGCCTGTCCGTCAGAAAGTTGGTGATCCACTGACAGATAGACATGGGAACAGAGAGTTGGTGTAATTTAGTCTGGAGGATAGCTGGGATGATGGTGTTGAAAGCTGAACTGAAGTCCACAAAAATGCTCGATAGGCAAATGGAAGGGGATCTAGAAAGGGTCCAGTGATGTCCTTCAGGTGGGCCAACACCAGTCTCTCAAATGATTTCATGACCACAGACGTCAGAGTGACGGGTCTTTAGTCACTGAGTCCTGTGATTTTGGGTTTCTTTGGGACGGGAATGATGGTGGAGCGTTTGAAACAACAGGGAACTTCACTCTGATCCAGTGATCTATTGAAGATCTGTGTGAAGATGGGGGCCAGCTGGTCAGCACAGGATTTTAGACAAGTGGGTGAAACACCATCTGGGCCCTGTGCTTTCCTTGTCTTTTGTTTCCGGAAGACATAGCGCACCTCCTCTTCACAGATCTTAAGTGCAGATTGAGTAGCAGGAGGGGGGTTGCAGGAGGTGTTGATGTTTGTGTGAAGTGAATGTCAGAGCAGGTGTGGGGTGTGAGACTGGGTCTTTCTACAGTAGAACACATTCAAGTTGTCAGCCCATGTTGGTTCCCTACAGTGTTGGGGGAAGGTCTCTTGAAGTTCGTAATATCTTTTAGGCTGCTCCACACTGATGCAGGTCATTTGCTGAAAACTTGTTTTTCAGCTTATCAGAATAGCTTCTTTTAGCCAATCTGATTTCCTTATTGAGTGTGTTCCTGGCCTGATTGTACAAGATTTTATCCCCACTTCTGTAAGCATCCTCTTTGGCCTGACGAAGCTGCATGAGTTCTGCTGTGGAGGAATATAAACACTCACTAGAATAAACAAGGAAAACTCCCGCGGCAAGTAGGAAGGCTTACAGTTGATGAAGAGTGCTTTCAAATTAGGACAGCACATCTTCTTTAACGTTGTTACATCTGTACACCAACTTTCATTGATGTAAAAGCATGTTCCACCACCTCTCATTTTCCCTGTTAACTCCGAGATGCGATCCGCTCTGAACAGCTGAAAGCCCGGCAGATGTAACGTGCTGTCCGGAATGGCTTCACTCAGCCAGGTTTCTGTGAAGCACAAGGCAGCAGAGTTTGAAAAGTCCTTGTTTGTACGGGTGAGGAGATGTAGTTCGTCCATTTTGTTAGGAAGAGAGCAGAGATTCGCTAGATGAATACTCTGCAGCGTTGTTCAAAAACCGTGCTGACGAAGCCTGACCAATGTGCTGGCTCATTTCCCTCGTCTGTGTCTCATAGCGCATTTAAACAACACAGCATGTCAGAATAGTCAAAAACTGGGAAAAGACTGTCTGGTATGTGCTGCCGAATGTTCAGCAATTTTTCCCTGGTAAAAATTACTAAACACAGGAAAAACATACAAAAACAACAAAAAAATTGGAGAGCTCCACACTGAGGCAACCATCTGCGGCACCATTTAAATGCATTTACACAAGTATATTGTGTCATCTTCCTTGAACCCCGTAATCAGTACTACTTGAGCGATTTCTGTGTTTAATGACATTGCAGGATATTCCAAATTAACAAATTTTGTCAAGTGAAGTGAACTTAAACAGATATCCCATGCTCAGTGAGTAGGGAGCAGTGAACACTGCATAGGGACCCTGCGAATTGGAAAGCAGCTGAGGTCATAGCTGTGCTTTATCATGAATAAAGCATGGCTATTGACCAATCAGCATCCAGGAACGTAACTATTATTTTATAATCGGAAATATCAGACCACTAGATGGAACGATTGACCAATCAGGATCGAGTATTCAAGAGAGCTATGTAATAACTGGAAATATCAGACTGCTTGATGCCACAATTTTAATTATCAGATCAGAATGGAGTTTTCCAGAAAACCATTGAATAGGCTAATCAAAAATAATATTATCTTTGAGTATGCATTATAAATCTATTTCTTAATAGTTATCCTTTGAAGATGTTAAAATATTGACTTTTATACAGTGTTTTACACAGTTCATTGTAGCCAAAAAAAAAAAAACAACTTCAGGGGTCCTTAGAAATACTGCAGGGGCCTGCCAGTTATTGTTCGATCTTAATCTAATTTTTAAATGAAAATATGCATTAAACAAACAAACAAGTTATTGTCCATCCCACATTAAAATGTATTAAGTTAAAATCTCATGTACAAGTGTTACTCCATGCATACTGATTATTTTAATGGCTTTGCAATGTAAGCATCACAAACAACATAAATACAATATATTGTAGCATACGCATGTAATTATAGGCCAGCCCTGAAATGCAACACTCAATTTTATGCAATATGCTGTATAACAGGGGGTCCCATCTCATTCTCACTTTCCACCAAAGGGTCTTTGGCCTGAAAACGGTCGAGACCCCTGGTGTATTGTAATCATAGTCAGAGAGGCGAAGTGTATGTTCTGCCAAGATTTGGCATATTATTAATAACCTAGCTTGGTAGTGAATGGAGTAGTTAATAAACTTTTATTAAAGTACAGTTTTTATATAAAGTAGTTTATGATTACTTGTTAATTAGCAGGTGATTTTTGATTGTGAACTGAATGATGTTGATCTCAGTGTAGTCATGAAAATTTTATGTAAACAACCAAACAATAAATAAGACAAGAAAAAGCTATTGATGCTGAGATGCATGAAGGGCCCTTCATACTCAAGTAAGTCAGATTTCTGATTGTTAATTTTATAAAGTTCTTGCAAAGAAGGAAACATCAGAAACACTGAGTACTTCAGAACTGGAAATATTTGAGTGGTCTCTGATGATGCATGTTTATATAGAGCAGGGCTACTACACATTGGAAAGCTCAGGGGCCTCGAGGGCCACACTCCTAATTTAGTAATTCTCATGATGTATATACATATTCTCTCATTTGCGTGAATGTATAAAATGCACATCAGATACCCATAGTTTCAAAGCAGCTTTACAGAAAATTATGCCTTGTTGTCTGAAAGCCCACTGTGAACAAACTGAAGTGACTGTAACGAGGAAGAAACTCCTTTCAATGTTATTTTGTGGTGAAAAAATCTCGAGAGGAACCTGACCTCTGGTTTTACGATATATGTAGATAACCCAATATTATTTAGCGGCTTGAGCAAAAACCAATTGTCACACCTAATTTTTTTTGTCCTCTTTCCCGTTTCACTTTGCATGTAAACATTACTGGCGTTATCACTGGCTTATAACGTGTGCATGTTGTTCTCAAAGCTGTTTACATTTCACAGTCAAAAACAGATAATTATAAGTCTCTTGTAATCGCTGGTTTCTTACGTTGTCGTTTTTTGATAATTATGACTCATAATTTATGAGCAGGCTTAACAGCGTTAAGTAATCAGGATACAAAAATGAGGTAACTGTAATCAGTTACAGTTACATATAAAAAAATGGGATTACTGTCAGGATTACAAGTTTTAATTTCTGACAATACTGACAGCTATTTGTTTAGAGTGAGAGATGGTTTAGATGCGCGTTCTCTCTCATGACTCACTTGAGTCGCATACACAAATAACACCTGTCTCACATCAGCGTTCTGCTCTCAAGCTGCTTCATTGCGATGGCCACGGAAGAACATGTATTATTCACTCTTTAAAAGAGAAAAGCTAAACAACATTAAAGTTCAGTGGAATTTATGCCTTCCAGCTGTGAAGATGCTCTCATTATCCAAGGACATGAGAATTTAAAGGTAATAAAAACCACACAGAAATCACATTAGCTAGGTTAGCTAAAATTAGTTAATATTAAAATGTGTTCAAATGACTTAGCCTTAGTGCTCAAAGAAATCCGTGGCCCTTATCATTTGGCGGGAGCAGGAATGGCTGACAATACTGACACGATATGCGCATCATTGCTGGTACGGCATAGAAATCCTGCAATTTGCATGATTGCAAATGCGAACTGTACTATATTAGCCAGGACGTCCTGTATGTTGTTCTGTTCCGTATTGAAGCTGAAAAAAATGACCCCTTCCCCCAGGTGAATGGTACTTAAACCTTAATCATTTAAGAAAAAAAAGTTTTGAATTCAACAATACAAAAATCAACTGAAAAAATTGAAAACCTTCTATGACTTTTTCACCTCTCATGATTTTGCATCCCTGATCATTATTAACAAATCCAAATTGTACACATAAATACCAAATTAATTGAAAATGTGTTTGAAGTTCTTAGGAAAGAAAATTCAATGAATAATATATCTGATTTTGATTGAGAACAGTTCAAATGTCTGGGTGAAGGAGACATTCTGGCAGATGTAACATGTTCAACACTTATAGTAATTAGGAATAAGTAATTGAAAATACACACTAAAAGTTTAAATCTGTTTTGATCTATTCTTTAAAACTAGATTTTGTTTTCTTTTTGGAATCAAAACTTTTTTCCCCTTTAAAATCCTCCTTAAACAAAAACATAAACATAGAAATCAGCCATAAACTGTTAGCTGCTGATGTTTCACTTTGGATCATGAGCAAACAGAGGAAAGACACTCTCCAGCATGTAATTATGACAATAATAACGATGATGATGATGATAATGTGTGATCTACCTACTGAATACAGTCTGAAGTTAATGAATAGTGCAAATTATAATTGCCTATACACACTAACTGCAATACATGTTCCGTCCTGTTGCTCTGACCCCCATCATCAGCAAATGCTTTGAGAGAATAATCAGAGATTACATCTGCTATGTGCTGCCTACCTCACTGGACTCCTCAACAAAAACGTTCCACTGATGATGCCATTGCATCTACACTACACACTGCTCTCTCCCACGTGGAAAAAAGGAACACATATGTGAGAATCCTGTTTGTAGACTACAGCTCAGCATTCAACACCACAGTGCCCTCCAACAGGGCCAGCCCAGGCTCTGTTGGCACTCTAGGTGAGATTTTAGATTGGCGCCAAAATGCAGTGATTTTTGTGTTTGCTGGGATTCAAGGAAATCTGCAGTATTTACAGTATTAGTCTTACATACTCAATTGAGCAGGGGTATGCAATTATTTTGGTACAGTGGCCACATCATCCATTAAGTAGGACATGGAAGAGAGAAGATAAAAAGTTCTGCATAGGTTTATCTTTTAAGCCCAGAAGTACTAGTGCACTCATGCACTCAATGAATGATGCACAATTTTCTGAAATGTATACTGATGGGAACATTCTGTGATTGCTTGAAGTTTTGCTGCTACTTTTCTATCGTGTTAGTAAAACTGAATAAAGGCTGAATAAAATTATTAATTGATTATTTTACCATACTTCAATGCAGTGGTAATTTAGTATTCAATTTAACACTCTACATCAGGAGTCTGGTTTAATAGTAAAATAATATATTCAGAAATTATAGATTCTATAAGCTTATTTTAATAATTATATTCCTCTCTCACTTGCTCGTGTGTCCCCTCCGTGTGTGAATGATGCGAAGATCTATTGGGATTTTACTAAATTTCATCACTGAAAAGGTTTGCTCGCAGACTTGGCACTAAACAGCACACGTATCCTCACGAATGGACAGATAGTTCAGTTCAACTTTATTGTCAGACTCAGAGTCCATTAGCAAACATACAACATTATAACACACAGACTAGATACAATACATACAATAAAAATAGAAAAAAGACATTGCCACATTTGATAAAAGACAGTTATACCAATGTTTTCATAGAAGTGACTGGTATCGTACAACACTAAGCCTTGGATTTGACAGCAGCATAATAATGGCGTCCTGAGAATCATCCAGTCGACAGATAAATTTATACATCAGATTTCTCAACAGAGCCTGGAAAGTGTTGACTCTTGCATTACAAAACAAGTCACTTGCATAACACCACCTAGGTTTTTTAAGCAAGATCCACATACAGTCATTATATGCAACCTGAAGCTTGTGTGGGCTAGCCATTTTGAACTTAGCCCACAAGGGAGCAGTGTAGAGAGGAGTGCAATATGCTCTAAAGAGTCTTATATTAACATATTAATGATCTGAACACATGTAGAATTTTCTTGCCAACATATTAGCTTGAGCATATAACATACGACGCTGCCTATACATATTGTCATCATACATTTGATTGGTAATGAAGTGCCCCAGCTATTTTGTTTTATTACAAATACATAGTATTTGCCCTGACAAATAAAATCTTATCCCCTTTTGTTCTACATATCATGTCAACACTCTTTTTAGCATTGTATTGCACTATGGATGCATCACACTTTTCTTTGAGTAGAATATTGCTCTATTGAGCACTATGTATTTTATTAAATTTTTTTCGAAGAGGAGAGAGAGTGCACGCACACTCACATACATGGTTGCCAGATTGCATGAATTAAGTATGACATAAGGCAAAATATTTCCTATTTGTGCATGTATAAATCTCTGATTGGGGTGTTGCATCTATTATCTGGCAACCCTCAGCATATTAAAAGCTTGTGGATGCGCAATTGGTCCCAAAGCCAGATAAATTAAAGAACAAATAAAAAATGTTCATGATAAACTGACCCGTGGGCAGTAGTTTGCCCTGGTCTGCAACTGAGGGTGCTCTAAGGTTTGTTTGAGGGTGCTTAGCATGAATGCTTTAGACTATAGTCCTAATTATGGTCTCTTTTAAAAGAAGACAGGAGTGTTTTGGTGAAGTGAAAGCAAGCAGCAATATAACTGAAATTAAAACAACATTATAGAATCTTAAGTTTATTTGAATAAAATATATTGCACTTAACTTGCACTAAATTTAAGTAAAAAAAATCAAAAACGGTCCGTTAAGAGGTTCTAAATAAACTATTTCAAATTAGTAAATAAACATCAATGGCTGACATGAACAGTCGTTAACTTGTGATTCTTACCTTTTATATTGCTCTTTTTTTTTCTGCTCCTCTTCTTTTGGCCGCTTCCTGCCTTGTGCACCTGATAATTTGGTTCTTTTTTCACACATTTTGTCCACATATGATAAGAATCTGATTATAATATAATCGTGTATCGCTAGTGCTCAATATACGGGTAGAGGTGCGCACAGTCGTCACGAGAGGGCACATTTCCAAAAAAATAAAAAAAATAAAAAAAAACATGACTGTGTGGCAACACACAGCTCCAGTGCCATCATTAAGTTTGCTGATGATATGGCGGTGGTAGGTCTGATCACTGACAATGATGAAACAGCCTACAGAGAGGAAGTGCACACTCTGACATGCTGGTGTCAGGAGCACAACCTCTCCCTCAACATCAGTAAGACAAAGGAGCTTGTGGTGGACTTGAGGTGAAAAGACACAGGCCCATCACCATCAATGGAGCACTAGTGGAGAGAGTCAGCAGCTTCAAGTTCCTTGGTGTCCACATCACTGAGGAACTCACATGGTCCGTCCACACTGAGACCGTGGTGAAAAAGGCTAACCAGCGCCTCTTCTTCCTGAGACAGCTGAGGAAGTTTGGAATGAACTGCCACATCCTCACACGGTTCTACACCTGCACTGTGGAGAGCATCCTGACTGGCTGCATCACTGCCTGGTACAGCAACAGCACCACCACCACCCTCAACCGCAAAGGCCTGCAAAGGGTGATGCGAACTGCAGAAACATCATCGGAGGTGAGCTTCCCTCCCTCCAGGACATCTATACCAGGCGGTATATCCGAGCCATGGGCTGCTCTCATTGCTACCATCAGGCAGGCGGTATTGCAGCATCAGGACTCGCACCAGCCGACTTCATGACAGCTTCTTCCCCCAAGCAATCAGACTTTTGAACTCTTGATTGCTCACGATACATATATCAGCACTGCATTTTATTAGCCTCTGACTGGACTCATAGACTCAGACTGGGGGGGGGGTACAGTGTATTTTTATTGTATACAGTCTTCTTATTTTGTGTATACTGTATATTTGATTTTATTTTTATTGTATACAGTCTTCTTATTTTGTGTATACTGTATATTGTATATTATTAGGTGTATATTGTGTTGTGTAGCAAGATGTGTAAACTGTGTTATGTGTCAGATGTTTATTGTAATTGTCACACTGCTGTGTTGCTTGGAACTGGACCCAAGACTGTTGCACTATATGACAATAAAGGGATTTTGATTTGATTTGACATGGTAGAATTACACTTTGCAGTGTTTTTGAATCTGAGGTATATCCTGTCAGATTTTGTTTAATGTTAATCAAGACATAATTCAGTGCATGTGTTCTGATTATATTTGCTTTATGAGAATTTTCTTTTTCTGTAGCAGACAGAGAACTCACCTGATTTCTTTAAAAAAAGAGTTGTTCTACATTAACAGCTCATTTTCTGTTTCCTTGGTAGGGTGCAGTGTACATGTTTCTTTTTCTTAGATATAATAACAGCTACAACAGTACTCATAATATTGCTCAAACATGTTCTGTTTGCATTCAAGGCATAATTTAAAATTTTAGAGATCATATTGATTTGATCTTGACTATTTACATACAGTATGTGCCTGATTACTAATCAGTAATCTGATTACATTACTTTCATATTTCTGTAATTAATTTGAGCACATTACTGGTTACATTTATTGTTAAGTAATCTGTAATCTGTAACAGATTTCATTAAAAAAAGTAACACTCCCAAACCTGCTTATGAGCATCTTGCTGTGCACACTCAAGTGTCGGCCGGGAGAGGCGGCTGTTAAACTTGCTGTTTCGGTTTCTGCCTCACAAATCCACCAATTTTCATGGTGATATCTGTGTAAATAAAATGGCATGTTTGATGTACTGCAGCACCAGTATATCACACTGTTGTTTGGCAAATTAGACAAGCTGTACCACTACAGTTCAGTCTACTTGGTGTTTGCCATCAATCTTCTCACCTTTGTACTGTGTGTTGCTCTGTTTTCCTGTGAGCACCCAGCACCACCTCTGGTGCTCATATTGTGCTGCTTGGATTTAATTACACTATAATATGTTTATGTATCGTATGATACATATGGTATTGTATAGTGAGCATCGTATCGTACGATACAATACGATACTATATTTTTTTATACCTCTAGTCTCAGCGCCGTTATTTTCATATCAAGCTAAAGTTAAGTATGGAGTGCCACAGGGATCAGTTCTAGGGCCTTTACTTTTCTCCTTGTATATGCTTCCCCTGGGAGACATTATCAGGAACCATGGAATTAGTTTTCACTGTTATGCTGACCATACTCAACATCGAGTTTTCTTCGAAACCCGATGAAATTTCCCGAGTGTATAAATTATATCAAAGAGTGGATGGCTAGAAATGTCCTTCTAATCAATAAAACAGGTACTAATTAATGGAACAAAAACCTAAAAAAAATAAGATGCTAAAACATAATCTGACTCTTGATGGATGTACTGTAACGTCAACTTCTACAGAAAAAATAAAATAAAAAAATAAAAAAGGTGTTATATTTGATAGCAATTTAACATTTGAAAAACAAATTTCTAATATTTGTAAAACTGCATTCTTCCACCTCAGAAATATTGCTAACTTACGACACATGCTCTCTGTTTCTGATGCCAAAAAACGAATTAATGCGTTCATGACCTCAAGACTAGATTATTGTAATGCATTACTAGGTGGATGTCCTGCAGATTTAATAAATAAACTTCAGCTGGTTCAAAATGCAGCAGCTAGAGTGCAAATTAGAACCAAGAAATATGATCATATCAGCCCCATTTTATCAGCATTACATAGGCTCCCTGTAAAGTTTTGTTAATTACTTACAACACTTTGAATGGTTTAGCTCCAAAGCACTTAAGTGACCTTCTATAATGCTATAATCCATCACGCTCACTACGATTGCAAAACTCCGGCCTGTTTACAATACAGAGAATATCAAAATCCACAAAAGGAGGAAGATAATTTTCATATTGGGCCCCTAAACTATGGAATAATCTTCCTAACAGAGTTCGGGACTCAGGCACACTCTCTCAGTTTAAGTCTAGACTAAAGACTTATCTATTCAGCCAGGCATACATCTAATTTGTCCCTCAGTTCATAGTTATGCTGCCTTAGTTAGGTCTGCCGGAACCGGAAACACTTCTCTTATTCTTTAACCCTGCTTTAAAGTGAATGGCATCTACACTAATTTTATTCCATTTCTTTCCCTGTCTAAACCTCGGGATTATATCGTGAGGTTACCAGAGACTGCCAGATCCGTCTCCGGTCCTGCCTGATGTCCAACTCCCACTGTGTCACTGAGCGATAATGACCAACTGCAGCATGTGCCAGCCAGACTTCATTTCAGTCTACTAAGACAGACCTCACAGAGGATGAATTGATGTAAACACAAAGATATGGGATTCTTCATGAGCCACTGTCTGAAGCATGGGCTTTGGATGTAGTTCACCAGAATTACCTGCCATAAGCTTCCAGCCGGACTGCAATGCTCCTCACTGAATGATACTTGTATCATCTTGGTCAAAATCACTTGTCTCTCTTAAAAACAAAAAGAACTACATAGAAAATTAATTAACCACTAACAAAAGCCTTCATTGGCCAAAATCAAAGGACAATGCATCTGTGTATTTCCTCAGTTAATTTGGGATGACTTTAACACTATAACTTATAGTTCATACAAAATTATTTTGTTTAACTATTGACCCACAACTCTTACTTAGTTGACTAATTTTAACCACTAATAGTTCTAAACATAAATAACTAATACTGGCATTATATTCATTAATTTTCTGTTATAGCGTAATTTCCTGTACAGCTGCTTTGAAACAATGCCTGTTGCGAAAAGCGCTATACAAATAAATTTGTTTTGACTTGACTGGCCAAATAACAATGAACATCAATGTGCACTTCTGCAGTTCATTTAGGATGGATTTTCTTTTTTGTTATTAACATTTTTATTGATTCCATACACAAAAAACAATAAATACAACATAAAATACGGAATCAGTTATATAAATTACCTTTTCCAAAAGCAGTTATCACCACTTCTAGTGTATCTGCCCTTTTAGGGGGGTGTATGCTACTCCCAAAAATAGTACAGAGCAGGTGGCGCAGCTGTAAGTGCCTGAAGAACTGCGATCTAGGAATCCTGAAATGTTGGACCAAATTTTCAAACGATCTCAACCCACCACTCTCACATAGGTCACCAAGTGTATTAACACCCCTCACAATCCACTCCGCAGAAAGGGGACTCACCAATATGCAACTTTGGGTTTAGCCATATGCTCGAGGCAACATTTAAATAAATGTCTGAATTGAACACTCTGGACACTTTTGACCATATCGCGTGCAGATGCGAGATAACGGGGTGCAACTTAACTTCTCCAATTAGTTTAATAGAAAGGCTTTGTAATAGTAAAATAGGGGCAATAACTTTCTGTTCAATTCCAAACCAGGGAGGGGCTCTCTCAGGTGGAAGTGACCAATGAGCTAAATGTCTGAGACCTTATGCATAATAATAAAACAAAATCTTGGGTAGGCCTAGCCCACCTTTGTCAATAGGTCTATGTAACTTGTTGAAATGTAACCTGGGACGCTTACCATTCCAAATGAAGGACTTCGTTATACTATCAAATTGCTTGAAATAAGAGAGGGGGACATCTACAGGGAGAGACTGTAGTAGTTAGTTGAATTTTGGAATATAATTCATTTTAATAACATTAACCTTTCCAATCATCGATAAATGTAATGAAGCCCACCTACTCACATCACTCGAAAACCTTTTTATTACAGGGTCAAAATTAACTCTGACTAAATCACATAATTTTGCTGGGAATAAAATGCCCAAATACTTAATGCCCTGTTTGGGCCATTGAAAGGCGCCCGGTTGAAAAGCCGTTACTGGGCAGTACGCTGTCAGAGCCAAAGCTTCGGATTTAGACCAATTAACTCTGTATCCCGAAAATTTAGAAAAGGAATTAATAATTCTGTGGAGGCAAGGCATAGATCTAGTGAGGTCGGAGACGAATAATAAAATATAATCTGCGTAAAGTAAAAGCTTATGCGCCACACCTCCCGCCACCACCCCTGGGAAATCATCCTCCTTTCTTATCGCAGCTGCTAATGGTTCCAGGGCAAGACAGAACAATAATGGGGAAAGAGGGCAACCCTGTCGGGTGCCTCTATTCAGAGTAAAATAATCTAAAATTAATCCATTTGTTTGTACCGCTGCTACTGGGTGTCTATAAAAGTAACTTAATCCATCCAATAAAAGTATTTCCGAACCCGTATATTTCCAGCATCTTAAAAAGATAATCCCATTCTACCATATCAAACGCTTTTTCGGCATTAAGAGAGATGGCAGCAACCGGAGATTGATCATTCGCCAATGACCACATGCTATTAATGAAACGCCTAATGTTGTCAGAAGAGCTGCGGCCCCAAATAAACCCCACCTGATCTATATGTATAAGAGATGTCATAACTTTACATAATCGGTTAGCCAAAATTATTGCCAGAATTTTTACATCTAGCTGGATCAGGGAAATTGGACGGTAACTTTTACACTCGCTTGGATCTTTGTCCTTTTTAAGAATCAGACTGATCCGGGCTTGTGTCATTGTTGGTGGAAGCTTTCCATTCTTTAATGATTCTGTATAAACTTCTTATAAAAGTGGAGCCAGTTCTGTAGTATAAGATCTAAAAAATACCGTGGTAAAGCCATCTGGCTCCAGAGACTTGCCAGTAGGCAGGGCCTTAATTACCTCATCAAGCTCCTCCAAGGTTATCTCAGATTCAAGAGAATTTTTTCCTCATTTGTCAATTTAGGGAGTTCTAATGGTTCCACAAAGTTTCTAATATCTTCATCAGTAGACAAAAATGTGGAACTATAAAAATCAAGATAGAATTCTTTAAAAGCATTATTAATATCAGTGGCCAAGGTAAAAATTTCACCACCAGCATATTTTACTGAGGGAATGATAGAAAAAGACTCTCTCTGCTTTATATATCTAGCCAAAAGCTTCCCTGCTTTGTCCCCCGACTCAAAGTATGACCGTCTTGCCCTGAATAACCAAAACTCCACTTTCCGCGACAAAATAGTATTATATCTGTATTTCAAACGGGTCAATTCTCTGAGGCCATTAGACGACATTTGGCACTTCAGCTCTGCCTCTGCACTTTTAATATTCTCTTCCAACTCCACGAGTTCTCGTGCTTTGGATTTTTTGGTGAATGAGGCATACTGTATGATCCGACCCCTAAGAACCGCCTTAAGTGCCTCCCAAGCCACGCCCACAGAGGATACTGAAGACCAGTTGGTCTCCATATAAACATTGATTTCAGCCTTTAACATTTGTTGGAAATCAGGATTTTGCAAAAGGGATACATTAAAGCACCAGCTGTATGATTTATTTTTCTCCGTATGTGGCAACATCTCTAAACTCACCAGGGCATGATCTAAGACTAAGATGTTTCCAATTGAGCAATTGACAACAGATTAAATGAGGGACTTAGATATATATATAAAAAAATCTATTCTTGAATAAATCTTATGGACTGTTGAAAAAAATGTATAGTCCCTACCAGATGGGTTCAAAAGTCTCCAAATATCTGCAAGACCAAGATTTTTACACATCCTGTGAAGCGTCAAGGTTGCTCTAGGGGGCTTACACACTTTTGCTTCAATATGATCAAGCACTGAGTCCATCAAAAGATTAAAGTCTCCTCCCAATATTATATCATGAGGGGTGCCAGCAGCTTGCAACATCCCTTCAAGATCTATAAAAAAGCCCTGATCATCAGCGTTAGGTGCGTAAATATTAGCCAAAATCAACCTTTACCCCTGAATTTCTGCTAAAACAATAATGACTCTTCCTAATTTATCTTTAATCTGTTTGAGAAATTTGAATTGTAGATGTTTTTTTATCAGTATAATGACCCCTCTGCTCTTACTTGAGCCAGCGCTAAAAAAACATGTCCACCCCATATCTTCCCAATTTTTTCAGCTTCCTGCGGGGAAAGATGCGTTGCTTTAAGAAACACTATATCATATTTTTTATGCTTAAAAAATGAAATAACTTCTTTTTATGGGGTGCCCCAACCCATTGACGTTCCATGTGGAGAGAGACAATCCACTCATATTAACATCTGACATTTTGATATAATAGAAAAAATAAATTGTGTGTCAAAAACAAGATTATACAGACCACATTCCCCATTAATGGAACAATCAAACCCAGAACTTCCCCCAAACAAAACAAACAGAAAAAGAAAAACGTGCGCATTAACCCCGTGCACAACAGCGGCAACTGGTGTCAATCCCTCTAAACTCAAAGAGTCCATGTACGCATGCGAGAACCCCCGTGACAACTCCGCCATCAGAATGCTCAAGTCCGGTGCTTCTGCACAAATTTTGTGAGGCAAAATTACTTAACAGAAAATACTTTGTAAAAACAGACCCCGGCCAATAGGCAGAGTAAACACAAAGAACATGTAGATTCATTCATAGAACTGTTTTGAAGGTGTGTTCCTCCACAAAACAAACTCCAGCTGATATAAAGCCATTCAGTTTACTCGGACAGACAAACAATTGTTCAATTAGCCGGCTGTTATGAGTACAGCAGATGACGTAATAATTCCAATGTCCCACGAAAATAACAAACTCCAGCCAACAGGAGGCATAAGCACAAAGAACGAACATATTCATCCATAACTGTACCGAAGCAGTGTTATTCCACAAAACAAGCTCCAGCCACTAGGCGGAGCCAGCAATAAAAAACAAAAACAAAAAAAAACAGGCATCCCGGTTCCTCTAATGATCAAGTGTTTATTACGGAGGCTGCATAAAAAAAAATACACCATGACTTACACAGTCCGTCAACTTTATAAAAGACATCCTTTGTGTAGGCATGAAGATATTTTGCAGTCATTCTTAGTATCCATTCTCAATCTGGCCAGGAAATTCAGTGTAAAAGCAATCATCCGTTCATGCAAAAGTTTCTGCCATAAATGCCACAAAACAAACTCCAGCCGCTAGGCGGAGCCAATGCAAAAAGAAACAAAAATGGCACCCAGCTTCCTTGGACAGCCAGAGTAAGTACAGTGGGTTAATCCACTCTGGAGCTACATGAGAAACCCCAAAATGCTTACTCACCCATTGTTTTTATAAAAGACAGTGCTTGCTTGGGACATGTAAATACCCTGCGACCATCCTTCGTTTTTATTCTCAGTTTGGCCGGAAACATCAGTGCAAAAGCGATCTTCCGTTGATGTAAGTGTTTCTTACATTCCTTGAACCGATCGCGTTTCTCTCTTGTCGCATTTGCAAAGTCCGGGAACAAGAAAATATTGTGATTCTTCCAAGAAAGCTTTCCTTTGCTCCTCGCCTGGTGCAACACAAGATCTTTATCAGATGATCTCAGAAATTAGACCAGAATTGATCGGGGCCTGTCTCCCTCAGCAGATCTGCGAGCCGGGACTCTGTTAGCTCGCTTGATTTCCAGTTTATGACCTGTTATGTCGAGCAGACTTGGGAAGAGCTCGTCAAGGAATTTCACCATATCTCTGCCTTCATGCTCAGGAATTCCAACAATTCATATGTTATTCCTTCGGCTCCTATTTTCCTTTTTCCTAAGACTTTTTTCATGACTATTTTGGTCACGGGCGGATTAACGGATAATTCCCTTTCGGATGATTCCAGATAATCAATTCGTTTCTCAACTTCTGTCACTCTTGTAGCTAACTCAGAGAACTTTGCTTCCATCGCCGTAATCGATCAACGTATTACAACGAGATCCTCCGAGTCAGCAAGAACCTTCATCAGCATCACCGAGATGCTAGAGGTTTCATCTTGAGCATGTAAGTGTCTTTTAATGTCTCCAGAGCCAGAGGATTTTGACTTCTTTGCCATGTTTAACTCAAAGAACAAATATGTAACTGGGTGTATCAAATCTCACCGGTTATAACACAAAAATAATAAAAAAAACAGCAAAGTGCGCAGAGCTCGTGTTTCACACGTCTGCTTCTCGCATGGCGTTACGTCGTCCCTCATATTCAGGAAGGATTTTCAAAGACAGTTAACCATTAATCTTACAGTTCATACAAAATCCTTTAGTTTAAACACTGGCCACAAACTTCTACTTAGTTTACTCAAATAAAACATCACTTGTATTACACATTGATAACATACTGGCGCCCGGTGAGCCTGGTTTCCCCTAAGGTTTTTTTTTTTTTCTTTCTCCATTAAATAAAATCATCCACTGTCCATTGAACATTCTTATACATTACACAATATGTAAAAAAATTTTTTTTAAAAAAACAACAACAAAAAAACAAAAAAAAAACTACAGTGAAACAATCTAGTATTCATGATGAGCAGACATAAATGATGCATGTATCTTCATTCTTGATAAAAATAAAACTGTGTGTGAATGTTGACCTGTCTCTAGTTTTCAGGACCAGGTGTGCATCAAGCCCTTTGGTGATACTATTATCTAGATTAGGCATGCTGGAGCTCACAAGGCCTCAAGCCATCTGAGTGATATAGTTGTGCTGATTGGATTAGGGCATGTGAAACCCCAATCTGTGGTGGGTTCCTATAACTGCCTACCCCTGCATTCTTTGTTTAAGGTCATGAGCTGAGTGCTTTGTCTCCACTTGTAAGGACTGCCCCCTAAAATGTATATAAAACTACATTGCCTCCCTTAGTTTAGACTTGATTACTGCAGCACAAGACAGCATGTTCTGAAGTGTGCACTGATGCTCCTGATGTACTACAATAAATAATCCTTCTGAAGCTTTACCCAGTCTCCTGGTCTCTGAGTGTTTCCAGCACTTATCACAGTCGCTTTTGGCTTATTTACTTGGGGCCTAAAGACAAATAATTTTTAAGGTATAATCTACAATCATGTTTTTCATTTAAATCGCACAATGATTTCTTTAAGACATTAGGCCGGATTCACATATACTCTGTAAGCGGAGCATGAGTAGCGTGTTTTTTCAGATTACAGCTTTCACATGTGGGAGCAGGAGTCGCGAGGTCAAGTGTCCCAGAAGAGTCCCGGACACAGGATTGCTGCGTGGCTCACTACAATTTATAGGTCTGCATACAAGCAAACACAAAATAACTAAGTAAAGGAAAGAATAAATAAACTGCAGGCCTCTTTACAACATTAACCAATCACGACCAAGTACACTGATAAACAGAAACGTCTCGGTTACTTACGTAACTTCAGTTCCTTGAGATGAAGGGAACAAGTCATTGCATCCTGCTGATGCATATGGGGAGTCTCCTTCTAAATGACCTAGTTGAAACCCTTCAACAATAATGCCAATTCTAATATTGGCTATGGTGTTTCAGCCCCGCCCTTTTAGGCACGAAGTTGTTTGCTATAAAAGTGGGCACGCAAACACCATTCCTCAGAATTTTCTGACTGAGGGACAAAGAGGGCATCGCTCGCACTTCAAAGAACTCTGCGTCTCTGCAGCGAGAGACATGACATCGTCATCATCCCCAGCATCAGAACCGCCGAATGAGACAAGGCCATGCACTCCTGCAGAGGGCCAGAGCTCGTCATGCACATAACGTATCGGTATAGGCGCAGTACATGGAGACTGTGGGGCTTGCGGGGCGTGTGCCGGCACGAGGTCCACTTCAAATTAATCCTGCTCGACTTCACGGCCCCGCCGTGCCTCCTCGTGTGATCCCTCGGGAGTCACAGAAGAGGCAGTTGGGAGGGCGTGGGAGGTTGAATTCTCCCTCAAAACAAGGGCGATTTGTGAGTGAAGCGTCTTGAGTCTCATGCCCTCACAGTGAGAGCAGTCTGTCTCCATGAGAGCTGACTCTGCGTGGGCCAGCCCAGACAGTGAATGCAGCTCTCATGCCGAGCTGAAGGTGGGATGTGCCTCTCGCACAAAGAACATATAAGCGACTTTTTTATATATATTAGAATATTATATATTATATTAGAATTGGCGTTATTGTAGAAGGGTTTCAGCTAGGTCGTTTAGAAGGACACTCCCCATATGCGTCAGCAGGACGCAATGTCAAGTGCACTGGATCGTAAGGGAACAAGTGTACGTGACTGACCACCGCTGTCGTTGAACAATTTACCTCATTCAGATTTTCAAGGCCACAGGATGATACCCGACTGATTGTGGAGGTTGAGAATTACAAAGTGCTGCACAACCCTCAGCATTTATTACACAAGGATTTCTTAGCAAGGAAAATGTGTGGGATGCAGTAGCTTCAGCAATTTTGTGCAGTAAGTTAATGTTTCAATTTACTGTTATTCATGTCATGCCTTTATGTTGTAAAAAAATAGGCTACCTAACATGATTTTGTCAGGTGTTTTAAAAAAGAAATGCCATTATTTCTTTTTTAACTTATTTAATAATTTATGGGCTATCGGGCTGGATACAAACTCTTGATGTACATACGATTTCATAAAAACCAAATTTGTTATCAATTACCGCCTTTAAAAATTATATATAATAATAAATGATGGCCTTTAAAGAAAATATTTGCTGTAAGAACCCAGAGATAACTTATTTTCTGTGCACAGCCGTAGTCTTGAAGAAGTGTGCCATTGTGAAAGCCCAAAAGGGGACCGCGTTGCTCACACCCCCACTCATGGAATATTTGTGAATCATGTGAATGTTAACCCTGCTTGATTTATAAAGATGAGACTTGAAGGGATTGTTCACCCAAAAATGAAAATTATCTCATAATTTACTCACCCTCATGCTATCCCAGAGATATATTAATTTCTCTCTTCTGCTGAACAGATGTATGGTATTAGAGGACTTAAATATTGATCTGTTTTTCACCAACACCTATTATATTGCTTCTGAAGACATTAATTGATCCACTGTTTTATGGATTACTTGTATGCTGGTTTAAGTGATTTTTAGAGCATCAGAATTTTGGCACCCATTCACTTGCATTGTATGGACTTACAGAGCTGAAATATTCTTCTTTTAGAAGAATATTTATTTGTGTTCCGCTGAAGAAAGAAACATATACACATCTGGGATGTCATGAGGTTGAGTAAATGGTGAGAGAATTTTCATTTTTGGGTGAACTATCCCTTTAAAAGCCTGTTTTCATGACTGATTTCATTTATATTTAAAATAATGGTTCCGTAGCTAAATGTTCCCATTTGATTATATGCAAATCACTGCATGCATCTATGCACAATGAATGGTCTACTAGTCCTTTGTT
Source organism: Myxocyprinus asiaticus (assembly GCF_019703515.2). NCBI lineage: Eukaryota > Metazoa > Chordata > Actinopteri > Cypriniformes > Catostomidae > Myxocyprinus > Myxocyprinus asiaticus. Next base: position 44,195,257 of record NC_059373.1, read on the forward strand.
AGCTAATTAGCAAGTCAGACATGATGTTATCCTTTATTCATATTGGCTAAGAAATGTATGGAACATCAGAATTATTTTTCTGTTTATATTTGCAGTAACACTAAACCAAAGCTCCTAAGCACCCATATACTAAAGCGTCCTTAAAAGCAAATAATTGGAATTTACTTACTGTTGTGCATAATACATAATGCATTAATTTAATGTCCAAAATATATATTTTTTTTGAGCAAGTGAATGTACAACCTGGTGTATTTTTGTATTAGATATTATATACTGGATGTTCCAGAAGAGTGCAAATTGTCCCTCCATTTACATTTGTGCCTTCTGCAAATTCTGTAAAATAATTATGAATCATTACAAAATAATTCAAATGAATCATGACCGAAGTTCAGATTTCACAATTATATTTTAATCCTTACAGTTGGATACATTTACAGGCCTACCTAATCTACTGATAAAAGTGGCATTAATTTTAGTCATTTTGAAATAAAACATGGCAAAAAAAAATAAAAAATATTTAGCGCTAAAAAGAAATTAATGCTACAGTTGCCAACAGTACTCAATTCTTTGTGCTTCAGTGCACACCATTTTCATTTGGCACACCCAAAGCCTCAATTCTGGCTACGCCACTGGTTCAAACTACATCCGGACACAAATATTGTGTAGCAGGTCTGGAGAAAACTAGAAACGCACCTGCACTTTCTCCTTTCACAACTATAGAGGAAAGTATGGATTGACATTCAGCAATGTTTTGCACCGTGGGGGAGAGAAGGAAACTCAAAGGTGTCTTCTGCTGTCCGGCAGAATGATTTGAATTGTAATATGATAAACATCATCTCTGTTCAGCATGTGCCGAACACAACCGCTAGGGGGTGTCGCTCGCTCACGCATCACTGACTGAAGCGGTCAATGCTGGCTGCAGGCTTTCAGTGTAGTAATCGCACAAGGCCATATCAGTATTTCAATCTTACATTGCAGGTTTAATAGACACCATACCGATGTCTCAGAGGCCAAAGTCTGCAGGTTGCAAAGTGTTTATGATGATTTCTCATCATTGAACAGTAAGTGCCACTTTTACAACTGTCATGACTGTAATAGAGAGATGTCACGTCCGTAACGCTGTTTTTCCTCATTAAAGTGAAAATGACAATTAAAAAATATTTAATAGAAATGAAATATTACTATACTTAGAAGTGCTGACCCTTATACATTCTGTGGCTGTTATTATTTCTGGATTGTGCATTAAAATTATTTTTTTTCCAGAGTGTTTGGTCTCCAGAAAACTCAAATTTTTCCAATGATTTGTACAGCTTTTTAATTAATTCATTTAAATAAATGTAATATTAATTGCACTACTTTATCTCTGTGCCTAATCAATGCTGACAAGTGACCTGTGTATACCGTAAATTGGATAATCCACGGTGTGCGTTAAAAGATTTTAATACACTCCTTCACTTCACATCGGGTGGTTTTTCACCTCCACGTCATGCATTAAAATAGTTTAACACACCTCTCCGTGGATTACCAAATAATTAATATCAACTAATTCTATTAGTATTTGAATGCTCTGTAGATTAAATGTTAATGTAAAAGTTATGTGATTATACTACAGCAATATGTGAGTAACCCTCAATGGGGAAAATATAGTTACAAACTACTTATTAAATAAGGCTGATGTTGTCAAAAAGGTGCAACAAATTTTATTTCACTTTAACAGTTAAAAATCAATTTATTTATCAATTGTAAGACATAAAAAATGTTTTTCAACATACAGTATCACAATATGCATTTCATTTTAAAAGACACAAATCTATTATTTCACTAAAGTTATAGGGCATACATGCCCCCCATGAAAACCCTGTCAATATTTACTTTATTGTTCCAAACCCTTAGCTTCAGTCACCATTCACTTTCATTGCATCTTTTTTTTCCCCATACAATCAAAGTGAATGGTGTCTGAGACTGAACATGAAGGTGAGTTAATGATGTGAAGGTCATATATGCGCTATGTGAAAGTAATGTCAACACTGGCAGGCCATCAGTGATATTGTAACAGGAAATATAAGTCATGTATGATTTTATAGTGCAATCATTTGCAGCTCCAGCACGATGAGTGACGGGGAGACTCAGAAACTTATGACAAACCTAAATTTCTCCTTTAAAACATCATATACTTGGAGAACAGCCCATCCTGTGGGATCCTCTGCACTCACAGCTCCTCGTGTTTCTGCATCTTTTCCTCATCTACTGTGACGTTCAGCTCATCTTCAGTGATTCTGCCATCTGTGTTGCGATCTTGATTCGTGAACATGTCCTTAATGACAACATCGCTGTCTATTCCAGGATGGATGCGTCCTCTTCCTTCAGAGACCTGCAGCTTAATGAATGCTGAAAACTGCAAAGAAGCAAAACCATATGCTGAAATGTTTGACATATGAGCATGTGAAGACACTTATTTTTCAAGTGATCTAAAAACTCTTTACTTAAAGTAACCACTAAGATTAATGTCAACCAATACACAGTTGAGCGCATAAGTTTGCATCTCCCTTGCAGAATCTGCAAGATGTTTATAATTTCAAAAATCATAAAAATTGCATTTAGTTTTTTTATTTAGTACTGCCCTGATGAAGCTATTTGATATTATAGATATTTACATATATTTCACAAGACAAAATAATACTTGAATTTACATTCTGTTCAAAAGTTGAAATCTCCTTAGTTTTTAACATGGTGTGTTGTTTTCTCATTGATCAGTGAGTGTTTGAGTCTTTTGTGATAGTTTTGCATGAGTCTCTGCATTGTCTTGGGCAAATGTCTCTTCTGCACATTTTAGTTTTTCCAAACAGTGGCTATATGATGTTGACATCCAGCTTTGACATTCAGGACAATTGAGGGACTTATACACAACTGATATAAAAGGTGCAAACATTCATTGATGCTCAAGTAGGCAACACACTATATTAAGAACCAAGTGGGTGTAAACTTTTGAACAGGATGATTTTTGTAGATTATTATTTTTGTCTTGTGGGATTTATGTAAATATCCTTTATGGCATTAAGGGCAGTACCAAAAATAAATAAATAAATAAATCTTTTATCCCTTATATTTGTATTAATTCTGAAAGGGGTGTGTCATATATTGCTCAATTTTGTATGACCCTGAACAGGAAAAACTTGTGTTGGCACAAACAGGTCAGGCAGCAGGGTGCGCACCTCCTCCAGCAGCACCTCCTGGTCCTGGTTCATGTCCATGGCAGTAAAAAGCGGTTCAGGACTGTCCTGCAGCCAGATGAACAGAAAGCCCTCAGGAACCCCCTTCTGCATCTGCAGTAACTCCAGCTCAAACTGCAGCACTGCACTGCTGGGAACACCCGACGCTGAGAGAGAAAAAGACACAGACATAGAAGATCAGCGACAACTGTAACATCTAATGCCGCCTTTCCACTGCAAAGTCTACACAGAAGCTGCATCTAAAATTCATTTATACCATGGAGAAGTGCATTTAAACAGACTGTTAAATGCTGCAATGAATAAATATGAAATCTCATTATTTAGAATTACAGTGCCTATAAAAAGTATTCACCCCCTTGGATGTTTCTGTATTTTATTTTTAAATATTGAATCATAGTGAACTTCACTTGGCTTTTTTGACACTGATCAACAGAAAAAAACTCTTTCATATCAAAGTCAAAAGAACATTAACATTGTTGTTTTGAAACCATTCTCATGTAGCTTTGGCTGTATGCTTGGGATCGTTGTCTTGCTGGAAAACAAATCTTCTCCCAAGTCTCCGTAATCTTGCAGACTGCATCAGGTTTTCCTCCAAGATTTCTCTGTATTTTGCAGCATTTATTTTACCCTCTACCTTTACAAGCCTTCCAGGGCCTGATGCAGAGAAGCATCCCCACAGCATGATGCTACCACCACCATGCTTCACGGTGGGGGTGGTGTATTTTTGATTATGTGCGGTGTTTGGTTTGCGCCAAACATTGCGTCTGGTTTGATGGCCAAAAAGCTCATTTTGGTCTCATCAGACCATAGAATCTTCATCCAGCTGATTTCAGTCTCCCACATGCCTTCTGGGAAACTCTAGCTGAGATTTCATGTTTTGTTTTTTGGTTTTTAAATAGTGGCTTTCTCTTTTCCACTCTCCCATAAAGCTGTGACTGATGAAGAACCCGGGCAACAGTTGTTGTATGCACAGTCTCTCGAATGAAGTTAAACTATGATTCAGTATATTAAAAAAATGCATATAAAAACATCCAGGGGGGGTGAATACTTTTTATAGGCACTGTATATACAGCACATAATGATTATTCTGTCAAAAAAAAAAAATTATACAGTGTAATAATTGCCAGTGTCAGTTTTAATGTGAGATAGACTGCCGACTCAGTGGAGCTTAGTGATTTTTATTGGAATGTGATAAGAGGCTCCCACAGACGCAGTCAGAATTCTAGCTGTATTATTGCAGTGGAGAATATCTGAAGTGTGATGAAACGCTCTACGAATGTCCCAGTCATCATTTCCTACTGCAAGAAAGCACACAGACACATCCATATCATTCTGTTATTATTAGGAGAGACATTGAACTCTCTAGGTTTGTTTACCTATTGTTTATTATAGATCCAATAATAACTATAGCTGCAAGCAACCAATGCGAGGCCAAGTCCCTTAAATTGCCTGTTTGGCCTATAGGTCCCATAGGACCCAAAGAGTGGCTATGATGTATATTAACCTGGATGACTTGTGTTGGGCCTCATGTACTCAGATAGGAGACAAAGGCAAGGCCTACATACAGTCATAAAGCCTGACTGCGGCCTGTAGGAACACTAGAAGCCTGATAACACTAATGTTTATTCTAATCAATGTTCTATTGATTTTAATAATTAATAGTTGTCTTTGATAATTAATATTCTATTGATTTTGATTATTGATAGTCATCTTTGATGATTGTTGATTTGAAGGATTAATAAGATAAATGTTGATTCTAATCAATATTCTATTGATTTTAATAATTAATAATTATCTTTGATAATTATAAATTAATGCTAATAACCAAACCCACTCCTGAACGAAGCAACCAAAACTTAGGTGGGGATTTGAACCCATGACCTTTTGTAGTCTAGCACAGAATTTAACACAGTGTGCCACTTAGTTGACATGGTTAACTGATGGCAATGAGACATGCGAAGGTTAGAGTCAGCACACAGGACTGTGGGTGCTATAGATATTGTCCTAGAGACCCCAAATTTTGTCTGGTGGCTAGTAATGCCCACCGCTATCTGGGTAATGAATTTCATTATTTTCCTATGTATGGTTCTATATGCTGCCATAGACTCCCTTTACAGGACCCATAGGGCCCAAAGAGGGGCAATGATGTATATTACAAATGCACACTGGTTTGTGAGTCACCCCAAGCAGGGTTCAAACCTGTACCATTCCATATTACATCTCTATGCACAATCCACCGCACCATGCTACCACATGGATGACAGCCATCACAGGGACATACCAAGGGATATAGAGTCATTGATGAGATGAGACAGGAGACATAGGATCTAATTGCAAGCTTTAATAAAGATGATAAAAGTGAAACAAACAAACGTGAACTCAAATAACAACAAACAAGAACTGACAGAGGAATGAAAAAACTAGAGAGTATATATACAAACAAGAGCTAATGAGGGAATGGAAAACAGGTGAGAATGATCGAGAACAGATGGCAGTCATGAAGGCAGAGCATACTGGGAAACGTAGTCCAGGGGGAAACACTTCAAAATAAGAGTCCTAGGAAACACGAGGGAGACAGACGGAGACATTCATATTGATATAACTTTAACAAAGATGAAAATCAAAATCAAATAAGCCCTGCAACCATTCAGTAGGCATAATAGAAAAAGCTCCAGTACAAGAGAAATCAAACCAGATGATCTGCCTAGGTGGGGTTTCGAACCCATGACCTTTGGATTTATAGTCCAGTGCATAACACACTTGTTAACATGGCTGATGATGGCAGTGAGACAATCCAAAGTTAGAATCAGCATAAAGAACTGTTGGTTATCTATTGAACAATAGGTGGCACTGTCTCCAAAAGAACACAAAAGAAAAGTGAATATTTAAACTGGTGGTGGAGCTTTAGAGTTGGTACTAGAGATCACAAATTATGCCTCTATCAGAGTGCCAAATTTAATTAAGTAAAATTTTCCTATGTACGGTTCTATGGGCTGCCACAATAATAATGAATAATGATAAGTTGCCCAGAGCAAGGCTCGAACCAATACCCTTTCAATCACCAAGTTGCCACATAGCTACAAAATGTACAGGTGCTAAAGAGACATACCAAGCTGAGTGTCAGCAGGTTTTAAATGAAAAAATAAACATTCAAAAGATATTTTACATCTGAATAAAATTCAATATGGCAGAGAGGCAGTATGGCTGATATTGGGACAACTGGTATCGTTGAAATTCTCATGACCCACAGAATCCATAGACACTAAACATGGTCAAATCATGATTTTAGGACATACAGTTCAAACGTTATGGGCAAAAAAAAAAAAAGGGAAAAAAAAGCAATTTTTCAAATTTCTTGACCCATAGGTGGTGCTGTCTCTAAACTGTGCATGTACCCTCAGATCATGGTCCATATGAAGCATACCAAGTTTCAATAGGATAAAGCGCTGCCGAGATTTAGCATTAAATCATATTTTACGTCAACAATTGCAAAAATCTAAATGAAGTCATATCTGTGCAGTTTGGTCTGAAAAGTATTCATCCCCTTGGGTGTTTTTTTTTTTTTTTTTTTTGGCCATTGTTTGAGAAAATCAGACGAAGTTTAAAGAATGTGAAAGTAAATTTGGTTCTAGGACAAATGGTCCAAAGATATGAAAAAGTGAATTTTTGAACTAGTGGTGGTGCTAGATAGAGCGATATAAGTGTGGGTGAGAAACAAATCAATATTTAAGTGTTTTTTACAATAAATCTCCACTTTCACATTCTTCTTGTGTTTTTGGTGATTTGCATTCTTTGTGCATATCGCCATCTACTGGGCAGGGAGGAGAATTTATAAAAAAGTAAAAAAGTCCTGTTTTTCATCCACACCTATCATATCACTTCTGAACACATGGATTTAACTACTGTAGTCATGTGATTTACTTTTATGCTGCCTTTATGTGCTTTTGGAGTGTAAAAATGTTGGTACCCATTCACTTGTGAGGACCAACAAAGCTTAAATATTCTTCTAAAAATCTTCATTTGAGTTCAGCAGAAGAGAGAAAGTCATACACATCTGGGATGGCATGAGGGCGAGTAAATGAGGAGTAGTGATGTTTCCTTCATGAATGAAACAGCCTTTATGAACAATTTTTTTAAGTGAACGAATCATTCTCGTTCACCTCCATACACTGACTGATATCTCTCGTTCACTGACGAAGCCAATGAGCTCTAGTTTGAAGCCCAAGACTGCTTTGGTGGCTAATCATGCCTATAAAGACTGACTATGGCATGAGCCAATAGCAATCAAGTGTGGTCTGTGAGGCAGCGTATCATTTGTTTGACCTTCTGAATGAATACACCCCTTCACTGAACTATAGTTGGTCATGTTGTTCATGAATGAACTGAATGTACTGGTAAACTTGTTGGTGAACAAACTGAATGAACAGTCATCTCGTTCATGAACGATCTGCTGACTGGCTGAAGGAGAGTAAGAGCTGCATGTCGTTCGTTCAGTTCGTCATTGTCAGTCTCGTTCAACAACTGTCGCTTTTCAGAACCAGCACCACCGGCTGGCCCAGTCACTGTGGGATTCTTCTATTACCCCCATACCGAGCATGGCCATTAATTCTTCCAGAACCACTTTTTTTTGCACTCGGGTAATCGGTAGGGACGACTGCGTACCATTACCCCTGGGTTTGTTTCGATATGGCGTTCTATGAGGTTTGTACGACCGGGAAGGGCCGAGAACACGTTGGAGAATTCTCTTTGCAACCGGGCCACGTCCGTGACTTGCGACGGTGAGAGGTGGTCTCCGCAAGTGACGGGGCGCCTCGACTGGCTTTTACGTTCACTTCCTGCCCGAGCTCCTCCCTCTCCGAAACCACCATCGCCAAAGCCACGGGGACCACCTCCCTCTACGGTTTTAAGAGGTTAAGGTGGTAAATTTGCCGTGCTCTGCCCCATCCATTTGTTTAACCTCATAATTGACTTGCCCAACTCGCTGTGTGACCTCAAAGGGTCCTTGCCGCTTTGCAAGTAATTTAGAGCTTGATGTGGGTAGTAATACAAGGGCTATCTCCATGTAAATTCCCGTAGGCGAGCACCCCTGTTATACAGCCGGCTTTGATGTTCTTGAGCCTGTTCTCCTGTGATAGCTGCCCCAACGTGTGGTTTTTTGCTCTCAGGTCAAGAACGTATTGAATTTCATTTTTGCTGTTTGAAGGTCCCTCTTCCCAATTTTCCCTCACGACGTCCAAGACCCCATGAGGCTTACGCCCATACAATAATTCAAATGGGGAGAACCCCGTGGAGGCTTGCGGGACTTCTCATACTGTGAATAATGGGTTCAAGCCACTTATTCCAATTCAGAGCATCTTCGGGCACGAACTTACGAATCATGTTTTTCAGGGTTTTATAAAACCGTTCGAACAAGCCGTCCATTTGTGGGTGATACAAGCTTGTCCAAATCAATTTACAGCTTGCGTAGTGTACGTGACATGAAAGTAGTGCCTTGATCAGTGAGGATTTCTTCCGGAATCCCCGCTCGGAAGATAATTCTGAAGAGTGCCTCCGCAACACTACGTGCTGAAATGTTGCGTAGAGGCACTGCTTCTGGATATCGCGTTGCGTAGTCTACCAGAACCAACACAAAGCGATGTCTGCGTGCCATCCACTCTAATGGCCCGACGAGGTCCATACCAATTCTTTTGAAAGGAACCTCATTCAAAGGAAGTGGGCGCAAAAGCGCTCTTGGGGTGGCCGGCGGATTCACCAGCGTCAGCACCAGCGTCACATAACCTATTTTTATTGGCCGGGCATTCACGTGGATGTTCGCAGGTGGTGTGCGGCATGCCGTGAATGTCAATTCACGGCATGCCGCACACCACCTGCGAACATCCACGTGAATGCCCGGCCAATAAAAATAGGCCATTAGAAGGTTTAGTGTTTTTTTCTCGCCCTAAGTGACCAGCCAGCAGATCATGATGAGCCGTCTGGAATAACATTTCCCGATGGCTCTTCGGAATCAACAATTGGGTTGATCCTCTTTTGCCTGAGCGTCCTGCGTCACTCGATACAACCGATCATTTATAATAGAAAAATACGGATATGAGAGTGTGATGTCTGGCTGAAGACGTTGACCATCAATCACTTTCACTTGGTCAAAGGCGTGCCTCAGGGTCTCGTCTCCCGTCTCCTCCAGAGGGAAATCCCCAGCTGGGGAAGCTGAGACTTTCCCCTCCCTGCAGTCACCCTGACGTGGAGCTGACATAGACGGCCCTGGCTCCGCTTCCCCAGTAAGTGCGTCACAAATCCCACACTGAGATGCTTTGTTGCAGGACCCACCCACACAAATTTCCCTTAATAACATGGTAAACACTGGCCAATTCGTACCCAGGATTAGTGGATGGGTGAGGCGGGGACTGACCATCGCCTCGACACTATGCTTTTGCCCCTGGAATTAAATCGTTATGGTCACATAACGTTATTCACAAATACTGGATAATTGTGGATATCCCCATGCACACACTTTACCTTCACCTTGTGACTCGCACCCAAAGCCTTGTCTTGAACAAGGAATTGATGGATGGAGGTTTGGCTGCAACCCGAATCCACTAAGTATGTACCCCCCTTAATACTCACAGGTATGCGGTACGTCCCAGCCCAATCGGGGGTGGCCTGCGGTCGGGGACCCGAACCAATGTCCCCACCTCCATGACCGGGCATTGGTCCTGGAAATGCCCGGGCTCCCCGGAGCTCCAGCAAACCGGCCCAGACTTCACGCCCATGGCAGCGGGTGCACCAACCTGGGAGTGAGAGCAGAGAGGGACAGAGGGAATGGGAGGAATGGGCAAACCCCCAAGCTGGGGAAGCGTTTTGGTGGGGGGGGAACTCCCCGCTTCTGGGGAGTGGGAATTGGACGAGAGGAAGGGGAGGGTAGAGAGAGAGCGAGAGAGAAGAGAGAGATGATAATGAGGGCTCGCACCCCCCGGATAGGCTGCCATGTGATCCTCTGCCAGCTGGACAGCATCATCCAACGACACCAGGCGATGGCATTGGACCCACTCTGCAGTTCCCCTTGGCAGATGAGCTATGAATTGCCCCAACACCATCAGATTGATCACCGCCTTGGCATTGCACTCCTTCCCGGCCCGGACCCACTTCCGATAGGCATCATGGAGCAGCTGGGCATAAACAAACGGGTGGCTGACCTCGACGAGCGTGATGGAGCAAAACTGCTGGTGGTGTTGTTCTGGAGTGCGGCCTCATACTCCACTCAGTTGTCTGTGGGGAGTTGCTGAGCTGCGAGCTGGGCTTCCCTGGACAGCAGTGGAAGCAGCCAAATCGCCCACTTGGCTCACGCCATCTGGAGGCAGTCGCGGTCTGTTCAAAGAGCCCCACGAACGCCTCTGGGTCATCCTGAGGACCCATCTTGGTCAACATGAGCTGGGACATGGTCATTGCTGCCTCCTGGGTCGCGGCTGAGGACTTCTGGGGTGCCAGGCTCCGTAATGCCCGCCGATCCTCCATTTGAGCTTGGAGGAGCTCCTGGAAGCACTGCTCCTTGGCCAGGAGGGCCTGATGTTGCGTCTGTTGCATGTCTGCAAGGGCTCAGATGACTTTGCATAGTGGTGAGGATTCCATGGCAGCAGCTCTTCCACCAAAGACCCGGGTTTTGGCACCAGTGTAACAGGGTTCTATACGTGTTGACAAGGAGGAAGTGGGGGACGGAAACTTAAACTCAAACAGTAAGTTTTATTTTCACAATCAAATGATAAACAGCTTTTCAGATTAACAATCACACAGCCTAAGCGGGTGCGTGTGCAGGGTTCTCTCTCTCCCCTCTACTGGCGTCTGGCTCACTTTTAACTCCGTCTCCACTCTCACTGTAATGACAAACAGCTGTTAGAGACAATCATTGACAGGTGATGATCCTTACCATTCTCATCTCCCGATCTCGCTCTCCATTCACAAGCCGGCGCTTTGAGTGTCACACCTGTTAATAAATACCGTTTCTGTGCATGTAGCACTAAAAAAAAAAAAGACCACGCCCCCACTACCACACACAATTATTTTTAGGGTAGTATTTTTTGTATAGCTTGATTAAAAAAAAGTTGTGCTCAGCAGTTCACAATGACATATGCTTTGTTATCATTGTAGGAAAGAAATGCTTATGATGCTTAAAAACTGCAGTGCTGTAGTCTCTTAGTAGTATTGTAGACAAGCAAATTTTAATAAAAGATCATTAGACTTGTTCTGGTCGTGAATGACTGCTTTTGGTTCAATGCAATTACGTTTACTGCATCATTTGGCACCATCTACATGCACAAAGGCGTAACTTAAAGAAATTATCAATGAACGAATCTGAACAAATCTTTTTGTGAATGGAATCAAAAGAATCGAGTAACTGAAATGAATCAAAATCACTACCACTAATGATGAGAGAATTTTCATCTTTCGGAACAGAGCCATTGATTTGAAACACTTCATACAGCACAGCAGAGACTTTGTGATAAAGTGGTGACTGACCTCCATTGGTGCCGTGAGCCAGGTGGGGTGGTACAGTAATCTCTCTCCTCTCAGACACACACATGCCCTGCAGCCCCTCATCCAGACCGGCAATCAACTTCCCCTGACCTAACGTCACACGTGGGGGTGCTGGGTAATCATCTCTGCACACAATTTGTTCATAAATCACCCATATAAAAACATGCAAAAATAATCAACTTTCCACACAACACACTTCAATACCCAGTGGAGCTCTAGTAATAGAATTATTAAAACAATTAGAAACACAAGGGGTAAAAAAAAATACAATAAAACCCAGAAATAAGCATTACTTTAAAAAGATCATTATAAACACAGGGCTTTCAATGTCTTGCAGGATTCCAAGTGCGAAAATATTTGAGTTAAATATATTCAGTGCATGATAAGTAATAGCTGCTTTCTCCATTTTTTAGAATTTACTTTGAAATATCTTAAGAAATAGCTTGAAAAATTACTTGTCAGGTATGTGTTAATGAGATCTTCAAATATCTTGAAAGAATTTGAAGATAAACTCTTTATCATCTGGTAAAATAGCCAAAAAGGGATATAAATTTGCTTTCTTTGTCTGGTTCTATTGGAATTCTATGGAGGAGATAACTTATTGGAATTCTTGGAGTAGGTAAGGAGGAAACCACATCACAATGTCTCAAGGTTTATGTCAGATATGGGAAAGAGTTCTGGTGTGTTTGTGTGTGTACATGTTTATCCTACATTGTGGGGACCAAATTTCCCCACCTGAGATCACCTACCTTATGGGGCCCAGCCAGTGGTCCCCACGAGGGAAATGGCTTATTAAACATACTAAACTATGTTTTTTTGAAAATATAAAAATGCAAAAAGGTTTCTGTTGGTTAGGTTTAGGGGTACGGTTAGGGTTAGGGGATAGAAATTATCGTTAGATATGTATAAAATCCATAAAATGCATTGAAGTCTATGGAGAGTCCAGACAATTATATAAAAACAAGTTTGTGTGTGTGTGTGTGTGATGGAATTTAAACATCCTCTTTTCTCAAGATCTTATGTAGAAGATCCTTGTAAATGGTTATAAAATGTCTAATTTGAGTCCTGTGTGTGTGTGGTTAACGTTTGAAGATGATGAAGTTGAAACTTACGATGAGTAGAGTGGCGTGCCGTCCAGCAGCGAGCAGTTGTAGCGGTACAGAATGAGGTCGTTTGCAGCACTCGTCAGGTTGCAGTCTGCTGGTCTGTATGTCACTTTGATGTCCACTCCGTCTTTAGGGTTGTGAAAGTCAATGATGTGCAGGTCAAATATCAGCACAGCAGATCCTGGAATCAGCTCACCTGACAACATTCACACACACAACAGAAGATACACATTAAACATGCAGTACATTCAAAAGCATTCAGAACTAATTCTACTGTGCTGCAAAACCAAATTCATCTTAATAATGAATGATCTTGACTATAAAAATTTTTTTAAATAATTTTACTTAAATGTCATGTGTAATTAGTGATTATTTGGAGGTTAAACAAAAAACAAAACCAAAAAACATTACGAACAATTAAAGGGATAGTTCACCCAAAACTCAACCCTGATGCCATCCCAGATTTTCTTCTACAGAACACAAATGAAGATTTTTAGAAGAATATCTCAGCTCTGTAGGTCCATACAATGCAAGTGAATGTTGATCAGACCTTTGTAGCTCCAAAAATTACATAAAGGAAACAAAAGTAATCCATATGACTCCAGTGTTTAAAAACATATCTTCAAAAGTGATATGATAGGTGTGGGTGAGAAACAGATCAAAATTTAAGTCCTTTTTTTTACTCTAAATCTCCACTTTCACTTAATTTGTGATTTTTTTTGAGCTACAAAGGTCTGATCACCATTCGATGTACGGCTTCGCCGGTCGGAGATCACTAGAGATAATGTAAAAGAGGTGTGTAAATTTGAAAAAATTATGTCAGACACTGTAATATGCTCTGGCCCCCTCCACCCTGCTCATTGTGGTGACAAGGTTTATAGTAGATTGGTTTCATTGAGTGGTGTCCAGGGAATAGCATAGGATTTATAGACATTTGGAAGAGTTTTTGGGGTAGACCTGACCTCCAGGGAAGGTGCCGCTCTCCTCTCTAGTAATTTGGCTCATAGTCTTAATAGTGATAGTATTTGTTTAACTGGGGCCCAGGTCAGGAAGCAGACAGAATGGCTTAACCATCTGTCTACAAGCTGCCTTGAGATGTCACACAGGTCACATAAACTATTACAACACACAGAGACTGTATCACCTAGATATCATATAGAGACTGTATCTGTTCCCCGAACTACCAAACACAAACCCCTCAGTAAATCATTTAGAAAAAATTTGAATAAGGTTTTTTTATTTTTTTATTTTTTTTAACATAAACATCATATAAAGGTGATAATGAATCTACCCCCCCAGGTTATAGTTATAAACATGAGCCTTGTCTGAAGGGTCGAGGAGGAAGTGTTGCTACAATATACAGTGAAGTTTTTGTTGTTACTCAGAGGACAGGATATAAGTTTAAGTCTTTTGAACTAATGATGCTTAATGTGACACTGTCATATATAGATATAAATAAAAAATCTCTGTCGTCTTTTACCCTTGTTACAGTATATAAATCACCCGGGCCATATTCTGATTTCCTTGGTGAAATTGCAAATTTTCTATCATATCTAGTAGATACTGTAGATAGAGCTTTAATTGTTGGTGACTTCAACATTCACATAGATAATGAAAATGACACACTGGGATTAGCATTTATCAATATTCTCAACTCTCTTTGAGTCAGACAAAATGTGACAGGACCACCTCATTGCTATAATCATAAGCTAGATTTAATTCTGTCATTTGGAGTTGATGCTGATACTAAAGAAACTCTACCACAGAGTGATGACATCTCAGATCATTACCTCATCTCTTGTTTGCTGCGAACAGCTAATGTCATTCAATCTAAACCGTTCAGGTAGAACTATTCTTTCGACCACTAAAGATAGCTTCACTTGTAACTTATCAGCAGGCTGAAGACAGGATGAAGACTAGACGATGAAGTGTAGAACCCAAGTGCAGTTTTATTACAGTGCTGATATTCAAAACAAACAGAAATTACTTGACTTAACTATATACTTGGACGTAACTTAGAAACAGATAGACTGAACACAGGAACAGAGTTACAATCAACAAAACAATACTCGATGAGGGACTAATGCAAACAAGAGGGCTTAAATACACCGACAAGGGAAACACCTGACAAAGACAACTAATCACAAGACTAAACTAATAACAAGATAACAAGACTACTAAACCGGAACCAATAACAGAACAGAACTGATAACAATTTAACAAGACAATAAACCAATTAGAATAAGACACATGAACATGAGGGAAACAGGATATCACTCGATAAGACCAGGAATACACAGAACTTAAACTAAAAGTCTTAACACCGCCTAGCGACCTCTAGTGGCCGCTAGGGCGAATGTCCCAATTGTAACATCACTAATAATCTTCCAGAATTGTCTCACATACTCAGCAAGCCAAAAAGTCTACAAGAACTTGATGTAATAACAGAAAATATATGAATTCATTCTTCTCTAGCACTCTTGATAGGGTTGCCCCCCTTTGATTAAAGGAAATTAAAGAAAAAAGCCCTGCACCACGGTACAATGTTCACACTCATGCTCTCAAGAAAGCAGCTTAGAAAATGGAGCGCAAGTGGAGGAATACAAAATTAGAGGTATAGTGCAATGCATGGAAGGATTTTGTCTGTAGCTATAGAAAGACACTAAAAGCTGGCAGGTCAACATATTTTAGCAAACTCATAGAAAATAACCACAACAATCCTAGGTGTTTATTCAGTACTATGGCTAAATTGGTGAGGAATAAAGCATCGACTGAACCAGACTTTCCATTGCAGCACAATAGTATTGACTTATGAATTTCTTTACTGATAAAATAGAAATCATCAGAAATAAAATTGGAATTATGCAATCAAATGTCACAGCACCTCGGAAAACAGTGTCTCATAATTTTCCTCACGAGCAACTGTCATAGGTCATGAAGAGCTGACAAAACTTATCAAAAAATCAAAAGCCAAAACATATACTGTATAGATCCAATACCAACTAAGCTCTTAAAATATATATTCCCTGTAATCTCAGAACCTCTTCTTAATATCATTAACTCCTTGATATCCTTAGGAAATGTCCCAAGAAAATTTAAAATGGCAGTTATCAAACCGCTTATTAAGAAACCACATCTTGATCCTAGAGAATTGGCTAATTATAGACCGAATTCAACTGTCACGTTTATGTCGAAAATATTAGAAAAGGTAGTGTCCTCCCAACTCTGTTCATTTCTACAGAGAAATGGTATATATGAACAGTCAGGATTTAGGCCCCATCACAGTACAGAGACTGCACTTATCAGAGTTACAAATGACTTGTTAGAAATGAGCTCTTATCATCTGATCGCGGCTGCATTTCTCTTCTAGTGCGTTTAGATCTTAGTGCTGCCTTCGACACCACAGATCATGACATTCTCTTGAATAGGCTGGAGAATTATGTTGGCATTAGTGGAGTTGCATTAGCATGGTTTAGGTCCTATTTAGCAGACCGGTTGAACTGCGAAGCACCTCACTGATCTCTGCTTGCATCACCTTTGTCTATTGATGGAATTTAATACATAGACTGTCAATTAATTGCAAACAAAAGCCCTTACCAGCCAACTAACAAAGGACAATACATTTATGTGAACTTCTGCAGTTAATCCAGGATGAACTTCAAAAACATTAGTCATTAATATTTATAAGAAACCTTGTTTAAACACTGACCCTTAACATTTACTTAGTTAACAAATTTTAAACCATGACTTGGCACTGCACACAAATAAATAACTAATATTGGCATTATATTCATGCTATTTAGCCAGAGGGGATGAATAAATGATAAAATGACTTGACTTGACATTCACACGCATTGTATGGACCTACACAGCTGAGATATTTTTCTAAAAATCTTCATTTGTGTTCTGCAGAAGAAAACAAATCATACACATCTGGGATGGCATGATGGTGAGTAAATGAGAGAATTTTTGTTTTTATGTGAACTATCCCTTTAAAAGTTTTAATACTTTATGTGGCTTTGTAAATGATTTGAGGAATATACTTATGCATATTACTGCCAATGTAAAGCAACATACTTTAAGGCAAGGGAACACTGGGAAGGTTTCATGCTAAAGCAACAAGGGCTGAAATTCATATTTGTATGCCAATTTAGGATTAGTGCAACCAAAAATCATATAATGCTGAAAATATGATCATGTCAATTATTCATTTACAAATTGAACACTAGTGGTAAGGTTACAGCTGCTTATCCAATGTGCTGACGTCAGTGTCTGGGGTCTGTTAGCGATGAAAATTGATCAAACACTTCCAGTTGGCAGTGGTAAAATGTGATGACAGGTGGAATATTGTACATGTTGGCCCAGTGTGTACTGTATGGTTTCTTCAGATTAATAATCAAGAAATATTTAATTGACCAGGAAGTGGTCAGTCAGATGCTGGAGGGGTTGCTCTGTCTGTCTGACAGCATCAACATCGAGAGGGGGTTCAGTGAAAAAATGGCAATTGAGAGCAGGAAGTGCCTGCCAATGTCTTTCGAAGGAGTAGGAGGAACCTGCTGCTGGCAGTCGCCAATCATTAGCATACAAACAGTGACAGCAGCCGATCGCTAAACTTCCAGCGTAACAACTAGACTATTTGTCAGTGTTAGCAGTTGAGTTCGTTTTGTAAAATAATTAAAACATATTTCTTTCATTGTATGTATAAAGACTAAACATTGTTAGCACTGTTGTTTTTATTACAAGTCTTGTATTCTGAATAAGATCATCTGGAATTAAAATACACTACACAATGTAGAACTGAACTTGAAATGTTCGCATTCAGCAATAAAATATTGTAAGGTTAAATAAATGTCTATTGACAACAAAATGCTGTCATCCTTCATTTAGACAGCATGTATAGTAGGCTTTTCCTATTTTGTATGATATAAATGATTACAAAGCATTTCTGCCCAATATTAATGTATGTTCTGGTGAAAAAGACATGCAATGGTGATGAAAGGCAAATGTCAAGAAAATGTTTTTAATAATTAAAAACAATATTTTTGATTTAGGTTTAGTTCACTGTATACTTATGCTTAATTTTACTGCCTCCAAAAGGCAAAAAGCAGTAGTATTTTGTCAATTTTAAATTATTACCAAAATAATGGGTATCTGTCTTGTTAAAAGACGCTGTTGGCTCAACTTTTATATATCTTTTATATATCTGCTACATATGCTTAGATTCAAGGAAAATGAATACCGTTTTATAATCCAGTGTAAATACTTGTGTTGGTGTATCATTTGGCTTTGTAGGGCAGTCTGGTAAATTATTGGTTTGTTTAATGTTTAAAGTATTTGTGCATTTGTGTTGTATTGAAAGCTACACAAATGAGTGGCATCCGCATATAATATTTGTCAACATCATGAACTATGCATACAGAAAGTCAGCATCTTCACTGTATTTCGCCTAACCTTAAATTACACCACATTTATGATTGAAACCGTACACTACGTAGTGGTCGACCAATATATCGCCGAGGACAATACATTTTTCCGTTTGCCCGATTTTTTCTTGAGGGCAATGCTTGCATGTGAAATGACAGACATGTACACAACAAGTCACGGTTCGTATGGTTGTTACGTGCCAGTGTTACTACAATAATAGTCCGGTGTGCAACACAGTGTCATTTAAACAATCCGCATATAAGAGCAGAGGCAGACGCGTTTGAGCTCATAATGTTAAAGTGCTCGTCTGTTTCATTCTCCCTCTCTCACCTCAACAGTTCCCTGTCTCTTTTAACTGTCTTGTCTAATGATAAAAAGGCAAATATCAATAAACATTTATATAATATATACCGTCTGCAAACATGCGCATATCTCATTTAAACCAACCTCACACAACTTCAGCAGATCCAGCATCCTGTGGAGCGCTCATAAATCTTCCTCTAAAGCACATATTTTATCAGCCTCTCCTCAGCAGTTCCCTGTAACTTTTAACATTCTTTTCTAATGATAAAAAGGCAAATATCAATAAAACTTCTATTATATACCGTCTGCATATATGCGCATATCTCGTTTAAACAGATGTAATAAACCAACCACACACAACTTCAGCAGATCCAGCATCCTGTGGAGCGCTCATAAATCTTCCTCTGAAGCGCGTATTCTAACAGTCTATCCTCAACAGTTCCCTGTAACTTTTCTAATGCTAAAAGGCAAATATAAATAAAACTTGTATTATATACCATTTGCAAATATGCAAATATCTTGTTTAAACAGATGTAATTCACGAACCTCACGAAAATCCAGCATTTTCTTCCTGTCGAGCGCTCATCTAACATCTTCCTCTGAAATGCGTATTCTATCAGCCAGAATCAAAAACTTCAGCATCAGGATCAAAAGTTCCTATCATTCACAAATCATGATGGTCACTCCATGACAATCCAGGTAGGCGATCCAGACCGTTTAAACTGTCAGGAGATTGCGTGTGAGTGCAACTTTGAGGCTGCGTCTGAAACCAGGAAAATGCTTCCTCCAGAGGCTGTATCTGAGGGTACGATGAGGGTGCTTTTCAAACTGTTCAGAGACCAGTTTCCTTAAGAGTTCCATTCATTCAAAACAGATATCAGTTAAGCCATTAACTGATTAGGCAGCAAGGTAGCAAGTCAGCTGCCTACGTTTTCGGATGATAAATTGCGTGTCACGTGCGCTATAATTAAATGTCTTATTCACTATGCACAGTATGTACAATTGGTTTGATTCAATATTTTTTTAGTAAATGCGATTGCTAACGTGGACATGCCATCCATGATTGCTGGACTACTGTGTGTACTGTTATTTCCTTCTTCCTAATATTTTAACAATTTCTTCATATGCAAATTTAAATTTGATGACTAAACAAAAATGTGAAAAAAACTGCTATTTACCATTTATAATACAATATTATTTTTTAGTTTTGTGTGAAATTTAGTAAATAGTGCTAAATAAGAGTTTATTATTATATTTTTTAGCAATTTTATGTTTGTTATTTACTATATTAAATTGTGTGATATATCGGCATTGTTTCGGCCACTCTGCTCTCTAAATAAAAAAAAACAAAACAAAAAAAAACACATATCGGTCGACCACTACACTACAGCAACTTAAACAACTTTGGTAATCACATTATTCACCAATACTAGGCTACTAATTGAGTCAACCAAGCTCTGCTTAATAAACTACCCATATGTAATGAAACAATTAATTTATAAGTATAATAGCTAGTATAAGAACTGTTAACAAGGTGATGGGCAAAATATAACCATTCACTCAAAATACATTTAGAAATGTTTAAAAAAACATATAAAAAAGAACACTTTCCATGAGCTCCATTTTGAATTGGTAGCGTTTTACGCCAGTCATATGACAATCCCCATTGATTATATAAAAGCAAATAACTGAAGTAAATCAAAGACGACATTCCAGAAGCTTGGTTTTATTTTAAAACATGTTCAGTTTTACCTTTTTGCTAGCGCTTTCAGCAAATATAACATTGGAGCTTTTATTATGGAGGAAGAAACTTTTTCCCCTCAAGCATGCGAGTGATTGGCTGCTGCCAACGACAGCCCCTCCCACTTATGGTTTGGCAGGTACCTCCGGCTGCCATTGATTGCTGCCAGCTGCCAATTTTTTCTTAATCCTTACTGTCAACATCATCAGCCAAATAATTGTTCTAAGTGCTTAAACAGTTGTTCATCTAACCTGGTGTAATTGTCGATTTCTTTAGTTCATGACCCAAAAGCAAGCTTCAAAAGTAAACAGAAAAGGGTTGTTGTATCTTTCTGCTAAAATATCTTTGTACTAGATTGAGTTTATATGAAAGTACATGATCATTCAGTAGTTAAATGTTCTACACAATCGGAAAGAGGTCACCATTGCTGATGAGATCGAATTCATCAGTTCAGATCAATAAAATGCTTCTCTTGATCCTGGCATTTGTTCTGGAGTTGAGCAAGGTAGAAGATATTTTCAGGATACAAACATTTTGTAATAAACATTAAGTTGAGCAGGCTCAAGTATTTTCAGCCATAAAAAAACGGCATCATTTTTTCATCACACAAATATATCATATGACTTCAGAAGACTTGGAATGTAGTGCACGAGTCATATGGACTACTTTGATGGTGCTTGTATAATGTTTTTTGTCCTTTTCAGAGCTTGACAGCCACTGTTCACTGTATACTCTCATGGTATGGAAAAGAGCAGAGCAAACACTCAGCTAAACATCTTTTTTTGTGTTTCACAGAAGAATGAAATTGATGCGGATGAATAAATGATTACATAATTTTCATTTTAGGGTAAGGTATACCGTTAATACAGCATGTGCGGGCAAACTCTGTTGCATTATGTGCATAATGAGGTGCCAGTGTTTTCTGTCTGTACCTGATCCATTCTCTCCATATGCCAGATGAGGCGGCACCGTGACCCTTCTCCTCTCGCCCATACACACGCCCTGCAGGGCTTTATCCATGCCAGCGATCACATAACCCATGCCAATAAAAGTGTTATAAGTACTGTTCCGAGAATAACTGTGAGAATAATAAAAAAAATTAAAAAAACAATGTAAAAATCAATCAAACTTAAGTAATGTGTACAAATATGTCTTTAAAAATCCTAAATTTAACAATCTAAGTTTAACTTGGATTGTTAGGTCAGTGTTAACAGTCTTAATGATTTTAAAGCAGGGCTGCACAATTATGACAAAAAACCATAATGATTATTTCCCGTTTTATTGTAATATCAATTACTTATTTTGATTAATGGAATTTACATTAAAATACTGCATACAATATTAGGCCACATCCACATGAATACATTTTAGTTTGAAACATATTAATTTCATTATATTTATGCCTCTCATCCACACTAGAACAGCATTTTCCTCTACAAAAACAAAGTGTTTACAAAACGCTCTCCATTATCGCATACTTTGGAAAACGATGATGTTTGAAAATGAAAAAACTGTGTTTTCAAACTTTGGATTGTGTGGATATGACCTTAGGCTACATATCCAAAACAATCTAAAAAGTGTGTTCATGTGAGACATAAAACATGCATTAGACTGACAGTGCTAAACTCACTCTTTAGGACTGTTTCTCCACAGATCTCTACAGAATTGGAACACAAATCATTCAAAAATGTCCACACATTCCCTGCCCCGTGTGTGTTCGTTTATTAAATATTTTAGCTAAATTGACTTTTAGCAGCAACAAAGTCTGCAAAGACAATGCCAAAAAAAAAAAAAAAAAAAAAAAGGCAGATTTTGTCTGGGCATTGACTAATCTTAACACTCTGATTCATCATCAAAATCCTCAAGCTCTGGAGATATTTACACTTACATGCTCAAGCTGATACCTCTGACAGGGCCGCAGACCAGGGACTCGGTTTGAACGGTGCGGCAAGAGAAATTTTGTTGGTTACAAGAATCGGGGACGTCGAGAGACGGATAGATTATCTGGAGTCATCGGAGAGGGAATTAGCTGCTAATCCGCTAGCGACCAAGATAAACTTGGAACGCGTTTGGGAAAAACTGGAGGATTTGGAGAATCGTAATCTGCGAAACAACATCCGAATTGTTGGAATTCCTGAGAAGGCAGAGATATGGTGAAATTCCTAGATGACCTCTTCCTGAGTCTGCTCGACATAACAGGCCATAAACTGGAAATCGAGCGAGCTCACAAAGTCCCGGCTTGCAGATCGGCCCCGATCAATTCTGGCCAAATTTCTGAGATCATCCGATAAAGATCTCGTGTTGACCCAGACTTTGCGAATTCGACAAGAGAGAAACGTGACCGATTCAAGGAATGCAAGAAACTCTTACATCAACAGAAGGTACCTTTGCACTGATGTTTCCAGCCAAACTGAGAATAGATACTAAAGATGGCCACAAAATATTTACATGCCCACAGCAAGCCTTGTCTTTCATAGAGACAATGGGGTGAGTAAACCATTTGGTGATTTTCATATGGCCCCCAAGTGAGCTTGACTCGCTGAGCATATACTCGACTGTCTGAGGAAGCTGGGTGCCATTTTTTGTTTCTTTTGTGTTGGTTCCGCCTAGCGGCTGGAGTTTGTTTTGTGGAATAACACTCCTTCAAGAAACTTTTGCATCGACGAAGGGTCGCTTTTACAATGAAGTTCCCAGCCAAATTAAGAATAGATATTAAGGATGGCCAATCTGCTCGTGGATGAATCTGCTCGTTCTTTGTGCTTATGCCTCCGATTGGCTGGAGTTTGTTTTGTTGAGTATTTTTTGTAAGACATTGGAAGGATTAGGGTATCTGCTGCACTTATGAAACAGCCGGCTCACTGAACATTCGTTTGACTGTCCGAGGAAACTGAACAGATTTATTTATTTGTATTTATTTATTTTTATTTTTTGTGTGCTGGTTCCGCTAGCGGCTGGAATTTGTTTTGTGGAGGAACACACCTTCGAGACAGTTTTGTGAATGAATCTACATGATCTTTGTGTTTTTATTCTGCCTATTGGCTGGAGTTTGTTTTATAGATTATTTTCTGTTATATAATTCTGTCTCACAACAGAAGCACCGGACTTGAGCAATCCGACGGCAAAGTTGTCGCGGGGACTCTTGTAGGCGTACGTGGACTTTTTGAGTTTAGAGTGATGGACGCCGGTTGGCACTGTCGTGCACGGGGTTAATGCGCACGTTTTTCTTTTTTCTGTTTGTTTGGTTCTGGTGGAAGTTCAGGGTCTGACTGTGGCACTAATGTTGGAATGTGGTCTTTATTATTTTATTTTTGACACACAATCTATTTTTTTCTAATATGTCAAAATGTCAAATGTTAATATGAGTCGATTGTCTCTCTCCACGTGGAATGTGAATGGGCTGGGGACCCCATAAAAAGAAGGAAGGTTATTTATTTTCTTAAACATGGGAAGATATGGGGTGGACATGTTTTCTTTAGTGCTGGCTCAAATAAGAGCAGGGGAGTCATTATATTGATAATTAAGCATCTACAATTCAAATGTCTCAAACAGATTAAATTAGTAAGTCATTATTGTTTTAGAAGAAATTCAGGGGCAAAGGTTGATTTTGGCTAATATTTTCGCACCTAACGCTGATGATCAGGGCTTTTTTATAGATCTTGAAGGGATGTTGCAAGCCGCTGGCACCCCTCATGATATAATATTGGGAGGAGATTTTAACCTTTTGATGGACTCAGTCCTTGATCATAGTGAAGCAAAAGTGTGCAAGCCTCCTTGAGCAACAGTGACACTTCACAGGATGTGTAAAATCTTGGTCTTACAGATATTTGGAGACTTTTGAACCCATCTGGTAGGGACTATAAATTTTTTTCATCAGTCCATAAGATTTATTCTAGAATAGATTTTTTTTTTTTTTTATATCTAAGTCCCTCATTTCTTCTGTCGTTGATTGCGCAATTGGAAACAATTAGTCTCAGATCATACCCTGGTGAGTTTAGAGGTGTTGCCACATATGGAGAAAAAGAAATCATATAGTTGCCGCTTTAATGTATCCCTTTTGCAAAATCCTGATTTCCAACAAATGTTAAAGGCTGAAATCAATGTTTATATGGAGACCAACTGGTCCTCAGTATCCTCTGTGGGCATGGCTTGGGAAGCACTTAAGGCGGTTCTTAGGGGTCAGATCATACAGTATGCCTCATTCATCAAAAAATCCAAAGCACGAGAACTCGTGGAGTTGGAAGAGAATATTAAAAGAACCGAGACAGAACTGAAGCGCTGAATGTCATCTGCTGGCCTCAGAGAATGGACCCGATTGAAATACAGATATAATACTATTTTGTTGCGGAAGGTGGAGTTTTGGTTATTTAGGGCAAGACAGTCACATTTTGAGTCGGGGGACTAGATATATAAAGCAGAGAGAGAGTCTTTTTCTACCATTCCCTCAGTGAAATCTGCTGGTGGTGAAATTTTTACCTTGGCCGTTGATATTAATAATGCTTTTAAAGAATTCTATCTTGATTTTATAGTTCCACATCTTCATCTACTGATGAAGATATTAGAAACTTTGTGGAACCATTAGATCTCCCTAAACTGACGACTGAGCAAAATAATTCTCTTGATTCTGAGATAACCTTGGAGGAGCTTGACGAGGTAATTAAGGCCCTGCCTACAGACAAGGCTCCGGGGCCAGACGGCTTTGCCGCTGAATTTTTTAGATCTTATGCTACAGAACTGGCTCCACTTTTGTTAGAAATTTATATGGAATCACTAAAGAATGGAAAGCTTCCGCCAACCATGACACAAGACCGGATCAGGCTGATTCTTAAAAAGGACAAAGATCCAAGCGAGTTCAAGAGTTACTGTCCAATTTCCCTGATCCAGCTAGATGTTAAAATTTTGTCAAAAATTCTGGCTAACCGATTAAGTAAAGTTATGACATCTCTTATACATGTAGATCAGGTGGGGTTTATTCGGGGCCGCAGCTCTTCTGATAACATTAGGTGTTTCATCAATATCATGTGGTCAGTAGCGAATGATCAGACTCTGGTCGCTGCCATCTCACTTGACGCCGAAAAGGTGTTTGATAAGGTAGAATGGGATTATCTTTTTAAGATTTTGGAAATGTACGGGTTCGGGGAATACTTTTATTGAATACTTTTATTGAGTTACTTTATAGACACCCGGCAGCGGCGGTACAAACAAATGGATTAATTTCAGATTATTTTACTCTGGATAGGGGCACCCGGCAGGTTTGCCCTCTTTCCCCATTATTGTTCTGTCTTGCCCTGGAACCATTAGCAGCCACGATAAGAAAGGAGGATGACTTTCCAGGGGTAATGGCGGGAGGTGTGGCGCATAAGCTTTTGCTTTACGCAGATGATATTTTATTATTTGTCTCTGACCCCATTAGATCTATGCCTTGTCTCCACAGGATTATTAGATTCTTCTCTAAATTCTCAGGATACAGAGTCAATTGGTCTAAATCCAAAGCTTTGGCTCTGATAGCATACTGTCCAGTAACGGCTTTTCAGCCGGGCACCTTCCAGTGGCCCAAACAGGGCATTAAGTATTTGGGCATTTTATTCCCAGCAAATTTGTGTGATTTAGTTAATTTCAACCCTTTAATAAAAAGGTTTTCGAGTGATGTGAGTAGGTGGGCTTCATTACATTTATCTATGATTGGGAAGGTTAATGTTATTAAAATTAATTGTATTCCAGAATTCAACTACCTGCTACAATCTCTCCCTGTAGATGTCCCCCTCTCTTATTTCAAGCAATTTGATAGCATACCAAAGTCCTTTATTTGGAATGGGAAACGTCCCAGATTACATTTCAACTAGTTACATAGGCCGATTGACAAAGGTGGGCTAGTCCTACCCAAGATTTTGTTTTATTATTATGCATTCGGTCTCAGACATTTGTCTCATTGGTCGCTTCTACCTGAGAGTGCCCTTCCCTGGTTTCGTATTGAACAGGAAGTCCTTGGCCCTATTTTGCCATTGCAAAGCCTTTCTATCAAATTAACCAGAGAAGTTAAGTCACACCTCGTTATCTCGCATTTGCACGTGGTTTGGACAAAGTGTTCAGAGTGTTTAAGCATATGGCTGAACACTAAATTACGTATTAATAAGTCCCCTTTCTGTTGGTCAGACTGGATTGTGGGGGGCTACTACACTCGGTGACCTGTATGAGAGTGGGGTGTTGAGATCTTTTGAGAATTTGGTTCATCATTTTGGGATTCCCAGATCTCAGTTTTATAAGTATTAACAGCTGCGCCACCTGCTCTGTATTTTCTTTTGGGAGTAGCACACACACCCCTAAAGCGGCAGATAATTTGGGAGAGGTGATTAATGCTTTTGGAAAAGGTCATGAGGCATCAGTGTATTACTCCCTGCTAATTCAGAGTTTGGGGGATGGAGCTTTAACTTCTATCAAGAGCTTATGGGAGAAAGATTTGAACTTGGTATTGGAGGAAGGAGTGTGGGCTAGGATTCTAAAAAATGTCAAGACTGCATCTGGAGATGCAAGGGTTCGCCTTATACAATTTAAAATTTTACATAGATTTTATTGGACCCCCTCTAGATTATATAGGCTTGGTCTTAAAGACACACCCACCTGCTGGCGATGCCAATCAGAAGTTGTGTATTATTTTATGTGACCACAGGGTGTTCATTGGGGGTTAGGGTGGGGTTGGTGTTTGGGGAGGGATATTAGTGGGGGTTAAAAGTTAAATGTTGATTCGGTGTGTATGTGTTGTGTTTTTCTCTGTTGTGTTTTTTCTTTGAATCAATAAAAAATTGTAATAAAAAAAAAGGAAAAGGAAAATAAATAAATAAATAAATAAATTAGTAAGTGTGTCCAAATTTTTCACTGGTAGTGTACCTCTTTTGTAGATGATTGACTGACCTGGAATCAAAGACAGTCCCATCCTGAAATGTTCCATTATAATGGTATCGGATGAAATCTCCCACCTCTGCTCTTCTCCTGCATGACTGAGGAATCTCTTGAACCTCCACCATCACATCATCATTCACATTAAACACATCCACTAGTAATACATCATATATTAATGTTGCATATGGAGGGATCATTGTACCTGAAAAGGAATTTCATTCAGCTTATGCTTTAAAGCAATCAGGAATATCATAATATATTCATGCATTATACTGCATGACATGATGTAAAATTCATCATAGAAGGTTGATATAGAGATGCAAGCACTGTAAAGCATCATACCATATCCTTTGTTGTCATAGGCCAGGAATGGTGGGATAATAATTGATCGCCTCTCTCCAACACACATTCCCAGAATGCCCTCCTCCATGCCTTTGATGAGACTGCCATGACCCAAATATGTGTCATATGTTGAGTTCTTAAAATGGCTGTGAAAATAAATATCCTGCTATTTCAAGATTTCAAAAAATAGAAAAATTACCAATAATATTAACAATTGTACAACCCAAAATTCTGAAAAAGTTGGGACAGTAAGGAAAATGTTAATAAAAACAAAAAGGGGTGAAATGTTCTCCCTGTGCTACATTAAAAGCACTACAACAACACATAATTTGATGTTTTGCCTTGTGAGTTTTATTTATTTAATAATTTCTTTTTAAATATACACTAATTTCAAATCAGATGATTGCAAGAAAGATGCCGTCTTTTCCAGGGATGTCCCTGCATTTTCCAGCGGGACAACGGCAAACCACATACTGCCTGGTTTACAAGTGCATGACTGTTTAAGCAGAGTGTGCAAGTGCTTGATTGGCCTTCCAGCAGTCCTTACCTATCTCCAATTGAGAATGTGTGGCACATTATTAAGGGCAAAAAAACGACAATAAAGGCCCCATACAATTGCACAGCTGAAGACCTGCATAATGGATGAATGGGGAAACATTTTGCTAGCTAAACTTAACAAACTTGTGTCTTCAGTGCCCAAACACTTAATAAGTGTTATTAAAAGAAATGGTGATGTTACACAGTCATAAACATTCAACTGTCCCAAATTTGTGGGAGTTTGTTGCAATCATCTGATTTGAAATGAGTGTTTATATTTCAATAAAAAAAAAAAATTATTCACAAGATAAATAACATCAAATAATATGTTTTTGTTGTGTTTTCAATATAGCACATGGTGAACAGAATTTAAACAAATCACTCCTTTTTGTCTTTATTAGCATTTTCCAAACTGTCCCAACTATTTCAGGATTGGGGTTGTGTGTATATATATATATATATATATATATATATATATATATATATATATATATATATATATATATATATATATATACATACACATACATACATACATACACACACACACACACACACACACACACACACACACACACACACACACACACACTTGGACCAAATAATAAAGAAAAGCAGCCAATAAGTGCCCAACATAGATGGGAACTCCTTCAATACTGTTTAAAAAGCATCCCAGGGATACCTCAAGAAGTTGGTTGAGAAAATGTCAAGAGTACATTTCTGCAAAATATAGGCAAAGGGTGACTACTTTGAAGATGCTAAAATATAACACAGTTTTGATCTATTTTGAATTTTGTTTAGTCACAACATAATTCCATTTATGTTATTCCATAGTTTTGATGACTTTACTATTATTCTTAAATGTGAAGAAAAAAAAATTATATTAAAGAATGAGTTGTGTTTCAAAACTTTTGACCGGTAGTGTAGACAAAAATACTAAAAAACTATTTGAATAAACAGTACATTAATTAAATTGTTCTTATACTGTACTATTATTATCAGATATTGTAATAACTATTATTATTTTCTATGAATATTCCAAAGCTCAGATGATCAGCTTTAAGTTGGTTCACCTGGAGTCAAATAAGGTTCCCACTAGCAGTGTTCCATTGTAATGGTATCGGACAAAGTCAGTGGGAGTCACTGTCCGCTTGCACTTCTGTGGTCTGTGGAGGGTTCGTGTTTGAACTTTGTCCTCTTTATTCCACAAATCCAGCAAAAAGACATCAAACACCAGTGTTGTGTCAGGTGGGATAACTGAACCTGGAAAACATCAGTATTTAGTCAGACGGGTTAACTGAACCTAGAAAAACATCAGTGTTGAGTCAGGTGGGAAAACTGAACCTAGAAAGACATCAGTATTGAGTCAGGTGGGTTAACTGAACCTAAAGAAAACATCGGTATTGAGTCAGACGTGTTAACTGAACCTTAGAGAAAACATCAATATTGAGTCAGGTGGGATAACTGGACCAAGAGAAAACATCAGTATTGAGTCAGACAACTTAACTGAACCTAGAGAAAACATCAGTATTGAGGCAGGTTAACTGAACCTAGAGAAAACATCAGTATTGAGGCAGGTTAACTGAACCTAGAGAAACTGCAGTGGTGGAGCATCTAGCAGCTCTACCACATCGGGGACCAGTGGCTGCTGGGCCATTGGCACAACTAGTATCACTTTTTCCTTGTCTTCCCTTACCTTGCACAATACTTAATGTAGCAAGCTGACCGGGGAAACGCATATTCGCATTTCACGGCCATTTGTAAGCTAAGGTGTCCAAGCCTGGTAGAGCTTGCAGTCAATCATCTGATTGAGGGTGCAGTCTCCATTCCCCCGTCCTGTTGCATCTTGACGCTAGAGTAAACCTGCTCTGGTGTTCGGGGTGTGCTTCACATGTAGGAGACACAATTTGCTCCAGAGGACAATTCGGCTCACCAGGTTCGTTGTTGGGCGCTTGACTGAACTCCTCTTTGGTGATTATGTGCCACACAGTTTGTGCACCTTTCTAGGTACCAAACACCAGACGTCCATCCCACAGGGCTTCCCAACCTGCGTTGGACATGTCCTTAGTGACAACTATGTGCCTGCCTGTCTTGGTGAGTGTCACACCTTCCGATATAACTTGGTTCTCCTCAGTAGCTAGTGTGGCTTAATAATGACGCGTCACTATGAGGTGAAGGTGACCGTGTCACTAAGAGTAATGAGGGACCCTCAGGCTGAGCCAACACTGGAGAGGTCTCATTCATAGCAAGACTAACAGGGTGATGAAGGCTTCAGCGGTCATCAAGCCCAGCGCCCTTTGGCACTGACGCAACAGAAGAGTTCTTCTCAGGCTTGAACCTTGTCAAGTGTAGGAGAATGGACAGAATACATTAGTCGGACCAGTGCCGACACGGTTACCAAGTTGAGTTTCATTCCTAAGAAGAAAACCTACTGACTGGGCACTCACAATCTCTTTTTCCAGTTGCCCTTGAAGCCTCAATGTTCTAGCAACAGGTCTCCTGTGCTTGCACGCTTTTACTGTATCTTCGATTAAGCTATCAGTAACCGATCGTTGAGGTAACACGAATATAACTGTTCTCTCAGTGGAGAGAACGCCACATTTACACCTTTGTAGATGTGAGAAGAACAAGGACAACCTGAGAGGTAGGACCTTGAACTATAATGCAGTCCCCTTGAAGGCGAATCTAAAGAATGTCCTATAACAAGTGGAACAGCACATATGCGTCTGACAATTGTTTGACACAACCAGTCCAGTGGACGGACATGAGACCAATTTGCCCAATTTGTCCAATTTAAGGGCTTGAAATCAAGCATGGGCAGGCATTAATTTAATGGCTGTAAAAAACGATCTGTGCCTTGTATGGCAGTACTTCCTCTATCGCATCCTAGCAAGGAGGTATTTTACCTCTGAGTGTAAAATCGGCAATTCCCGCACAATACGGTGGAGGACAGAATGCCACTGAAGTGAGGCGGTTGCCTTATGAACTGAAGCACACAGCCTTGTTCAACTGTGCTCAGTGTGTGGCCGCCAGGGGCTGAACACAACTGCCCATCAAGGGGGGAGTGGTCGTTCAGCACAACCAAGATGGCTCAGCCGGATATCTGTTCACTCATAACATGTTTGTGCCTCGTGCAGTCGCTAAGAGGTCTGTTAGTCATTCTGAGGCACGGCAGACTTTTGGCTTAATGAAACAGCAAAGACTGAATAGTGTTCTCTTTCCCGCCATAATACTGATTGTGGGGCACAGATCATTGCGTTAAACAAAGCCGCTTCATAAGAAGAAAAGGGAGGCATGCAAGGCTTGTGACTGCGCAACCCTCCTAAAATCTCAATGCTCTGTATTCCATTCTCTCACTTCTCACTCATATAGTCCCTCGGTAGCTGCATAGGAGCCTTAGTGGGAGAAAAGGGGAGTGGCTTCCACTTTCGGAAGGAAAGTGAGCCGAGAGTGAAGCGTGTTGAGTTTCATCTGTCCGCTATGAACACAATAAATCTCAGCAAGCGTTGTGTCAGCGAGGGTTCAGCTGAATGGCTCGTACTGAATGGCCAAACCGCTTAATATGGAGAGAAAGGAGGCACGCAAGACTTGAGGCAGTGCAAACCCTCCTAAATTCTCAGCGCTAAATATCCCCTTCTCTGGCGTCTCACTCATACGGTCCCTCGGGAGCCGATGAGGAGCATTAGTAGGAAGAGAGGGGACCAGATTCAGCTTTCACAATGTATGAAACTCAAGTGTCATGAGTTTCATACATCCACACTGGACATAATCAGTCTCAATGAGCACTGTTAGGGAACAGCGCTCAAGTCTGTCAGCCAGAGGGATATCGCTCGCAGGTAGAAAACACTAGTGAAACATTTCCATCTTCAGTGAATGTGCTCTTTAGCACCCAGCTGTGAAAACACGGAAGTGTTTACAAGGGTATGCTTTTTCTGCTGTGGCACACAGGGAGAAGAGTAGATACTGTCACTGATCAGGTGCAGATTATAACAGCTGAAATGTTTGTAGTGTTCAAAAGGCATGCCATATATACACGCATCCCTGAAAGAGGAAAATTCTGGGGATGTGACATTGGCGCTGCCTTATATACACATGGTAGGTAAGTGTGGGCAGAGCGCCATCAGCCAATCAAATTGGCGTGATGGTATAGAGTTTCAAGGTACAGCCTCGGAGTACCTTGGCATCAGCTTCTGATGCAGCACTGAAGTTACCTTCTTAAAAGGGAACTGAAGTGTTGAGTCAGGCAGAATAACTGAACCTAGAGAAAAACATCAGTATTGAGTCTGATGGGTTAACTGAACCAAGAAAAACATCAGTGTAAAGTCAGATGGGAATTGTGGTGACTATGTCGGCATACCAGGCCCCGGAGGCTGCTCCTACATTGGCAGACATGTTCTACTTTTCAGTTCCTCAAGGGAGCGAGGCACCTAATACCCCCCCGCCCCCCCTTGCCCTGCTAGAATTCCAGTTTGGGATTTAAACCTGGTGCTGAAGGTGCACACAAGCCCCTGTTTGAACCACTGGAATCTGTTGAGTTGCATGTGCTTTCTCTTAAGATCATACTCTTATTGGCTCTGGCCTCATTTAAACAGGTGGGTGATATGCAGGCGCTGCTGGTCGACAGCTTATGCCTAGAGTTTAGACCAGGCCATTCAAAGGCAACCATTAAATCTAGAAAAGGTTCTATCCACATAGTTAAAAGCTCAGGTGGTCCACCTACAAGCCTTTTTCCCCCCACCATTTAATTCAGATGAAAAGCAATCTATGCATTTGTTATGCCCTGTCAGGCATTACACACTGTGGCAGGGTGAACAGTAAAATGTCCATAAAGGGGTAATAAAGTGTCCAAGGGAGAATAGTGTTCATAATAAAGGGGGAATCTGGCATCCTCATGGTGAAACGGGGCTCCGTGAAGGGCGTGGTTGTGTCCATAGGATGGCCCAGGCAGGAGCTGGGTCAATCGGCTGCTCACGCTCCCCTCCAAAGTCCACGGCACGAGGGGCGGCGGCGTCACTGGTGGCCTGTCTTCCCAGGCCCACGGCAAGCATGAGGGGAAGGCGGCCCGGCATCTAGCCCATCGGCGGAATCCGAGAAGGAATCCTCAAAGCAATTCTCGCAATGTCTTGTTCCCTTCATCTCCTGGACCCGAGGTTACATGTGTGACCGGAGACGTTTTCTTTTTTCAATCTGCTTGTAAAATACTTCTTCTCATCTGTCATAGGCGTAGGGCAGACCAGACGAAAAGTGCTTTGCGCCACTTACAGTACCGGGGTAAAATGGCTTTTCAATTAGCACCACCTATTGTAAAGGCATGAAAGTAATAACAGCAGTCATTCGGTGTGAAAAGGCCTTAAAACCAAGATTTCATTCATATTTGACAAGGAATCAGTTCTTTTGCCTCTAAAAATACATATTCTTCAGGGGAGAGCGTTTTACAGTGCATTCAGAAAGTATTCAGACATTTTTTTCACATTTTGTTATGTTGCAGCCTTATGCTAAAATGCTTTAAATATATATTTTTTTAACATCAATATACACTCCATACCCCATAATGACAAAGCAAAAACCCAATTTTGATAACTTGTAAAAGCACATTTATTAAAAAGAAAAAACTGAAATATCACATTGACATAAGTATTCAGACCCTTTGCTATAATACTTGAAAGTTAGCTCAGGTGCATCCCATTTCTCTGGATCATCTTTTAGATGTTTCTACACTTTAACTGGAGTCTACCTGTGGCAAATTCAATTGATTAGACATGATTTGGAAGGGCACACACCTGTCTATATAAGGTCTCACAACTGAAAATGCATATCAGAGCAAAAACCAAGCCATGAGGACAAAGGAACTGCCTGCAGAGCTCAGAGACAGGATTTGTTGAAGCACGGATCTGGGGAAGGCAACAAAAAAATGTCGGCGGCACTGAAGGTTCCCAAGAGCATAGTGGCCTCCATAATTCTTAAATGTAAGAAGTTTGGAACAACCAGGACCAGAGTATGTAAGCGGAGCAACATTATTTTGCCTGAAGCGAGGAGTGGGTTTTTCAAAAAAATCGGAGCATCATTGTTTTCTCTCGCTCCAAGAGCGCTCCACTAATGCTACATCACAGGCACAACACCTGCTAATGGCCTTTAATGCAATAATTCACCATGTGTTAAGCAGTGTTAAACACTACTGGCATGATGGAAAGAAGGAATTTATTATATAACCAGAAAGAATGTGATAAAAAAAATCTATACAAATTTAAAACCTTTTGGCACTTGGTAAAATTCGAACTCCAGTGCGAAGTTTACTTTCGCTTTCTGTGTTCACGCTCCCTATTATTGAGTTAAGTTTGTGGTAAAGCTAGACTTAACTACATGCTTGTGTCTCGTCTCTTTATTCCTACATCAACTGGCATATATTGATAATTAATGATGGGAAGGTGAAGGAGAACACGACTGGGGAGGTGATTGCCACAATCAAGTGTTTGTTGTGAAATTCTAAAAGGCGTGTCCAGAAAAAACAATGATAATCCGTTCACATGTGGAGAGAAAATCTAAAGATCAGTAATATGTTCATACATACATGTATATATACATTATATATATATATATATATATAGTAACGGAATCCACGTAACAGGATTATGTATTTAAATTACAAAATATAAGTAACTGTATTCCACTACAGTTACAATTTAAATAATTGGTCATTGCAATACAGTAACATTCAAAAAGTATTTTGATTACTGAAGAGATTACTTTGCATTTTATTGTCATTTGTTTCATTTAATATTTAGTCCTTTCAGATGGAAAACATTTATACATATAAATGATGCGATCCAAAGTGCATTTGAACAGCAGTGAAACACTTTCTTATGATGTGATACATTCATATGAGCAGAGAGAGAATAAGTTTGAAGTAAGTTTGAGCAGAAGAAATATAAATAAACCTTGTGTAAATTGTCAGCTTTACACTAAGATAAAATGCTATTTCTAGCCATTTTACATGCACGTTACCAGGCACGATCATATTTTTTTTTATCATCAAGAAAATTCACGTTGGATCATAATTTCTTTTTTTCTAGTAAGACCTTTGATATTAGGGCAAAAATCATATTCTTGATAATAATTTTTGTATTGTTTTCCTGTAAAAATATCAAAAAATCCTTAAAACAAGATCAGTATGATTTATCTTGTTTTAGAAACAACACTGCATAAGATATTTAGGTTTTTCAGAGAATGTATTTTTAACAAGTGTATTTTGTCTTACCATACTGGCAGAGTTTTTATAGTCAAAACAAGTGAAAAAAATCTACCAGTGCTGAAGAAGTAATCCAAAGTATTTAGAATACATTACTGACCTTGAGTAATCTCACGGAATACGTTGCAAATTACATTTTACAGCATGTATTCTGTAATCTGTAGTGGAATACAAAAGTAACCCTCTCAACACTGTATGTGTATATATATATATATATATCCCCTATTAAATATTTTGAATAATAATATCATCATTCTAATCTAATGCATCTCAATCTTAACTGTAGGCTATTATGTCCCATATTAAATAGAACTGAACTTTTAATGACCTAAAACACCAACTGAACTAATCTATATGTTAATATTGCATAGTTTGACTTTAACCGATTGCCATCTAAATTTATTTTAGTGCCGTAAATTAATTTATGAATTACACAT
Organism: Myxocyprinus asiaticus; assembly: GCF_019703515.2. Lineage (NCBI taxonomy): Eukaryota > Metazoa > Chordata > Actinopteri > Cypriniformes > Catostomidae > Myxocyprinus > Myxocyprinus asiaticus. The sequence goes on from NC_059373.1 coordinate 44,231,043, forward strand.
TTTACAGATGAAGAAGCTCAGCAGACACGAACAGATAAATTTTAAATCTTTTTAAAATGATAGTTTTTCTAAAAGTGAAATCTGCATTAGACAAATAATTTTGCTTTTTGATAAAAATTTAAAAAAAAAAAAAGTGTAGAACATTCTGATAATGTAATTTTTTCGTTCACAGAATTATAGCGCAAGGTTAATTAAAAGAAGTGCAATAATATAAAATAATAGGCAATAATACATAGGCCTAATAATGTTTTTTTTTTTTATTTTATTGTTAATTTGATTTAATGTTTTGTTTTTTTTCTGGTATTTTTTGTTTGTTTGTTTGGTCATTTATATTTTTTATTTTATTGTTGTTTTTTTCATCTAGTAATTTATTTAATTGATCAAACCCACAGAATGCTGCCGACATGTTTCAAAAGTAAGCTGTAATGGCTTTCCTATAAGCCAGGACAAGATGATAAGATGTTCTTTACTCATAGTTTGGAATAAATAATGTCCACACAGCAATATCCATTTCAACTGCTTTGTTGTCCATTTAATGGAATATATATCTTACAGAGTTTAAAGGCACGTGGTCTATGGTAAGAACAATATGTTCCTGCCACCTGTCCCTCAGGTGACCACACCTACACCCCTGGTGCACACCGCCATCTAGTGGTTTGAACAATCATTACATTTGGCTCCTACACCCCAGCCCCATAATTGTAATAATGTAAATTCACAATTAACAAAATATATATAAAAGGAGCCATAAATGTCTTTGTACGGGAATCTGATTCAGCTTCAGTGCTCAGCTTCCAGCAATAAACAGATTTTGGACACAGGCCTATCCAGCTGCCCTGTTTTTGTCTTAAATTGGACTGATCGAACAAATCCATTTTTATCAGTATAGGGTTTAATTACTCTTCCCATCAACCAGGAGCTGCAAAGAGCTACAGGATCCATGATAGCAACAATGTCTCCCACAGTAAAGCTTCTTCGTGGTTTTATCCATTTCTGTCTCTCTTGTAGTAATGGTAAATATCCCCTTACCTATCTTTTCCAGAAGTGATCTGACAAGTATTGTACCTGTCTCCATTGTTTCTTGATGTACAAATCTCCTTCATCGAAAACTCCAGGAATCATTAGTGGTTTAGACTTTAGAAGGAGAACATGATTAGGCGCAAGTGCCTCAATATCATTCACGTCATCAGAGGTTTTCATAATGGGACGAGCATTAAGGATTGCTTCTCTCACACAGAAGAGTTTGAAAGTTTTCATTATCCATAGATTGTTGTCTAATGGTTGAATACAACACCTTTTTCACAAGCCGAATAAGCCTCTCCCAAATTCTGCCGATGTGAGACCCGGCAGGAGGGTTGAATATCCACTTAAGTCCTCTTGATGACAATGCATGCTGGATCTTGTTATGGTCTAACCCAGCTACTGCTTCCCTCAGCTCCGACAAAATTTGTACCATTATCTGATCTCAACTGGGCAACTTGACCACGACGGCGCATAAACCGGCAAATGGCATTAATACAGGAGTCTGTATTTAAAGTATAAGCCATCTCAAGATGTACAGCCCTGCTTGCCATGCAGGTGAAAATTACCCCGTAGCATTTAACTGTTCCTTGACCTCTCTTGATTTCAATGGGCCCAAAGTAGTCAACACCAACGTTTGTGAATGGTGGTAAATCAGGTAAAACTCTCTCTGCTGGCAAGTCAGACATTTTTTGCTCTCCGACCTCCGACCTTTCCTTGAAGACGACGACATTTGACATAGTCAGAGATTATTTTTCAACAAGCAGAATTAGCGTTAGTTATCCAGTAACGCTTACGGAGAAATGACAACATATAATTTCTTCCTGAATGGCCCAGTTGCTGATGTATATGCTTCAAGATAAGTTGAGAAATAGCCTGATCCTTAGACAATACAACTGGACGTCTTTCTTCCTCAGGCATGGAAGCCTTAGCAAGTCTCTCTCCTACTCTCAAAAGACCATTTTCCAGCACTGGATCAAGCCTAAAGGTGTCACTTTTTTTCCTTGACAGTAGCTCCTGCTTTCAATGCAATAATCTCATCAGAAAATCTCTCTTGTTGATAATACTGAATAATAGCAGTTTCTGCTCTCATGAGATCATCAGCAGTCAATGATTTGCCATCCATTTTGGCCTTCATCTTTCTTGTTGCATGAAATCTATTTGCTTCAGTGTCTGGAACATCTTTTGCACAAGTAGATGCCTGTAAAGCCCTCCTCTGTTTCACAAGCTGCATAAGCATCTCCTTGACCTTAAGCATCCATGCTACAGAGGTCTTGCAAAATCAGAAAAATAGCTTAGAAACTGACTGGTAGGAGACTTTGAAACCTGACAGGCAAAGGCATGTGCAGTGCATTCCACTTTGACCTCTGGGTCATCTGGAGGTATTAACAACTGATTCATGTTGGACTTGGGCCATTCTTCTTCTTCCTTTAAAAGAAAATCAGGTCCCTTAAGCAATCCCTTACATGCTAAAAATTCTTCAGCACAAAGACCCCTAGATGCCTCATCAGCTGGATTCAAACCTGACTTTATGTGCCTCCATTGTACAACATCTGTTGAGTCTCTTATGACAGCCACTCTATTTCCTACAAAGGTGTGGAACCGCTTAGTTTCATTTTGGATATATCTCAGTACAGTCATGCTGTCTGTCCAGAACACCGATGAGTCCAAATTAATCTGCAACTCCCTTTTTAGCATTCTATCAACTTGTACCTTCGAGAACAGCAGCCACAAGTTCCAACCTCGGGATTGTCATCTGCTTTAATGGAGCAACTCTTGACTTTCCTAACATAAATGCAACTGCAGACCTTTTTCCACTATTCACCAACCTCAAGTATGACACTGTCCCATAGCTACACTCACTGGCATCAGAGAGGTGGTGGAGCTGAGCGTGTTCGGATGGTCAAGTCCTTGGCTTTACACACCGGTCTACTTTCAGTTCTGCTATACAGTGCAAGTTAGCCAGCCATCTCGTCCATTGCTGAGAGAAGGCCTGTGGAATCTTATCATCCCAGCCAACACTGCACTTGCACATTTCTTGGAGCACCTGTTTTACAGGCAGAGTAAATGGTGACAGAAACCCCAAGGGGTCATAGATGGAACTAACCACAGACAGCATGACACGTCTTGTGTGAGGATGCTCCTTTATAGATAACCTAAAGGTGAATTTATCCTTTTCAGTGCACCAGTGCAGATCAAGTACTCTTTGCACTGGCACTCTTTCTCTTGACATATTTATCCAAGTCAAGCTCTTTGATTGCCTTTGATCTATGTTCCTCTGTAATGCTGGACATAATGACACGACTATTACTCATCCATTTTGACAACTGAAATCCTCCCTTGGCACAAGCAGCAATGAGATTCTGAGCCATATGGAGTGCTTCAGTTTCTGTAGGCAAAGATGTTAAACAGTCATCCATATAAAAGTTCTGAAGAATAGTATTCAAAACACAAAGGTCAAACTGTGCTTGATGGTTTGTACGATCCTCCTCAATGCATAGTTAGCACAGCTGGGTGAGGACACGGCCCCAAAAAGATGAACTTTCATCCTATATTTCATAGCATTCTGTGTAACATCACCACTAGGATACCACAAAAATCGCAGGAAGTCCACATGTTTCTGAGAAACCTTTACCTGATGAAACATGGATTGTATATAAGCTATCAAAGCAACAGGCTCCTGTCTGAACCTCGTAAGAACTCCCAGCAGAGAGTTGGTGAGATAGGGACCCTGCAGCAGGTGACCATTCAGAGAGGTTCCTTTAAACACTGCACAACAATCGAACACTAGTCTTAGAGTTTTCTTTTGCAGATGATATACACTGTGGTGTGATATGTATCAAACCTTACCATCTTCTCATTTCAACTGGTGAGGTGGTACTACCTCTGCATATCCCTTGTCAATATCTTCAGACAGAAAAGATGTATACTCTTGCTGATATTCTCGATTTCTTTTAAACTTCCTTTGTAGACCCAGGACACGCTGTTCTGCAACACTGCAGTTGTTTGGCATGATGACATCAGGAAACTTAAAAGTCTATACAATAATGACCCTCTTCAAACTTGATTGTGATTTCCATTATTTCCATGAACTGTTGGTCATTTCTGGACATAGTAACATCATCATCTGACAGTTTCTCATTAAAATCATGATTATACTGAGCAATCAACAGAACCTCCAGCCTGGTAACTGAGATCCTATTGGCAGTGATTACAGGACAGCCAGTCTTTCCTTTGTCACTATTACCACCTCTTAGTGGCCCATTCACAACCCACCCCAATAGGGTCTTGACAGCATAGGGTCCCCTGCCTTGGCTGTTAATGATTTCCCACAGTTCCATAAGATTTGATGCATTGATACCAATCAACAGTTCCACCTCTGCATTAAAACTGGGGATTCTGATACTCTCCAGATATGGGTAATCCTTCAAGTCATCCTGAGTCAGAATGTTATTTTTGCTCACAGGCATTGATTCTTGAGTATACAGCTCTGGTAAATCCACAAAAGTCTGTCCATCTATGCTTAAAATTTGAAGACTGCGAAGCATGAACGTGTCTACCGACCTTTCTTGGCCTAAAGTACGGAGCAGTATGGAGCTTCTTGTTCCTGTAAGATTCAGTTTTCTCATAAGATGTTCTGTACAGAAACTGGCTGAACTTCCAGGATCCAAAAACGCATAGGCGTTGACAAACTTGCCAACTGACTTTGCCTTAACTTGTACTGGAATGATAGACAGAACACACTCCTTGTTCCTGGCCCCAGTTTGACCACAAGCCTGCAAAGTAGCAAGAGCATTTTTTACTAGTAATGGTGATGGTTTGCCTTTGGTTTCTATGTGAAGCAAGGTGGGATGCCTTTGATCGCAAACATCACAGATTAATGGGTTTCTGCAATCTTTACTTACATGTCCAGTCTTCAAGCACCCAAAACAGGATCTATTTTCTTTTAAGATGTTCAGTTTTTCTCTGTGTGTTATGTTCTTTAGACGAGAACACCTTTCCAATGAATGACAACTTTTACAGGCAATACACATTTTACTGTTGTCTTTTGGTTGAGCAGGACTAGTACAGTTAATTTGTACTTCAGATGGACACGACTCTGAAACAGTATGAACAGCTGCATCAGTTGCAAGACCTTTGCTGGTAGATTTAGGCTTAGCTTTGACATGAAATGAAGAGGATGCATGTCCACTGTGTAGATCTCCAAACAATGGATCAGAAAGAATCTTTACCTGATGCTCAGTAAACCTCACCAAATCAGAAAACATGGCCCTGTTGCCGCAACGCTCCTGTAGCTCACAGGCAGCAGCCCTCCACTTTTCTCAAAACTTGTAAGGCAGCTTCATCGCAATGAGTCGAAGGTTAGATGGAACATTCATTTCGTCCATATGCTGTAAATCTTCCATTACATTACAACAGTTTCTCAGAAAAATTGAAAAAGACTCCAAAGCATCAACATCTTCAAACTTGATCATAGGCCAGCTCATGACCTTCTCCATTTATGCTGCTGTTACTTTAATTTCACTACCAAAATGTTCATTGAGCAGATTCTTTGCTTGATCATATCCTTGATCAGCTCTCACATTGTGACAACTATGGACTAACTCTCTTGGCCGTCCTCTTGTATATCGCTCTAGATAGTAAAGACATTCTTGCTTGTCACCTGTTTTCTTCTCAATGGCTTGTTCAAAAGCTTTAATAAAAGAGCCATACTGCAATGGATCTCCATCAAACTCCAATATCCTTCAAGGTGGAAGAGAAACCAAAGCTTGCTGTTGAAACAATTGAGCAGTAATGTTATTTTGCACCTGTACAACATCATACAAGGTAGGACTTTGAGCAGAAACGTGAGTAGTAATTTGAGGAGGCAACAAATATTGTGTGTGAATGTTATCTTCAGGCCCGTAGGAACTTAAATTTAGCTGCTTTTCAAATGAAAGTTTACAGTGCCTTGAAGCTGGAGTTTGCATGCCTAATCTCTCCTTTGGACGTACAGTCAAATTGTCATGTTGAGAACTTACATTTCTTTGTTGTAAAGGCACCTTTGGGTTAGAGCATTTATTTGATGTACATAATTTTACATGCTTCACATAATATGCATTCATTGGATCCTCTTCCTCACTCATTCCTTCAACACTTCCTTCACTTGATTCCAGCACAGACAATTTTGCAGTAGCAGCAGCTAATTTTGATTCCATTTGTAATTGTTCCTTTTCTCTCCACAGTTTCTCCTTTTGTCTTTGGAGATCTTCCTCTTTGGCCTCAAGAACATGCAATTTCTTTAATGCGGCTACGGATTGCTAAAGGGCTGCCTTTTCAGCTTTAGCTTTGAGACGAGCAGATGCAGTGCTTGAAGCCTTCGAAGAACCAGATGAGGAATGGGTTTAAAAGCGAGATCCTTTCTTTTAAGCATTGGATACACTGTCATCAGGATTTATATTTGTGTCTATTAAGGATATTCCATCATCATATAAAACTCCAGCATCTGATAACCATTGTTTGACATCGGTGATAAACTCATTATTTTCTTTCATTTTGCCGACAAGCCACCTTTGTTGCTGTTCATACTCAGTTTGAAGCATTGGCATTTCCAGCAATGAATTATGAGTTTCAATGGCATCTTTGCACAGTGTTTCAAAACTCCGAAAATATTTTTGCACATCAGAAACTGTTTCTTTGGTCACTTTTCCAGAAAGAAGATCACTGACCCTTTGTTTAACTTTATTTGCTTGAGTGAACTTTGATTTACATTGCCTTTGCAAATTCTCAACAGACAATGAAACACCCTTGTGAGTCATTTTCCTTACTCTTTTCTCTGTTTCAGCAGCACTGTTTCTTTCAATAACAGCATGGCCATGCACTGAATTACTTTCAACATCATCGGCATCATCCTATGCACTCGTGAATTCGTCATCATTCATTTTTCCAATAACGCTCATTGCACACATAAGCGCATTTCCTTTAAAAGCATGTTCAATACCACAAAGCGAAGAAATTAATATTGAACAGAGTGAGATCCACTTCAACACAACAAAATGTAGCAAGCCGAAAGCATTGTTGATGGTAGAACAACATAATCATTCGAACTCAGGCCGCAATTCAAACTTCAAACTTCGTCCCGTATCATCATCTCATAATGCAATAAATATCGCTCAAAGAAGTAGAGGTTCACTCACAGGCGTTTCGTAGGGCTTCGGAGACTTCTCCGCATTCTCAAGTTTAAAGCATAAACACTCTGTTCAGTTCAATACAGCAAGACTCTGCAACACATCAGGTAAGCAATCCACACTCTAATAGTAGTCACTCACTCTGCCATATGCGCAAGTCGAAACCTTTTCCATTCACAGAATTCCTTCATCCATTCCAATGCACAAGGAAACTCTATTCCAAACGATATCCTCTTAGTCCGAGAAGGTCCTTACTTTGTATTGGCTTTCAGATAAGCCAGGGCAAGGTGATAAGATGTTCTTAGTTGGAATAAATAATGTCCACACAGCGATATCCATTTCAACTGCTTTGTTGTCCATTTAATGGAATATATATCTTACAGAGTTTAAAAGACATATGGATCTATGGTAAGAACCATATGTTCCCGCCACCTGTCCCTCAGGTGACCACACCTACACCACTGGTGCACAATGCCATCTAGTGGTTTGAACAATCATTACATTTGGCTCCTACATAAGCTATAAAAATAATTTAATTTAGTCTTGGGCTAATGTTAGTGTTCCAATAAAGCACATTGTAGCTTTTTGTCTAGTATTGTGTATTTATTTTTAATTTAATACATCTTGAAGGTTGTGATATTTAAAAGCATACTGAAATAACTTCACAGTGGAGAGGGAGTTAGGCGCTAATTTTGCCATGGAGAGAACATGCAGGGGGAAATGGACAACCCGGAGTGGAGCTGGAGCGGAGTAATCAAAGAATGTTTTGAGCGTGGAGGCGAATCTGTTGTCGCTCCACTCCACTCACATACTCTGACCAGGACTCATCCTAGAGCTGGCCGCCCGGCCAAACTGAGCAATCTTGGAGAAGGGCCTTTGTAAGAGAGGTGACCAAGAACCTGATGGTCGCTCTGGTTGAGCTCCAGAGATCATGTGTGGAGATGGGAGAAACTTGCAGAAGGACAACCATCACTGCAACACTCCACTGATCTGGTGGCCAGACGTATACGGAAGCCTCTCCTCAGTGCAAGACACATGAAAGCCCGCTTGGAATTAGCAAAAAAGCACCTAAAGGACTCTCAGACTGTGAGAAACAAGATTCTCTGGTCTGATGAAACGAAGATTGAACTGTTTGGCCTCAATTCCAAGCGTCATGTCTGGAGGAAACCAGGCACCGCTCATCACCTGCGCAATACCATCCCAACGGTGAAGCATGGTGGTGGTAGCATCACGCTGCGAGGGTGTTTTTCAGCAGCAGGGACTGGGGGACTGGTCAGGGTTGAAGGAAAGCTGAACACAGCAAAATACAGAGATATCCTTAATGAAAATCTGATCCAGAGCGCTCAGGATCTCAGACTGGGCTTAAGGTTCACCTTCCAACAGGACAATGATCCTAAGCACACAGCCAAGACACTGCAAGAGTGGACAACTCTGTGAATGTCCTCGAGTGGCCCAGCCAGATCCCGGACATGAACCCAATTGAACATCTCAAATCCAGGTGTGCAAAGCTTGTCGCATCATACCCAAAAACACTTGAGGCTATAATTGCTGCCAAAGGCACTTCAACTAATTACTGAGTTAAGTGTCTGAATACTTATGTCAATATGATTGTGACAAGGAGGAGGGTGTGGCCGGGCCGTGAGGGTGCACGGCCGGCAATGAGTCAACTGATCAGCGGGAGAGAGAGAGATAAATGGGAGCCGGAGACGCCAGTTCGAGAGAGAGACGTATGCGGCCACTGTGTGCATGTGTCTTATGTTTTATGTTGTTTTAAGTTGAGTTTGTCATTAAAACTTATGTCCACTGTTCAGCCGGTTCCCGCCTCCTCCTTGCCCATTCTTTACCTGTTACAATGATATTTCAGTTTTTTTTTTTAAAGTTATCAAAAATCTGGTTTTTGCTTTGTCATTATGGAGTATGGATTGTAGATTGATGTGAAAAAAAATAATGATTTAAAGCATTTTAGCTTAAGACTGCAACATAAAATGTGAATCTGAATCCACTGTATATAACCTGCAGCAGTGCTTAATGCATCATATCATTAAACGAGATGAACGTTATATCAATATATGAATCAAACTCACTCAGAATGCCGACACGGTTTTCCATGCATCATTTTATTATCCCATATCCATGTATGTGGTTACAGACAGATGATATAGAACAGTGAAATCGCTCACAGAAACTTTTAACTTCTCCTCCGTCTTTCCTGCACTCCAGTCGACTCCAGTATCTCACCCTGCCTGGAGACGGATGACGTGAGCTCCACTGTCTTCACTCTCATTGGTAGTCGCTCGCAAATGGCGCTCATCATTTGCATAAAGGTGAAATTTTCTCAACTTGACTTGTCGCTCCCCACAGCAATCTCTGCTGCCAACAGTCACGACAGCCCACGTCAACGGAAATCACTGTGCTCTCATTGAAAATGAATGGGATCGTGTTGCTGCGTCGCGCTATGCCGCTGGTGGTGTGAATGGGGCTTCTAGCGACACCAAGCAACAATGCCGCCCGCGGTGTGAATGGGGCTTAACAGTTTTGATGTACTTTTCCAATGCTGGAACCAATAACTCAAAAAAAGAAAAAATACAGCACACTACCTTAGCTTGCAAAGAATATCACAAAACTTTTATTGCAACGTTTCGGTCACACGAACTTAATCAGGCATTTAGGTAAATAAAAAGTCAAATCAAGTCAAATCTTTTTTATGTGTAGCTTTTGTGCTTTTCCCAATACACATTGTTCCAAAGCATCTTTATAGAAAATTAGCTGTAATGTCTGTAACATCTCAAAAACATGAATTAACACTCCTGGAAATATAATAAACAATTTGATAAAAAAATAAAAAATAATTTAATTTACAAATTAGTCCCGCTAACTATTTGCTCTAGAATTTATTTATTTATTTTGCATGTTTATAAGGTGTTACTAGTTACAAATCAAAAAGGGAAATGAAAAAATGCACACCACAGTCATGCTCGGGTCTTAGGAGGTTATTTATTTATTTTTACAGAAAAGCAGAAGACAATGTTACCAGCTCCCAAGACTCCATAGGCGAGGTGAGGTGGTATGGTGACCTTCCTCCGCTCGTTCACACACATTCCCTGAACTCCTTTATCCAAACCCGGGATAACTTTAGATTCGACACCGACTTGGCCAACGATTGGAAAACCCTTATCCAGACTGAGAGTGAGAGAGAGAGAGAGAGAGAGAGAAAGAGAGAAAGAGGGCTAAAGGGTCTTTCAGTTCATGTTATGACATGCCATTACAAAATTATATCATGCAGTAGAGCAGCATGGAAAATTCTGTGTACTATTCACCTTATTCAGCCCTGCCCCTTTTCCGCACTCTGCTCTTCCGAATTATGAATTATGTGTGGGAGCACGGAAAGTATTTTTCACCAAGAGTTGATGATGCGAGTCTACAGCACCCCTTTATTACGTGAAAATGCTAGTGAGGTGTTTTCTCTGTCACACCCGTGGAGGTAAATTGGGCCTGGCAGATCACATTCAGACACAATTAACTTTTTCATAATACAAGCGTTTAATTGTTATACGTGTAATTCTGCTTCATTTTTAGGTTTCAACTTGTTAATAATGTGTTAAAATGTGTAGTTGATATTAAATTTCCAGTGACAGCTCGTATTATTACACATCCAAGTTCAACATTAAAGAAAATTAAAATTAATTTGTCACCACAAATTTTTTAGAGGCTTAAATGTGATATAAATAGTTGTAAACGTAATATAAAATAAAATATACACTTTCACATATGTATAAATACAGTTGCACCCAGGGCCGGCCCATGGCATAGGAGACATAAGTGGTTGCCTAGGGCCCAAAATGACAGAGAGACGCTACATTATTATTATTATTTTTTTTTTAAATGCACCCTCTCGTGACGACTGTGCACCCCTCTACCCATATATTGAACAGTAGCGCTACACGATTATATTATAATCAGATTCTTATCATATGTGGACAAAATGAGTGAAAAAAGAACCAAATTATCAGGTGCAAAAGGCAGGAAGTGGCCAAAAGAAGAGGAGCAGAAAAAAAAAGAGCAATATAAAAGGTAAGAATCACAAGTTAACGACTGTTCATGTCAGCCATTGATGTTTATTTACTACTTTGAAATTGCTTATTTAGAACCTCTTAACGGACACGGTAGGCCGTTTTTGCTTGTTTTATTTAAGTTTAGTGCAAGTTAAGTGCAATGTATTTTATTCAAATAAACTTAAAGGTGCAGTATGTAAGATTCAGAAACCCTTGTTATTAGTGACACCTGTGGCCGTTAAGTAAACTGCAGCCCCCTACCTGTTGCTCATGCTCATGCTAGTGCACACACTCCATTGGGACACGAGTGAGCGAGCATCAGCCAAAACAATGACGTAACGTACAAAGAGACTGAACATTATCCACCGGCATCATGCTGACAGATGAGGTAGCATAATTAAAATAACACAATTATGATTGTTTTACTACAATCTTTGAGACTAAACTAAAACTACTTATCAGCTAACATAGCATACTGATACACACATACAGCTACATACTACCGAACTATACCAGACAGTTGACTGTTGCACTGTTATGTTGCACTATTGTATGTCATATGTTGTACTATGAATAAGAAACCAGCATATTTGCTTACATTTATCCTGTATACCTGACTTTTAGTATAAAGAGAAGATCATTGAAATTATTTGAAAGTTACAAAGCAAGGTAGCTTGCAATTCATCAGCGTTAGCAGGCAAGATCAAGTTAGCTAAAATTACATAGATCAATCCTTATGGCACTATATTTCACATGCTTTGCAGTTATGTAAGTTTACCTGTCCATTAAGAAGAATGCCAATTCAGCATCGGTTTTGATCTCCAAAACCGAATGAAGTTTCCCCCAGGAATCAAATGCCCTGCCGATGTTCACCCTAGTTTTCGCTTGACCACAATCATGTTCCTGCCTAGCCAGACTGGATTCAGAAGGTAACTTTTTTTATTTTTTATTTTTTGGCTTACTCTGAGTTTGTGTAGGAGTCGGTGTTGTGCTGGGAGCTGGACATTTGCTGGATTCCATCTCTAACATAACGTTAGTGTTGCAGTTTGTTGTCGCTGTTGAATAGTGGAAGAGAAGCTATTACTGTCTGAGGCACGGCTCTCGGAAGCACGCATAAACGTCACATCCTTTGGATTTTCCTGGCAAAAGCAACCCGCTCCCTTTGCATGAAAATCAGTCTACAGGCTTTAATAGGCAACCTAGGAAGTCTGGGAAGGGCTAATTTTTTAAGTTGCATTACAAGCCGTTCACACATTGGCAAAAAAAAAAATGTACATGAACATTGTTACATATTGCACCTTTAAGCTTCTATAATGTTGTTTTGATTTCAGTTATATTGCTGCTTGCTTTCATTTCACCAAAAAAACTCCAGTGTCTTCTTTTAAAAGAGACCATGATTAGGACTGTAGTCTAAAGCAGTGTTTCTCAACTGGTGGGTCACGACCCAAAAGTGGTCGCAGGTCTATTCGGACTGGGACGCGGACAGCAGGGAAAGAACATACCATTGTTCTCCCATTTAAAATTTCAGCACTTTATACACGCAAAAAGACTTCTCATCTGCAACGCGATATTTTGCTGTGCGATTAAGCTCGTTTTTCATGCGAGTGTAATGATCTAGGCTACTGTATCTCTGGTGCGCGCGCTCGCCACGCATCAATGCCCATTTGAATTCTAGTGAGAACTTTTCAAGTTTAAATCACTATGGAGGAAGTCAAACCTCTCAAACAGGCAGCCCTGACATTATACACAGCAGTGAGGTGGAACATAGCAACACTGTGCTATGTGCCAAAATAAAGTTTTTGTTTTTAAAATTACATCATTACCTATACAGAAATGTTTCACGATTTTACAGTAGTAACAGTAAATGTTATCTTTTGACAAATGTTATAGTTTCATATTAAATACTCTATTAGGTAGAATCTATACTATTTTTCATGAACACTATAATTTATTATTATTATTATTATTATTATTATTAGAAAGACTAGCTAGATTTTCCGAGCTATGGTAATGAGGGGCCATCATGGTCTTATGCCTGTACTTATATATCATTACACTGCAAATATAAGGCCAAATACATAAAGGGCTTTAAAATCTGGACCTCCAAGATTTGGACAAATTATGAATAAAAAAAGTTTTCCTCCTTTGTAATATATTTTCTGTTAGAATGATGTTTGATATTAGGAAATAAACTGGAAAATATATAAATTGGGCTTATATAAATTAATATGCTCATCAACTTTTAAAAAAGGGGAATATAACTTATTTTTGTTGTTGACATCAACCAAAAATATGTCACTTGATAAATGCATTTATACTTGAAAACCATGAACAAAACTATGTTAGATTAAAAAAAATGCTATCCAGGATACATTAAATATAGGTTATGTTTTTTTACTATGGTGGGTCGTCACTTGATGTCCAGTGTAAAATCTGGGTCCCGAAGCAAAACCAGTTGAGAAACACTGGTCTAAAGCATTCATGCTTAACACCCTCAAACAAACCTTAGAGCACCCTCAATTGCAGACCAGGGCAAACTACTGCCCGCGGGTCAGTTTATCATGAACGTTTTTTATTTGTTCTTTAATTTATCTGGCTTTGGGACCAATCGCGCATCCACAAGCTTTTAATATGCTCAGGGTTGCCAGATAATAGATGCAACACCCCAATCAGAGATTTATACATGCACAAATAGGAAATATTTCGCCTTATGTCATACTTAATTTATGCAATCTGGCAACCATGTATGCGAGTATGCGCGCACTCTCTCTCCTCTTCGAAAAAAATTTAATAAAATACATAGTGCTCAATAGAGCAATATTCTACTCAAAGAAAAGTGTGATGCAGCCATAGTGCAATACAATGCTAAAAAGAGTGTTGACATGATATGTAGAACAAAAGGAGATAAGATTTTTATTTGTCAGGGCAAATACTATGTATTTGTAATAAAACAAAATAGCTGGGGCACTTCATTACCGATCAAATGTATGATGACAATGATATGTATAGGCAGCGTTGTGTGTTATATGCTGAAGCTAATATGTTGGCAAGAAAATTCAACATGTTTTCATATCATGTTAAGATAAGTCTCTTTAGAGCAGTGTTTCTCAACTGGTGGGTCGCAGGTCTATTCAGACTGGGTCACGGACAGCAGGGAAAAAACAATGCCATGGTTCTCCCATTGAAGATATTTCGGCAGCCGCCCAAGTGATAGCCTATTTAGGACTACCGAGGCAAATTTAATGATACTCTCTCATTCAGCTAAATGCTTCTCATCTGCACTGCGATATTTTCGCGGTGCGCTTAAAGCTTTCACACGAGTGTAACGGAATCGCGATCACGATCTACTCTTCTCTCTGGCGCGCACGCGCAACAATACAACAATTCTCTCATTACACATAATCACCTTTACAAAATTGTTTCATGAGTAAAAGTAATTGTTATATTTTGACAACATGTTATAGCTTCGCATGAATTAATCTATCGTTAGAATCTATTAGACCTCATATTTATATCAACAGTTGTAGTTAAAGTTTAAAATGTTTCAGCTAGTATTTTTTATATATATATATATATATATATATATATATATATATATATATATATATACTATAATTTATTATTATTACTATTATTTAAGACTAGCTACATTGACCTAACCATGTTAGCCTATATGTATGTGTAATATGTATGTTCTGTTTGAATGATGTTTAAAATTAGAAACAAATGGGATAATAATGGGCTCATATAAATAAATATTTTCTTAAATTGTTAAAAGGGGGGAGAGAAAACTTCCTGTCACTTTTATTGTTGATGTCAACAACAGAAAATAATGTCACTTGATGAATGGCCTTATACTTGTAAACCAAGAACAAAACATTTTCACTATGGTGGGTCGCCACTTGATTTCCAATGTAAAATCTGGGTCCTGAAGCAAAACCAGTTGAGAACCATTGCTTTAGAGCATTTTGCACTCCTCTCTACACTGCTCCCTTGTGGGCTAAGTTTAAAAAGGCAAGCCTACACAAGCTTCAGGTTGCCTATAACGACTGTATACTAATAATCCTAATTATACAAAATACTAATAGTGTGTACACGGACGTGAACACTGGCGTGTCTGTCTGCCGCTACTCTCCGGTGTATTGTTGTGCGTGTTTTGTTTTGTTTTATTTTACTGTTGCCGCTACTTCACTTAGATTCAATTTGGATCTCACTGAACTGTGATTGCCATAGGATTTTTTATGAATGCCATGGTGTTGGTTTATGTGCTACTCACCTTTGGAATGAACTCGCTCTACAGCTAACTATCTGCTGGTTCAGTTTATGTGGATTCGATGCGGGACCACCTTTAGATCTGTGGACTCTACTGTCTGATATTTCAAACTGGCTCACGAGCCCTCGCTGCTTACGGTGCTGGCTTCGCAGTGTCTTAACCAGGTAGATGGATTGGTTCTGGCTTCTCCTTTTTGTTTTTATTGCAGTTTTATTGGACTGGCCTTTCATAGGGCAAAACTCATACTACCCGCCTGCTCTGCTGTGCATCGGCATAAATGGGATGTATTTTTACACTACTTTGGATCTGTTGCATCTAAACTCATTCTATATTTCATCGGGGGTCTCATCGCACTTATGAGAAGTCTTATACCTGCCATGCCTCCAACAACTGTATTCCGTCATTATGG
Source organism: Myxocyprinus asiaticus (assembly GCF_019703515.2). Lineage (NCBI taxonomy): Eukaryota > Metazoa > Chordata > Actinopteri > Cypriniformes > Catostomidae > Myxocyprinus > Myxocyprinus asiaticus. The sequence continues at coordinate 44,246,964 of NC_059373.1, forward strand.
TCAACTACCCGTCGTCTCACCAATAGACCGGTTGCTGCGAGCGGTGGTATCAGCTTTGATCATATTTGCTTACTGGAATACTCTCCTGTGAAAACTGTGTCAGCCACAAATGCACCTTCAACTACAGCCTCCTCTCCTTTTAAAATGGCATTAATTAATGTCAGGTCTGTCTCTAACAAATCCTTCATTTTGAATGACTTTTTTAGTTCTAAGTATTTGGACTTTTTATTCTTGACAGAGGCCTGGCTAAACAATAGTGATGTCATCCCTCTGGGTGAATTGACTCCTGCTAACTGTACCTATTATAACTCACCAAGGTCTGTTGGCCACGGTGGGGGTCTAGCTTCTGCGTTCAGTAATCAGTATCGCTGCAGACTTTTGCCTGTTAATGGATTTTCAAGTTTCGAAGTGCAGCTAATGAAAATCAATCCAATATGTCCTGTTCTCTGTGCTCTAGTGTATAGACCTCCTAAATATAATAAGGATTTTATTTTTTAATTCTCAGAACTCTTATCATCCCTGGTACCTCGTTTTGACAAGCTGTTAATTCTGGGAGATTTTAATATTCACGTATGCTGCCAAACACAGTCAAGGATTTTTTTATGTATGGTGGATTCCTTTAATCTCACACAGTTAGTTTCAGGCCCTACTCATGTAAAGGGTCATACTCTTGATTTGGTATTAACCTCTGGTCTTCATGTGACCAATCTTGTGGTAGTAGATTCTGGAATCTCTGACCATAGTTTTGTTTTATTTGAGTCTGTGCAGCCACATTCTGTATCTCCAGCCCCTGTGCTCATTCTCCCACAGTTACACAGTTTACAGAGGTGTATGCTTCTGCTTATCTGTCTCATAACACAGATGTTATTACTTGTACTTCAGACACCTCACAGTTGGTTGAAGTCTTTAATACAACTTGCACTGCCATTTTAGACCAGGTGGCTCCTTTAAAGTCACTGAGATATAAAAATATGTCAGGCATCCAGCCTTGGCTTAATGAGCATACTCGCTCTATTAAGCAGGAATGTAGGAAGGCAGAGCGTAAGTGGAAGAAGGATAAACTTAAGGTTTCATTGAAATGTTTTGTGATTCCTTAAAGCAGTATCAAGTCTCCGTCAAGACTGCAAAATCTAATTACTTCTCTGAAATAATTGCTAAAAATGCCCATAGGCCTAAGATCATTTTTTATACAATTGATTCCGTTCTGAACCCTTCCCCTGTGGGCTATCCAGATGCAACCCCTGAGACATGTGAAAAGTTTCTTGAATTTTTTTATTGACAAAATTCAGGACATTAGAACATATATCTTGGGCCCAGTTGTGATTCACTCTGAACCCACGGTGCCTCCCAGTTCTTTCAGTCACTTTGACCCAGTCTCATTTGCTCAACTGTCGGATATAATTTTGTTAATGAAAACTGCTAATTCTTCTATTGATTTCATAACATCACAGTTGCTCAAAGATGTTTTTAATTCTGTTGCCCCCATTATGCTAGCCATAATCAACAGTTCTCTGAGAAATGGAGTGGTTCCTGCCAGCTTTAAACATGCTGTGGTTCAGCCTCTGCTGAAAAAACCTCATCTTGACCCTACAGTTTTTAAGAATTATAGGCCTATTTTAAAATTGCCTTTTCTATCCAAAATCTTGGAAAAGGTGGTTTATTCGCAGCTCTATTCTTATCTGACAAATTTCAATCAGGCTTTAGGTCACTGCATAGTACTGAGACTGCACTCTTAAAGGTGACCAATGATATTTTAGTTTCCCTGTATTCTGGCAACGGGGCCATTTTAATACTTTTAGACCTCAGTGCAGCATTTGACACGATTGATCACTCCATTCTTTTAAATCATCTTGAGAGAGTGGTTGGCATCCAGGGAGTTGCATTAAACTGGTTTTCCTCATATCTTAAGGAAATAACTTTTTCTATCAGTATTGATAATCACTTCTCATCCTCAACACTGATCACATGTGGCATCCCACAAGGCTCCATGTTGGGTCCTCTGCATATGCTTCCTCTAGGCTCTATCTTTCAGAAGTACAGTGTCGCTTATCATTGTTATGCTGATGACACACAATTTTACCTTCCTGTCAGGTCTAACGATTGTTGTTCCATCAGTAATCTCATCTCTTGTCTTGAGGAAGTTAAATTATGGATATCTGAAAACTTCCTCATGCTTAATGAGAATAAAACTGAGGTCATTGCTTTTGGCTCTTCGTTATGTATCGTTGACATTGCAAATCAGTTAGGTACTCTGTCTTTAACCTTGCACAATAGAGTTAAGAACTTGGGTGTCATCTTTGATTCTGATTTATTAGTTGATAAGCAGATACATGCTGTTGTTAAAGTAAGCTTTTTTCATCTCAGGTCCATTGCTAAATTAAAACAGTTTCTCTCACAGAAGGACTTGGAAATAGTGATTCATGCTCTTATTACATCCTGGCTGGATTACTGCAACGCCTTATATGTGGGTTTGTCTCAGTCTTCTTTTTCACATCTGCAAGTAGTCCAAAATGCAGCAGCTAGACTTCTAATGGGTACTAAGAAAAGAGAGCATATCACCCCTGTTCTCGCTTCCATACATTGGCTTCCAGTTCGTTACAGAGTTAAATTTAAGGTTCTGCTGTATGTTTATAAGGCCTTGCATCGTCTAGCCCCTCAGTACATTGCTGATCTACTTCAACCACATTCTGCACCTAGGTCTCTTCGATCATCAAATCAGTTACTCCTCTCCGTTCCTCGTTCATGTTTGAAAACCAAAAGTGATTGGGCGTTTGTAGTTGCGGCCCCCAGGTTGTGGAATGCACTTCCATTTGTTGTTAGGTCTTCTTCCTCATTGGCCATATTTAAATCTAGATTGAAGACACATTTTTTTCTCTATAGCCTATGAAGTTGTTTGAGAAGTATAGGGGTTTTTATTTGTATGTTTTACAATGTTTTATTAGTTTGTTCTTTTAACACTTTGAAAATTCTATTTAATTCTGGTATTAGTATTCTTTAATTTTATTTAATTTTATTTATTTATTTTATTTGTACGGCACTTTGGTTACAACATTTGTTGTTTTTAAATGTGCTTTATAAATAAACTTGAACTTGAACTTGTATGCGGATCTTGCTTAAAAAACCTAGGTGGTGTAGTGTAAGTGACTTGTTTTGTAATGCAAGAGTCAACACTTTCCAGGCTCTATTGAGAAATCTGATGTATAAATTTATCTGTCGACTGGATGATTCTCAGGACGCCATTATTATGCTGCTGTCAAATCCAAGGCTTAGTGTTGTACGATACCAGTCACTTCTATGAAAACATTGGTATAACTGTCTTTTATAAAATGTGGCAATGTCTTTTTTCTATTTTTATTGTATGTATTGTATCTAGTCTGTGTGTTATAATGTTGTATGTTTGCTAATGGACTCTGAGTCTGACAATAAAGTTGAACTGAACTATGTGTCCATTCGTGAGGATATGTGTGCTGTTTAGTGCCAAGTCTGCGAGCAAACCTTTTCAATGATGAAATTTAGTAGAATCCCAATAGATCTTCGCATCATTCGCACACGGAGGGGACACGTGAGCAAAACCAAGTGAGAGAGGAATATGTTTGTTCTTTGTGTTATTTGTGAAATGCTTAAGTCCCTCACACCTGTATGCTAATGTTACTCTGGCAGTAATAATTTATCAGTGTCATGCAGCCTGTTTTATTCAGTTGTGTGCTGAAAGGGATGCCAAACAAACCATTGACGAGACTCACATCATGAAATATGAGCATGTAAACAGGTTGATAATTTTTTCAGAATAAAACAACGTTATCCACTTTGCGGCAAACATTAAAATAAGCTTTTAGAATCTATAATTTCTGAATATTTTATTTTAAACCAGACTCCTGATGTAGAGTGTTAAATTGAATACTAAATTACCACCGCATTGAAGTATGGTAAAATAATCAATTAATAATTTTATTCAGTTTTACTAACATATGATAGAAAAGTAGCAGCAAAACTTCAAGCAATCACAGAATGTTCCCATCAGTATACATTTCAGAAAATTGTGCATCATTCATTGAGTGCTTGAATTTCCTTGAATCCCAGCAAACACAAATATCACTGCATTTTGGCGCCAATCTAAAATCTCGCCAAGAGTGCCAACAGAGCCTGGGCCGGCCCTGGTTGCACCCCTACCCCGTCCCGGTTTAACGCTCAAAAAAATCTACTCATCTTAACAATAACACGATGGGTGAATGACACGAAAAGATGGTCAGAGGTGTTGTACGAGATATTTTTAATGACTCTGTGTTGTCTCTTGGAGTTTAATGAGCATATGGGCACATCAGTACATCCACAGCTTGAAGGTAGGATCTTGTGTATTTATGAATGTACTCTTGTTTTAAAATCTTCCTGCTCTGTTTCCAGTTGTTATGAAATCCCATGAACACTTTAAAATACTCACAATGGATTTTGACAACTCTAAACTCTGTAATTCCATTTCGCTAGCTATTTATACTTCGACATCAACACCACAGATATCTATAGAGATCTGCTACAACGGAAGTTCCAAGACAACATTTTCAAGATGGCTGCGCCCTAGTTTCTCTGGCACATAAGGTGAATAATGATTTTCAAATCTGTACCATTTAGCCTTCACAGGAATTTTCAGAGGCCACATTTTTACACTTTTATAATGTTTTAAGTGAATGGCCTCTATGCCAGGAACACACAGGCTCTGAAGAAAAAGAATAATGGCCTTGTACCATTATAGAAAGCTTGTCTGACTTTTACATTTTAAGTTTAAATGAAATAATCTTATTCATTAAAAAGTCTGCCTTCAAAAGGCATTGCCCAAGCAATCATTAACTATAACTACACCCTCAGTTTTAAAGATTTCAACAATCTTCTCATTTAAGACCCGTGTCCTACAGTGTCCCTCACTAATCAAATTGTCTCTAGTTTATATCATAAAGAGCTTCATTAATCTTTCAAAAGAATGCTGCAGTGATCTGATGATCTCACTCACCTCGAATCAAACTTCCGTCCGTCCGTGAATGTGCCGTTATAATGATAGCGAACATAATCTCCGATCTGGACCTCTCTCGAGCAGTGCGTTGGTATCGCGTATCGATCAATAATCACATCCTCTAACTGACCACATACAGCATGTATGAGCGTGAGGAGAACAGCGACTTTCAGCTCCATTAAGTCAAACGAGATGTTGTAGACTTCTGTTTTAATAATCAAATGCAGCGCTGTGAACTGGAGTAAAGCTAAACGTACCGTTCTCTGGATAACATTAGCAAACAATAAGCTTTTTAGTTCAAATTAACAGCCTTGTGTCATGTAGTTGTTTTATTACTGAAATGTTTAATGAAATTCTGTGCAAACATGCAGAAAAGTCCAGGCATTCGTTCACACCTATGTGTTACTCTACTGCGTGTCAGAGTTAAAGGACCCACTAAAAGCAGCGACTTCCGCGCGGTCCTAAACTCCACCCATTTATGTTGCGTTCCATTCAAATTCGGATGTGGGATATTTAGGGCCCAAACACTGAAAGTGCGGAGCCCCTATTGTTCTTCTAAAGATTCTTCTTCTTCTTTTCAAGGGTTTCGGTACTTTTGGGGTACTTAAAATGCATGAACATTCTTGAAAGTTTGCAACAGATGTGTGAATCTTCACTGGCCTAATAATTCGATTCAATTACGATTCAAAGGGTAACAATTCGATTATAAAATGATTCTCGATGCATCACGATGAATCTTGTCCTTCAATTTCTTTCTTTTTTCAGTTTCTTCAAAAAAAATTTTTTACTCTCTAGTTTTTCCCTTTCAGCTTTTTATTTAACAGCTGTTTTAAAAAATCAGAATGAGTCACATTACATAAACTGGCCTTTTACATTCAGTATGAGCTGTGAACAAAACATGGAACATCCACAAGATTAAATAAATGGTTCTCTAGTTTAAAAGAGTATCTCAGTTTTTCAGTTTCTTTCTTTAGAACCTTATAAAAAAATCTCTTAAAAACACAAGAAAAAAAATATTGGTTCTCCATCAAAACACACTGAATACTATTACTTCAACTGATTATATTATTATTATTATTATTATTATTATTATTATTATTGTTGTTGTTGTTGTTGTTGTTGTTGTTTGTTTAAGCATTGAAAATCATTTAATAGTATTTCATTATTATTTAAAATGAATCTATGCCATGCTATTCATTTAAATTTTTAACCACAACTGGAAGTTGCTGGTTAAGTTGCTGCAGCTGTCAGCTTCTCCTCTCCTCACCTGCACAGGTGATAGTAAAGTGGTTTAAATAGCGCAGTTGTTGCTTCAGAAATTTATCAAGCGGCTCGTATGCACTGTTCCATCTCTGCGAGTAGAAGATTGCACAACCCTGTCGCAATAGCTACGATGTATTTCAAACCTTTATCATCAGGTGTGCGCACTGTCCTGACAAGCGAGTTATCGGCAATGACAAAAGCCAATGAAATGGAGAGCATGCAAGAGAAGAGAAAGGCATCGGGGGGGAAAAAATAGAATTAAATGAAAACATCACCAACATCTCCCGAACTTTCTTCTGTGTTTTCCACCGTTGTGTGCAAATCAGTGCAATAATGGGTCATCTTTCATGTTGTTTATTGGCTTGTTATCACGAATAAACTCTCCCGTTGCTTTTTCCATGAGTTTGTGAAAGAATTTCAGGATCGTAGTTTCATTCGGGCACAAATGGTCATGTGTTTGATACAGCTGGTCTGCAAACAGTCGTGTTTGTGCACTTGACTTTAGTGTATGCACTTAACTCGCATCTACATCTGTCTTTGGCATGCGCTACTGCTCTGCCGTGATTTAAACTGAACTCAGAATCGATTCTGATTCTTTTGAGAATCGGTTTAGAATCGTTTGAGTATGAATCATGATGCATCGCTGAAACGATTTTTTCCCCCACCTCTAGTTTGCAAACACATCAGAGTCATTGGACATTAAGGCTGGGGGGGGGACATGTGGGCTACCGGCGCAACCTAGAAGACGGGCATGTTGGCTACCATCACCAAACTTTGTACACATATAGATCTCATCAAGCGGACAACTTTTGTGCTGACAGTCATAAGCTCCACCCAACAGGAAGTCAGCCATTTTGGATTGTTTGAAAAATGCATGTTCTGGAATTTGAAATACTCCTCCTAGGGATTTCATGTTACAGGTACCAAATGTGGGTGACATCATGCCAAGACATTGACGATGCTAAATTGTCAACAGATTTTTGATATATCGAACGATGTTGCCATGGCGACGTGATAAATTAATGTAAAAAAATGGGAAAAAGGTGTCTCGTATCTTCAGCGTGCGTTGTGTGATTTACATCAAAATTTAGCCAAATTTTGGCCTTGCAGGCTGATTACATTGATGTGGATATTGTGGGTCGCAGTCGTAGCACCGCCAACTGGCGGAAAGAAGTGTGGCACTTTAAACAGACTTTGAAATATCCCTCTTATGTTTACCTGAATTGCTTCAATTTTTTTTAGAATAATGTCAAGACAGTGCAGATTTAAAATTCTGAAGGGATTCTTGATATCTTAAATACTGTTGCCATGGCAATGCATTAAATGTCATTATTCCTTTTTATGTATATTCACATGTTTTGAGGTACTTGGCATGATTGAATTTTCATTATATTTTGCACACACATAAGAGTTATCGGCCATAAGGTCTGGGCAAATGTTAACACATGGGCGTGGCTGGGGAGCTCTGTAGCGCCACTTTTTGACAAAAGTGGTGGGGTCAGTTTCTTCTATAGTCACCAAAATTGCTACATATATTGTTCTCATCAAGCCCGACAACATTAAAAAAATTACAGTCATTAGCTCCACCCAGCAGGAAGTTGGCCATTTTGGATTGAATGTGCATTTTTTTGAAAATTGCAGGCCCTAAACTTTTGAATACTCCTCCAAGGGAATTCATGTGACTGGCACCAAACTTGGGCAATATTATGCCAAGACACTGAAGATAATAAATTGCAAACTGATATTTATATCTTCTGTGTGCATTATATGATTTTGATGAAAATTCAGCTGTATGTTTGGTAATGGGGTCTGATCACATTTATGCAGCTATTATGGGTCACGGTCATAGTGCCTGCAACTGGCACCAGGAGTAAAGCAATTTTATCAGACTTTGAAATAGCCCTCTTGTGTTTACATGAATTGCTTCAAAATTCTTTAGAAAAATGTCAAGACACTGCTGATGTAAAATTGTAAAGGGATATTTGATATCTTAAATACTGTTGCCATGGCAATTTATTGTGCAAGTGAAAGCAGTTTTTAAAGTGAAATAAAAAAGCTATAGAAGTCTAAGTTTATTGTAATGAAAATGTATTGCACAATTTTATATATATATATATATATATATATATATATATATATATATATATATATATATATATATATAATAAATATATAAACTGAAATGTAAAAATACTAGAAAATCAAAGCCATATGTCTAACCTAATTCTGAATGGGAATTAACTTGTTCAGACGTAGAACCAGAAATGTCCAACAGAGGGCAGCCAAGGTCCATTGTTGAATGATTCCCAAAAATACCATTTCTCAGGCCCTCCAGGATTTTGCGGGTCGTGTCTAGAAAGGATCCCTCTTTCATACATTATGTGTAGTCTAAGTATGTGTAACTATGTTCATCAGTTAACTATTTTTATCAAAAAAAATGACAGATAAAGATAAAGATCCATTTAAAAAAAAAAGCTTAAAAAGTGCATTGCAAAATTTGAGAAAAGCCGCAGCAAATTCAGTCATTTTGTAATCCCAGCTAGCCAAATTACGTAGCCATTTCCTAACTGCACCGTAATTTGATGACCAAACATTTGTCATGGCAATGTAACTGATTACATTGTTACAACTGGAAAAGTGAAATTCCTGGATTCATTGCCACACCCTAACTATGGAATGGTGCCAGTCCGTCACGACGATGGTGTGGCAATGTTGTGGATCAGTAGTTGTTTGTTAGTAACCAGTTGATAATTTTTGCTTTTAATAATTATTCTATGGGCAGACATGCAGTATTCTAACCTACTTTATGTCCTCATTTGCCCAACATTAATTTAGAGGCTATTTAAACAGTTGTGCGTATGAATAACGAATGCAGACTCAAAGTTAATGTACTTCATTTATTTTGACAGTGAACAGAGAAAAAAATGCAACAATAAAAGAAATTGAAACCTATTGCCACAGAATTGCAACGAAATTACAAGCCTAAATGACTTCTGTGATCATATTAAAATTTACTTAGACTATCTTAACACCTAATGCCTTGAATTACATTTGTTCATTTAATTTAAAGCCATTTTAAGGATAAATAAAAATGGTATATCATTACTATATAATCTTTAGATCTACACATTTAAATTTTAAAATTAATTAGTTAGCAAAAAAAATGTAAATTAACTTTTTAAAATTGGCAGACAGACAGACAGACAGATAGATAGATAGATAGATAGATAGATAGATAGATTCTCTGAATTCTCTGAACTTTTAAATACTCTTCCTAGGTGATTCATGAGACTGTCACCACATTTAGACAACATTATGCCAAGACATTGAAGGTGCTAAATTGCGAACTGATTTTAATATATCGAACGGTGTTGCCATGGTGAGGTATTAAATTAATGGCGAAAAATGGAAAACAGGAAGTGTCTCATATCTTTTGTGTGCAATGTGTGATTTAGATAAAAAAATTAGTTGTATGTCTCGTCTTGGGGGCTAATCACATGGATTTGACTATTTTGGGTCACAGTCATAGCGCCACCACCTGGCAGCAGGAAGTGTGGCTCTTACAACAGACTTTAAAATAGTCCTCTTATATTTACTCAAATTCCTTCAAAATTGTTTAGAATAATGTCAAATGCCAAATGCATGTGTCCACCTTGCATTGTTTTCAGAAAGCCACGGGGTGGAAATGGAGCAGTTGTGTCTGTGCTCGTCATCGCTGCTTGCAGCTATATTTCGACTTGATATCTCCGATCTCCGACCATAAAGGCACCCCACTGCCAGATTTTTGCCAAAACGTTTGCTAGTCAGGTTTATTATCATGAAATGCAGGAACTTCGACGCATTGCCTGATATTAACTAATAAAAATTAAAGTTTATCATTAACTCTGTAACTTTTTTTTAATTATTATTATTGAAACAGCAAACATGGTAATCATGTTCAAATATAATGCAGACATTACAAAAAAGCAAAAGAAAAAAAATGGGTTTAAAAGACAAAAATAATTTACATGTTAAGTTTTACATATCAAAAATGTTAACAAATCTTTTTGCTTTATTAATTTTACATACCTTTATCATCTTATGATAACACTGCAATTCTATCAGAAATTCATTGAAGTTTTGAAGATTTATTTTCCAACCATATCATCTTACGTATAACATATCTTTCATAAATAATTAAGACATTTGTTATAAAAGAAAGGTTGGCATCTTTGTTACGGTGGTGAAAATGAAGTAATAGGTTGTAAATGCACGTTCTTACATCGATTATGCTTAATAAGCCGACAACGTGGTCATGTAAACGATAAACAATAAACCGCGTTCCTTTATCGGCTCATCCAATGTGCGCACGTGTTAAGAGCATGCCTCTTTACAATTTGACGTCAAAAGTAGAGAATAACGTGATTATTTCAAATGCCATGTAAACGCGGATTTCTTGCCTTGTCAGATTTTTTAAATAAGCTGACTTTAGAGAGTAATCAGCATACTGGTGTGCATGTAAATGGACTCAATGAGGCAGTTCCAGAACAGATGGGATAATGTTTCTGTTCCATCTTTACAGAATGCACATTTATCATTTATTTCAATTTTACATCTTTTAATAATATAATCTTTGACAGGGTATATTCTATGAATAATCTTGAATGTGACCTCTTTAATTTTGTTAGTTATAAAGTATTTGTTACATTGAGTCCATACGTTTTTCCAATTAATACACTCTACACTGATATTCCAATAGACATCACTAGGGGGGTACTATTACTACTGCAAATAGATCTAATATATTTATTACTACAAATAACTGTGTCTCATTTCGAAGGCTGTGTGCTCCGGCGGTCCCATTTGTAAGCTACATACGTCACAGAGGATGTTTTGTTTCAGAAAAGCAAGTAGGACACTCCGGATGCAGCTTTCGACTGCGACCTTCTTTCACAGGAATTCGGAGGATGCAAGTGTATCCTTTGTTGGCACTAACAACCCACAACAATTTTAGACTCTAAATGTTTCTTTATCGAAAAAGAACAATACAAACAATATAAATGTATGATATTTAAATACTACTATAATATTATATATATATATATATATATATGCTGTAGGCATCATTTATGGGTGGGACGGGTGGGACATGTTCCCACCACTTTTTGCCTTGGCCCGTTTTGTCCCCACGACTTTTTGAAATAGCTTTTGTCAGCAAGTGTCTTGCATAAGAATCATATACAGTTCTTAAGTTTTCATTTCGTTCATGTGTGTTATTATAATTGCCGATCCAGCACTGGAATGTGTTATCAAATGTTTTAAATGTTATGATGAGTGCTCGTTGTGGCTGTTTTAAATGACACTGTGTGAGAGGGTGACAGCAGCAATGTTCTCTCGTGCATGCAGGCTCCACTGTTTCACAGCTCGTGCACTTGCCCAGTTAAATCGCAAAGCAAAACACAAACAAATGTGTCCGGATTCATGATATACATCTACTGACGTAAAGATGTAATCTTGGTTTATTAAAATAAAAAGTTATATTAGGTCGTATTAGAACCCGGAACTTCATGTAGTGGTGAAAATTTTACCATGAGAACAGTGAGTCTTAATGTCTATGCTTGCAGACCCATGTATTTATTCACCGACTAACAAAATTCCAGGCACAACAGTAGCAGATGTAGTGATAAAATTAACAAATTAATGATGTGAAATATTTTTAGAGCACTTAAATTGGTCATTAAGAATGATTTTACAGACACACACAGAGACAAAAGTCTCTGAAATAAATGGTCAAAAATGGCTATTGCACCATCTTAGTAAAATGAATAAATATTAGAAGTGACAGGGTTTTTTTCAATAAAAATGAGGTAAAGAATTAAGATGATAATTTGAAAATGAATAAATTGGCAACATAAAGCTATTCCAATGACTTAAACGGATAGTTCACTCAAAAATAAAAATTCTCTCATTGTTTACTCACCATCATGCCATCCCAGATGTGTATGACTTTCTTTCTTCAGCAGAATGCAAATGAAGATTTTTAGAAGGATATTTCAGCTCTGTAGGTCCATACAATACAAGTGAATGGTAACCAGAACTTTGAAGGTCCAAATATCACATATTCATATGTGATATCCATATGACTCCAGTGGTTAAATTTGTATTTATTTTTTTGGGGGATTTTTCCCCTTTTTCTCCCAATTTGGAATGCCCAATTCCAAATGCGCTCTAAGTCCTCGTGGTCGCACAGTGATTCGCCTCAGTCCGGGTGGCGGAGGATGAATCCCAGTTGCCTCCGCGTCTGAGACAGTCAACCCACGCATCTTATCACGTGGCTTGTTGCCACGGAGACATAGCGCGTGTGGAGGCTTCACGCCATCCACCGCGGCAACACGCTCAATTCACCATGCGCCCCACCGAGAACAAACCACATTATAGCGACCACGAGGAGGTTACCCCATGTGACTCTACCCTCCCTAGCAACCGGGCCAATTTGGTTGCTTACGAGACCTGGCTGGAGTCACTCAGCATGCCCTGGGATTCGAACTAGCGAACTCCAGGGGTTGTAGCCAGCGTATTTTACCACTGAGCTACCCAGGCCCCTCCAGTGGTTAAATTAATGAATTCTGAAGTGATTAAATTGGTTTTGGGTGAGAACAGACAAAAATAACTCCTTTTTCACTATAAATCTTGACAGCAGTCTCCTTGGGGATCATGATTTCAAGCTCACTCACACATCCTGTACCGCCATTCAGCAGAGACGGGTCACTTCTATTAAAATGAATGGGAGAAATTAGAATGGTCAACGGATGTAGAAAGGAAGTCCCACCTTACAGGTAAAAGAGCCAATGATCTTTTAGATACAGACATCGCCCTTCAATCAATTAGAGAACACGCATTAGCTATACAAAATTTTCATTTTTTAGCATAATCTGAGGTATAGAAGCACAATGTATGATACCAGTGTTGTCAGATTTTACTGCTGATTTGAAATATGTTCTTTGATCGTAATCTTAACAAACCATTTATGAGATTTTGGCATACCGCTTGTATTCATAGAAAAATAGCTGCCCAAGCGCATTTCAAAGGTGGCCGCCAAGTAAACTGACTTGCTAAAAAGCCTTTGAGTGCATTCTATTCAGAAGTGATCATCCTTATGCCTTACTTCCTTTGAAGACTTTACCCTCCACTGTGAGAGCTTTTGAGGGTTGAAAGGTGTGGGGCTCAAAATAAGGGTCATTTAGAACTCACTTTTTAAGTCATTTTATTGGAAATTCTGTTTGAAGCAATCTTACAGCATGATTGTACTCCCTTCAAAGTGCCCTTCAGAGGGTGATTTATCCCATTTGGAATGCAGTGTTTGGCTCTGTGCATGTTTCAAGCACTAAGAAGTGTAAACAAGCTTGAAATCATGATTTGGCCTATAGAGACCGCAATGGCAAGATGTACAGTGAAAAAGGAGTTGTATTTTGGTTTGTTCTCACCCAAAACCAATTGGATCACTTCAGAAGACATTGATTAAACCATTGGAGTCCTTCAACATTTGGACCTTCAAAGCTCTGGTCACTATTCACTTGTATTGTATGGACCTACAGAGGTGAAATATTATGCCATATATCTGGAATGGCATGAGGGTGAGTAAATGATGAGAGAATTTTCATTTTTGGGTGAACTATTCCTTACATGAGATTTTGTAAAGAAAAGTCATTTCTTTGAGGACTGGGTAATTTATAGAGGTTTGAAGAGATTAGGGCTCAGATCAAATATTCAGTCCAAGTTTCAGGACAGAAGCGTCATTCAGACAGTATTAGCTTCATGCAACACTACTGTTCCCAAGCTTTACATGATTGATGGTATTAATTAAAAGGTTTTCACATGAAATAAACATTTAATTTTAATGGTATAGCTTTGTCAAAGAGCATTTTCAGAGTCTTTCAGAGCCCTAAATGCTAATCATATCAAACATTGTATATGGATATGAGAACGTCAATGCTTGCATGCTTCCAGCTAGCTGGTCTTGTCTCAAGGTGTTTTAATGCACATTTAATAAGAAGGTGTTTAGCCTACATTATATAAAAAGCCACTTTATTTTGACCACATTTTTCCCAAAGTGCATGATCTTTGCTGGTCTATGTCAAGGCGTATTTTCAGAGTCTGTGGGTATCAGTTAAATTCCCATAAGTTGGAAAAAAAAACAGAATGACTGTCCAAGCTTTATCTTCATCCATCAAGCTTTAAATTAACCGCCTTTTCTTGTCACAAAGTGTTTTGTTACTCATTTTAACAGCTTATATGTTTAGTTTAGGAACTATTGGTCAGACATTCTTGAAATTGGCGGACTTTCAGACCCAGGGAAACAGTCCTGCAGACTCTGAAATGTTTGCAGATCGCTGTTGCGTTTTTTTCCCAAGAACTCCACGCTGCAGACTGTAGTGCGATGACGTAGTGGATCTAATCTCATGCATATTGGATTGTAGTGATATAGTGGATGTTTTAATGCGCAAGCATATTTACATTTTAATGTTTTATTACTGTAGCGTACTTAACGGTCATTAATACAGTATATATTCATATAAAAACACACACTTATATATTAGGGCTGGACAATTAATTAAATTAAAATCGCGGTATGACATTGTGCGATTATTAAACCGCAAAGGGCTTCGACGATTTAATTAAATTAATAAATAAATCAAGCTGTTCGCTTCAAAGTCTATACACACTGTTCTGTTCTGTCTGTATTGTGTATAAGCATTTTTACAGTGTATTCAGAGCGGTTCTGTGCTCCACAACTCCATCTCGTGCTCAGAGTAACAGATGTGCACCATTCTGTTCCGTGTGCTGAGCAAAGTGCTCCAGATTCACTTTTATTTCACTTTTGCATACTTCCAAGTATGTTTGACCACTACATGTTATTATACAAATAATTCACCCCATGGCATTTATGTACAGCAGAGGAGAGAAGGACTCAAGATGGCGCCGAGTATGGCTGCTGCGTTGCGAGCTCCGACACAACATAGTAGTGTTTTATTTGTTTTGTTCACAATTCTTATGTTTTTTGTCTTGGATGTTGTCTGACTTATTGTCTACAACAGACAAACAATTTTGGACATTGGTTCAGCAATTTCACACCGTAAACCGGACTTCACATTCCTCAATGCCGACCCGCTGTTTACAAACACGCAAGCGGAGCCCTTTGTCTGGGCAGCACGGCTGCGGAAACGCAAAAGGAAAAGGGGAAACAGAGCCGGCGTTCTCATCAGAGTAAGACGCCGCGCAAATCGACCCCCGCTACCCACTATTCTACTAGCAAATGTTCAGTCTCTGGATAACAAGCTCTGCGAGCTGAAAGCGCGGATCTCTTTCCAACGAGATACAAGGGACTGCTGCATTATCTGCCTTACGGAAACTTGGATGTCTGCGGAGATTCCAGACTCAGCCATTGAACCCGTGAGGTTCTCCGTGCACCGAGCGGACAGAGCGAAAGACCTCTCAGGTAAAAGTAGAGGAGGTGGTGTATGTTTTATGATCAACAAATCCTGGTGTGATCAGAGGAACATACATTCTATCAAGTCTTTCTGCTCTCCTGATCTGGAATTTCTTATGCTTCTGTGTCGACCATTCTGGCTACCGAGGGAATTCACAGCGGTCATTATCACAGCTGTGTACATTCCCCCACAAGCCGACACAGACCGGGCACTCAAGGAACTGTATGGGAGTATAAGTGAGCAGGAAACCGCGCACCCTGAGGCCGCGTTCATTGTGACCGGGGACTTTAATAAAGGCAGTTTAAAATCAGTCACACCAAAATACCACCAGCACTTTAGTTTCAACACACGAGGGGACCGGGTTTTGGACCATTGCTACTCTCCCTTCCGGGATGGCTACAAATCCCTCCCCCGCCCACCATTTGGCAAATCGGACCACTCTTCCATTCTGCTTCTGCCCGCTTACAGGCAGAAATTGAAACAGGAAGCACCCACCCTCAGAACGATCCAGTGCTGGTTGGACCAATCAGATTCTACGCTACAAGACTGTTTTGATCACACGGACTGGGAGATGTTCCGGTCCGCCTCTGATGATGACATTGAGCTTTATGCTGATAGCGTAATGTGTTTCATCAGAATGTGCGTAGAGGACGTGGTTCCGACCAGAACAATACGGATCTATCCGAATCAGAAACCTTGGATTAATAGCGATGTTCGTGCGGCACTTAATATGCGGACCTCCGCTTTTAATTCCAGGAACGCGGAGGAGCATAAACAAGCCAGTTATGCCCTCCGAAAAATTATCAGAACCGCAAAACGCCAGTACAGGAGCAAGATTGAAGGACAGTTTAACACCACCAACTCTAGAAGCATGTGGCAGGGAATTAACATCATCACGGACTTTAAAGGGAATAAAAACTCCACCATGAACACCGCTGCCTCTCTCCCGGATGAGCTAAATACTTTTTATGCTCGTTTCGAGGGAAATAACACCGCCCACACGGAGAGAGCTCTCGCGGCTGAAGCTACAGAGGTTAGTTCACTCTCCGTCTCTGTAGCGGATGTAACCCAATCCTTCCGACGGGTGAATATCCGCAAAGCCGCGGGCCCAGACGGTATTCCGGGCCGCGTCATCAGAGCGTGCGCGAACCAGCTGGCTGGTGTTTTTACAGACATTTTCAACCTTTCCCTCTTTTTGTCTGTAGTCCCCACATGCTTTAAAACATCCACCATTGTGCCTGTTCCAAAACAATCAAAAATAACTTGCTTAAATGACTGGCGTCCTGTTGCTCTGACCCCCATCATCAGCAAATGCTTTGAGAGACTAATCAGAGATTACATCTGCTCTGTATTGCCTCTCTCTCTTGACCCACTGCAGTTTGCTTACCGCAACAACCGCTCCACTGATGATGCCATTGCATCTACAATACACACTGCTCTCTCCCACCTGGAAAAAAAAGAACACTTATGTGAGAATGCTGTTTGTAGACTACAGCTCAGCATTCAACACCATAGTGCCCTCCAAGCTAGATGAGAAACTCCGGGCTCTGGGCTTAAACAGCTCGCTGTGCAGCTGGATCCTGGACTTCCTGTCAAGCAGACGCCAGGTGGTTAGAATAGGCAGCAACATCTCCTCCTCACTGACCCTAAACACTGGAGCCCCACAGGGCTGTGTTCTCAGCCCACTCCTGTATTCCCTGTACACACATGACTGTGTGGCAACACATAGCTCCAATGCCATCATTAAGTTTGCTGATGACACGACAGTGGTAGGTCTGATCACTGACAATGATGAAACAGCCTACAGAGAGGAGGTGCATACTCTGACACACTGGTGTCAGGAGCACAACCTCTCCCTCAACGTCAGTAAGACAAAGGAGCTTGTGGTGGACTTCAGAAGAAAAGACAGAGAACACAGTCCCATCACCATCAATGGAGCACCAGCGGAGAGAGTCAGCAGCTTCAAGTTCCTGGGTGTCCACATCACTGAGGAACTCACATGGTCCATCCACACTGAAGTCGTTGTGAAGAAGGCTCATCAGCGACTCTTCTTCCTGAGACGGCTGAGGAAGTTTGGAATGAACCGCCACATCCTCACACGGTTATACACCTGCACTGTAGAGAGCATCCTGACTGGCTGCATCTCCGCCTGGTACGGCAATAGCACCGCCCACAACCGCAAAGCACTGCAAAGGGTGGTGCGAACTGCCAGACACATCATCGGAGGTGAGCTTCCCTCCCTCCAGGAAATATATACAAGGCGGTGTGTAAAAAAGCTCGGAGGGTCATCAGAGACTCCAGCCACCCGAGCCATGGGCTGTTCTCACTGCTACCATCAGGTAGGCGGTATCGCAGCATCAGGACCCGCACCAGCCGACTCCATGATAGCTTCTTCCCCCAAGCAATCAGACTTCTGAACTCTTGATCTCCCACGATCAAATACATCAGCACTGCACTTTATTACCCTTACTCTTATATCTCACACCAGACTGTCATAAATTATATTATTATTATATTATATTCTCTCTTAACAACTGACTATCAACCGACAGCCTGAATGTCAATACAGTACAATACTGTACATTATATATATATATATATATATATATATATATACTTTTTTTAAATATATTTTTATTTTTTATTTTTATTGAATAATGTGTATCTATATAGTGCATATTGTATACTGTACAGTGTATGTTATTATTTGTATATTGTTGAGTGTATTTATGTGTATATCAGATGTTTAAATTGTGCTGTGTTAATTTGATGTTATTGTAAATTGGTATATGTCTCATCACTGTCACGACTGCAATGTTGTTCGGAACTGCACCCAAGAATTTCACACACCATTGCACTTGTGTATATGGCTGTGTGACAATGAAGTGATTTGATTGATTGATTGATTTGAGATGTTAAATGAGGAGCACATTATAGTGAGTAGTAAGAGTATATTGCTTAATTCATATATTTGTTTTCTGTGGGTGGAGGAAAAACAAGAAAAAGGTTTTGACCATTTTTAAAAGCTAAGCTATATTAAACAAATTTCGAATATGCAAAATGCATAAAAACCAAAATCCACTCCGCAGACGATTAGATCCACTACGTCATCACGCTACAGTCTGCAGCGAGGACCCTCTCGTTTTTTCATCACCGTAAACTCCTAAAACTCACTCAATCCCAGCGGGCTCTGGCTTCCTACGTGCAGCCTGACATGCATCTACTTTCTGCTGGACTGTTACACTGGGATCGGTGCTTACTCTGAGGACTGAAGCATGGCCCGAAAATCAGTAGCATGTTTTTTTATGTTTTTCATTGTCGCATGTCTTTTCTCTACAGTAAAGGCTCAGTATGAGAAATACAGCTTCAAAAGCTTTCCTCAAAACGACCTCATGCCGCTAGAGTCTGCGTACGGACACGCGTTGGACATGTACGCGTCTCAGAACTGGAAGGAAACGGTGAAATATCTGGAGCTGAGTCTGCGGCTCCACCGGCTGCTGAAGGACAGCGAAGCTTACTGCAGCCAGAACTGCAGCGGTGTAAGACGGGACGATGAGGAGAACAGTACGGACAAGACCCTATGGATCATGGGACACATTATTATGCGGGCCGCATGCCTGAAAAAGTGCAAAACGAACTTTCCTGTGTTCTCCAAATCATATCCTAAAAGAGAAACATTGGATGCTTTTGAGCAGAGGATACCCTACCGGTACCTTCAGTATGTCCACTACCAGGTCAGACATCTTCTGGTTCTAGTATGGAATTGAAGGACACTGCGCCCAGTGAAAACTGCAAGAGCTCGACGCGACAAACTAGAACGCTCGCGTTAAATACTGCAGACAGCTTCGTTGACACTGTGAGCGTTCGCGTTTGTAAATGGGATGTAAACATCCTCAGAAAATGTGTATGCAATTGCCCGTAATTTCTCGCTATCACTTTCAATAACCGCAACATACCAAATTGTTCATACTTAACGTTTGTACACAACTTTTAGCCGATATCATTCGGCTTGAGCTTTTGTTGAATCTGTTGAAATCTGTCCTGAAACTGCGCATGCGCACATATGCCACGTCCACGCAGGCAGCGCAAAAACTTAATACTCTAACGCCAACTAAATAAAGATCAATAATTTTACGCCTCTTTAAATAATTTACACAATATATTTACAATAAAACAACACAATGATATATTCAATTACTAAACTCAAAAGTTTTATTAATAAAATGTTGTTAAAGATTACGCAATTCAATTTGAAAAAATTTTGTTATGAAATTCAATGCTTAAATCTTAAAAACAAGCTAAAATAATGTTTGGCGTGTACAAACACTTATACCTTGGTCGATTTTACGCGTTTCACTTCCACCCACAGAAACCCCAGCCAAGATTGATTTGTTTTCTTTTTTTCCTCCTTGAAAATATTTTTAGGAAGCAGCTTATTATAAAAAATCTTGATATTTTTTAAGCATATTTTGTTTGGAGGTAAATTTTGTGTGACTTCAGAAAGCATGCTTTCAATTGTTTAACTTTACCAAGCTGTAATATTCAATATGCATTTCCCCCGAACCAAATCTGTTGTTGTGAGACAGTTAAGCTTGTCAGCTAATGTAATGTGTAGTTTTTAACCAGGTTTTTATTTTTTATTTTTATTTTATATTTATCCCCTTTTCTCCCAATTTGGAATGCCCAATTCCCACTACTTAGTAGGTCCTCGTGGTGGCGCGGTTACTCCCCTCAATCCCGGTGGCAAAGGTCAAATCTCAGTTGCCTCCGCTTCTGAGACCGCCAATCCGCTTTTAACCAGGTTTAATATATATATATATATATATATATATATATATATATATATATATATATATATATATATTGCTGTAAACAAACGTTGCCATTCTGAAAATTGATCAAGATTTTGCATTTCATATATTTTGTTTATACCTCCTTGTTCTAATTTGCTCTTCACAATTCAGCTACAATAACAGATATCTTCCACCCACACACACACACACACTTTAATAAATCATGTTACTTAAATAGTAAAGTACTGTATGTAGGCTTTATATCATGGTAGTATTTGTTGTTCTGCCTTTATGCAGAATGTAGTTTAGAAAAAAAACAAAACAATACTTTTTACTGTACATATAGGGGGAACTATGAAACTGCATAGCAATATATGAAACAGAGCGAGGCCAGATGCTGAAGTGTGTTGTGTGTTGTGTCTTTAGGTGAATGAGTTGGAGAAAGCGGTTTCAGCAGCGCACACATATCTCCAGCGTAACCCTGGGGACCCACTGCTATCTAGGAGTTTGAACTACTACAAAAGCCTGTTTGATGTGGAGGAGTTCCTCATAGACCATGAGGAGAAACCATATGAGGTGTGTTCACACACTCATCATTTCAGTCTCACTGAATCTGTCCCTCAAAACAAACTAATACTGATATTCCTCTCAGGCGTTATTCCTGAAGGCGGTGAAGCTGTATAATACTGGGGATTTCAGCAGCAGTGCTCGGGACATGGAGTTGGCAGCTACAGAGTATTTCAAAACATACAACCTGTGTTTAGCATCCTGTGAGGGGTCATATGACGTGCAGGAGTTCAAAGAATTTTACCCCACACTTGCTGGTAAGTGACAACATGATGCATTGTCAAACACCACTAAGGCACATTTACCCTGACTATCATACTGAAAACCAAGTTCAAAGGGATCTGAGATGAGAAGGACAGAAATCATCTGACTTATCAAATCTATACGTGAATTATCCTTGATTGCCACATACAGTAACAGTACCAGTAGAAAGTTTTGACACCTACTCATTCTTCAATATTTTCTACTATTTAGAATAATAATAAAGTTATTCAAAAACCAACATTAAAGTCAAACAAATTTTAACCAAATCCAAATGCTCTTATATTTGAGCTTGTTTGTGTACAGTAGATCACAGCTCTGCACACTCTTTTCATTCTCTCAGGCAACGTCATGTGATGATTCATCCTGAGATGCTTTTTAAACAGTATTCAAGTGAAGTCATTTTTATTTGTATAGCGCTTTTCACAACAGACATCGTTTCAAAGCAGCTTTACAGAAAATTATTCCATGCGGTTGATAAAAATTTGTGATTGTAGTTTGTGCCTAAATAAGTAAATAATATTTGTATTTAGACCCCCAGTGAGCAAGCCAAAGGTGCTGCGGCACGGAACAAAGAAACTCAATAAGATGTTGGTTAATGGAGAAAAATAACCTTGGGAGAATCAGGGCTTACTGTGGGGGCCAGTTCCCCTCTGGTTGAACAGCATGAATATACACCGATCAGCCACAACATTAAAATCACAAGACCTCTGAAGGTGTGCTGTGGTATCTGGCACCAAGACGTTAGCAGCAGATCCTTTAAGTCCTGTAAGTTGCGAGGTGGGACCTCCATGGATCGGACTTGTTGGTCCAGCATATGCCATAGATGCTCAGTCGGATTGAGATCTGGGGAATTTGGAGGCCAAGTCAACACCTTGAACTCTTTGTCATGTTCCTCAAACCATTGCTGAACAATTCTTGCTGTGTGGAAGGGTGCATTATCCTGCTGAAAGAGGCCACTGCCATCAGGAAATACCGTTTCCATGGAGGGGTGGATATGGCCTGCAACAATCTTTAGGTGGTGGTACTTGTCAAAGTAACAACCACATGACTGTCAGGATCCAAGGTTTCACAGCAGAACATTGCCCAGAGCATCACACTGCCTCTGCCGGCCTGTCTTCTTCCCATGGTGCATCCTGCTGCCATCTTCTCCCCAGGTAAACGACACTCACGCACCCAGCCATTCATATGATCTAAAAGAAAACGTGATTCATCAGACCAGGCCACATTCTTCCATTGCTCCATGCTCCAGCTCTGACGCTCACGTGCCCATTGTAGGAACTTTCGGCTGTGGACAGGCGTCAGCATGGGCACTCTGACCGGTCTGCGGCTACGCAGCCCCATATGCAGCAAGCTGTGATGCACTGTGTGTTCTGACACCTTTCTATCATGGCCAGCATTAAGTTTTTCAGCAATTTGTGCTGCAGTAGCTCTTCTGTGGGATCGGACCAGACAGGCTAGCCTTCGCTCCCCATGACCATCAGTGAGCCTTGGGTGCCCATGACCCTGTCGCCAGTTCACCGGTTGTCCTTCCTTGGACCACTTTTGGTAGGTACTAACCACTGCATACTGGGAACACCCCACAAGACCTGCCGTTTTGGAGATGCTCTGACTCAGTCATCTAGACATCACAATTTGTCCCTTGTCAAAGTCACTCAGATCCTTAAGCTTTCCCATTTTTCCTGCTACCAACACATGAAGTTCAAGAACTGACTATTCACTTGCTGCCTAATATACCCCTTGACAGGTGCCATTGTAACAAGATAATATTTATCTTTTTCACTCCTGGGATATCATTAGGATGGGTAAATGATGAGAGAAATTTCATGTTTGGGTGAACTACCCCTTTAAGTACTGTGGAGCTGTGGAACAATTATAGGAGTTCACATGTTGGACAGTTGTTGGCTGCTTTCCCCTTCAACTCAAACATTCAAATTTCAATTTTTCATACTGTATGTAATGCATAATGTATATTTGTCAACTAAAATAATTTCTATGTATTTATAAGCCAAATGTTTTCAAGACCACGAATTTAGTCAAGAAGTCTGTCCAGACTTTTGACTGGTAGTGTAAGTACTATATATAATAGATCACGGGTAAATTCAGGTAAATTTGGCTACATTATGACAGTCATATCAATCAAAAACTGATCTAATTACCTGAATTCAGCTGATAATGTTAATTAATTTGATGGTTTATTTTCTATAATATAACCATAAATACTCTCTCTCTCTCTCTCGCTCTCTCCACCAGATTTCTATTTTGAGGTCTTGAAGTGTAAAGTAAAATGTGAGGAGAATTTGACGCCAAATGTTGGTGGCTACTTTGTGGAGAAATTTGTTGCCACTATGTACCACTACATGCAGTTTGCTTATTATAAATGTGAGTAACACACACACACACACACACACACACATACAGCTCATTTCTCATTGTCGAGATGTGTCTGCCTACAGGAGTCTTCCAGTGTGTCATATAAGCATACAGATTTGGTTTTAATGGGAAACATGATGGATTTTAACAATAGATTAAAGGGGACATAAATGTTTCACTGTATCTCACATGAGCACTTTGCATCACCTTTATAAATGTGCTGTCAGCAGTCTTTAAAAGCATTTACATTGAGGTCCAGATGTCTGAGGCCACTTGTGGAAGTGCATGTCCTAATTGAATACAGGAGTTTTCATTACAAATCATATTAAATTATATTGAGGTAAAAGTTGAATTGAAAAGTGTGCATGAAAATCAGAATGTCTTAGTATTTGGCATGTCCCCCTTTTGCTTAATGACCGCATATTTTCTTACCATGAAATGATGAGTGACCTAGAAACAGTGCCGAATCTTATAGTAAATATTTCTTAATTTGATATAATAACGGTTATTTGTTTAAAAAAAGGAAAACTGAATGTATTTTGCTTTTGTTGAATCTGTTCAAATCTGTCCTGAAACTGCGCATGCGCACATATGCCACGTCCACGCAGGCAGCGCAAAAACTTAATACTCTAACGCCAACTAAATAAAGATCAATAATTTTACGCCTCTTTAAATAATTTACACAATATATTTACAATAAAACAACACAATGATATATTCAATTACTAAACTCAAAAGTTTTATTAATAAAATGTTGTTAAGATTACGCAATTCAATTTGAAAAAATTTTGTGAAGTATATCATTAAGTAGGTGTGAAAATGTGGAATATGGAAAATGTGGAATAAGTGACCATTTGTCCAGAACTGAGCATCCCTACAAAGGTTTCACTGTTTTCTATTCTCACAAACATTTAATGCTTAAACACATTCACAAGCTGTTCACAGAGGAATAGACTTCAGTGTTTCATCAAAGAAAATAATAAAACAATAACTTTCATTAATATATTGATAATTATTCATATTTATTAATTAGAGGGTGTATATTTGTCTCAATAGTAAATGACGTGCGTAATGCAGCGCCGTGTGCAGCGAGCTACATGCTGTTTGATATGGATGATAAGGTGATGCAGCAGAATATGGCTTACTATCAATTCTACAGAGAGCAATGGGGACTGCTGGATGAGCATTTCAAACCCCGGCCTGTGAGTACACCAACTACTTGCATGTAAACAAATGTGAAGTTTTCACTCATTTTTTGCAACAACAACAACAAAAAAAAGGTAAATGGTTGAAATTCCTCCTGACAGTACAGAGACAGTAAAGTTTGTATTTTCTCTGGTGGTTTCGTCTTTGAGCTTTATGTGAAACAATTTACTAAAGCACACAAATGCACACAACAGAAGTCAGTATACCCTTTATGCTTGTGGTTCTGTAACAGAAGGCTCATGACAGTTTTATCCCAAATGCAGTGTTTATTAGTCCAAAGAAAACTTAAAGTAAAGGCTTCTTAAAACCTTCATCTGAGACACGACTTGATGTGACATGACCAGAGATAAAAGCAAAACATACACGTGAGATTCACCACAAAAGTTAAACAGACAAAAGTGTACTTGAAGAGTACTCAGGTAATGGTTGGTTGGTAGTTATAGTTTTTACATTATGGCTGAATCCAAAAACTAAGGCTAATCTGACTTGCTGCCTAATTAGTTAACGGCTTTACCGACAGCCGTTCTTGAATGAATGGATCTCTTAACGGAAACTGATCTCAGAACAGTTTGAAAAGCACCTTATTTTCATTCTACCTCTGTATACAACCTGCAAAGACAGCATTTTCCAGTTTTTTGGATGCAGACAACATATGTTTGATTCTGTTTATGCTGTGGGTTTTTTTTTTTCAAAAACTGATCAGAGCTCATTAAAACTGAAGCTGCAGCGCAAGTCTGTGTGCCTCACTACTGAATCTACGGTTCTTATTAGTGAGTCAAAACCATACAGCTGGCCTGTCCCGATAACCACACGCAGTATTTGTACTTATTTCGCGTATTTCCGATATTTGGCCTCAGTTTCCAAATCTGCATACTATCAGAGCACAGTATGTACTGCATTTGATGGAGAAAAATATAAAGTATGTTCTTTAGGTATGCAGGTGAGTAGTATAAATACGTTCTCAGATATACTTCATTCAGGAATGTGAGCATTGTCCTGTGACCCAAATGTATGACGCAGTATAGACAAACAAGAAAATAAATGACTTGAATGCTGTTAAATGATTCCAATTAACTATAACCATTGAGTATCCATTAGTATAAAGAAGAATGAACATTACTCATAGCACCGTTCACTATAATTTTGGTCATCATAATTTTTTATTGTTATCTTGCATTTGTTTAAGCATATTTTTCCTGCTGGTCGTCCCCACATCCCCTAATTGTGAACTTTGATTTTTTAGGAACTTTTGATTTTTTTAGTGGCCCTTTGTTTTTGTTGTGGTTGTTGTTGCTGTCTGTATTGTCACCATCTGCACCAACAATTCCTTGTATATTTTTTACTTGGTGAATAAATTCAAATTAAATTCAAATTCAAGAAAGGAATAACTTCCTTGGTATGTACTGTATAGCACATAAAGTTGAAAAGAGCCGCCTGACGTGTGAGACAGTCAAGGCATTTTATTTGTATAGCTTTTTTTTTACAATACAAATCGTTTGAAAGCAGCTTTACAGAAAATCTTGCCCTAATTTCTTTTCTTTCTTTTTTCTTTTGGGGATTTTTTTCCCCCTTTTTCTCCCAATTTGGAATGCCCAATTCCCAATGCGCTCTAAGTCCTCATGGGCGCATAGTGATTCGCCTCAGTCCGGGTGGTGGAGGACGAATCCCAGTTACCTCAGTGTCTGAGACAGTCAACCCGCACATCTTATCACGTGGCTTTTGCCACGGAGACATAGCGCGTGTGGAGGCTTCACGCCATCCACCGCGGCAACCACGCTCAATTCACCATGCGCCCCACCGAGAACAAACCACATTATAGCAACCACGAGGAGGTTACCCCATGTGACTCTAACCTCTCTAGCAACCGGGCCAATTTGGTTGCTTAGGAGACCTGGAGACCTGGCTGGAGTCACTTAGCACGCCCTGGGATTCGAACTAGCGAACTAGCAAACTCCAGGGGTGGTAGCCAGCGTATTTTACCACTGAGCTACCCAGGCCCCCTTGCGCTAATTTCTTAAATGTCATAAAGCCCTCAGGATAATGATTTGGGGTTTTTGAAGTCACCTGCAGGGATGCAGTGGTTGTTGAAGGGTCCTTTGTTTTATGGCTGGTGTTGTCACACTTAACCCCGTTAAGTGCATGGACATTTATGTAGGCAAGATCGCCAGTGTGGGACAGGCCAGTGCAGGCAGATTCCCTAAAGAATGAATCTCATGAGCCGGTTCTTTTTAGTGAAACAAAAGCAATTCTGAATCAGTTTGAGCCATTACTAAGTAAATCCGGCTAATTTCCTGAAACGCAAGATCAACTGCCACTGTGTTATGTCTACTTAAAGGAATAGCTCACCCAAAAATGAAAATTCTCTCATCATTTACACATGACTTTCATTCTTCTGCAGAAAACAAATGAAGATTTTTAGAAGAATATTTCAGCTCTGTAGGTCCATACAATGCAAGTGAATGGTGATCAAAATTTTGAAGCTCCAAACATGTCTTTCTTTGTCTCTGTACAGGAAGCACTGAGATATCACAATCAAACGACTAAACAGAGAGAGTTGCTGGAATTTGCACAGAACTATTTACAGACAGATGATGAGGTAAAATACACAATGTTACACATGAATCACATATTTACATACAGTAGTACACAAGTTACACTGTATCATTTAATATGTGTTGGGCTGCATTAGACTTGCTGTGTTCTACAAGGACATGTACAGTGAAGCATAAATTATTATTTAAAAAAAAAAATAGTAAACTAGGATTAAATATGCAATGCATAATCAGCCTTGACCTTGAAATATCCACACACAGCCTCAATTTTAAAATTGTATTATTTAAATAATATTCTAGGTTCAAAACAAGTTAAGCTCAATCAAAAGCATTTGAGGCATAATGTTGATTTTCACAAAACATACAGTTGTTACAGAGAGTACAGTGAGGGGCCGATTTTATGAGGGTTTGAAGGCATATAATTTTAAAAAAGCACTTACATTCTACTGTTAAAACATTTGAGCTGTAAAGTTGTTTAAATCATCATTTACCTGGATTACAGGGTTTACAGCATTATGAAGTCATTGCAACAAAGTTTTAAAATTGGATATAACTTTACAAAACGAAGTTGGTAAGCGATTTTATCACACTAAAATCATGTTAACACTCATTGTTTACATCTTGTGGCTATACTTTTGAAACAGTGAGTATTTTAACGTTTACGGATTCACTGTAGACCCTAATGCTCAAAATAATGAATTGTTTTGAGTAGGGGGAAAAACTAAATCATACAAATTAGTTCAAATAAATTAACCTTGATGAGTATTTAGAACTTTCTCTTTCTTTTGAGTTCACGAAACTGACACCTTTTAAGTAACCTGAATTGTTTTGTTTTGAGTTTAATAGGGCTGCCCCCTACCAAAGATTTTCCTAGTCGACTAGTAGGCATTAAGTTAAGCCATTAGTCAACTAGTCGCACGTTTATGATATTAATTTAATTACTTAAATATCAGAAAATGGTTTGAGTTCCAGGGCTGAGAAAGAATAAGTAACATTGCTAACACTGTTCTACATTACAGAGAAACACTAAACCGTAATAATGAGCCTTTAAAATATAAATTTTACAAGCGCTCGCACGAAGTGAAACGCAGCGACACCGGCAAAAGCAGTAATGATTCTGATTGTGTCAGAAAAACCAGCAAGGAGACTGTCTGAACATTTTGTTAATTTATAGAGAGAAATGCACATTAGGGTTGTGCCGACAGACGATGATCTCGGGGATCGACGATGGTCAGAGTGATCGCCAATAGCTGATGCCTTTGACGATGTTAAGACGATATTTGGCTCGTTTTCCCATTAATGTATTAAATTATTATTATTATTATTAGGCTATTATTATTATCAAATTAATATAACAAATAATTTGCCCGTAGACACACAGACACGTGCTTGAAGAAACACACTTTATTACATTATTAAGAACAGATGACAGAAAAGCCATCTATGCGCATGTATGACACGCTGTTTGTTCTGAGGCGTGCAGTCTCGTGGAACACGCGCATCTAAAAGGTTCCCACTCTATCTTTGTTTCTGTCTTCCGGTTGTTTTTTTTTTTTTTTTTTTTTTTGCAAGAACAGTATCATCTATGAGTGTTGCAAATGACCTCAGACATCTCAACTCAGGAGGTGCTTTGAGTTCATTCGCTTTATTTCTACTGAGCAGTTCATTGTGAATGCAACTATGCAGCCTGTAAAATAATACAAAATATATAAAATAATACAAAAACACATTCACCTCGAACATTGATTTATATTTCAGTGATTATTATCATCATTATAATTATTATTTTTACATTTATTACTGTTTTTATGTCTTCATTTGTAGTAGTAGTTTTCCGCCATGATGTTAAGACGGATTCTTACATGATGCAAATGCAGTGTTAATAATTCTGAGTCAGAGCTAGACACTGATTTCAGGTCAGCACTGTGCTATATGACATCTGACCGGTAGAGAATGCACAGATGAAGTAGGTTCTTTGCCAGAGAGATGTTGACAACTGTTGTAAAATCATCTTTAAAAAACAACACACATTTTAATTGCGCTTATTTCTTTTCCAGTTTCATTTGAATTTTTAGTTAAATTAAATAAAAAATAAAGTTCAAAGTTTGAAGTCAAAGTGTCTTGCTTTATTGTGTAGGCTTAACCCTAACCCTGCTTAACGAAAATTACCACATAGTACCACCTAGCGTCCAGCCAGCGGTAATACCGATGTTCTCGTTTTTACCTGGAGTTTTTTCTGCGACCAACCGACCAATCAAAACTTGGTCAAACAAGATTCTTCTCATGGACTAACCTTTGGTTGGCTACCAGGGGTCAGCCCTAGAGTTTAATGAACTTGTCTCTTTAAATTTACAGAAACGTAACTTGTCCATTTGAACTTAGACCTTTAAGATGTGTTTTTGGTGATCAGATCATATGTGGTCAGTGCTAAATACAGGTCTAAACGGGGTCTAAAAGGTTGTGTGGTCGGATCACAAAAACCACATACAAATGTGGTCAAAAATGCACCTGAATGCATCACATTTGAGGTGTAAAGGCTAATCCGTCCTGTATGCGTCCTGGCAGCAGCAAAGCACCACCCCTCACCTGTCAATCAACTGCTGCACTAAAACAAGAGTTTAAACTTTGCCGGTTAGGAGCGGCTTTTAAAGGAAATAACCGTCAGATCTGAACATTTGAAAAAGTGGCAATTGGGCATTCCTCTGGTTTTTATTTATTTTATTTATTTATTTATTGTTTTTAAATTATTTTATTTTTTATTTTTTTTTATTTATTTTTTTATAAACTTTACTAAATCTAATTGTGTTGGGACAACATTATATTTTTTGTTTGGTTGACTGAAACTTGGCAGGAGATTTCCCAGCATGCTTTGTATGGCACTTGACAGGGAGAGTACATGTTAAAATTAAGTGTTATATAATGTGTCTTTGTGCAAGATGAATGTAAATAGCAAAGACTTGTTAGTGTTTAAAGTTTTTTTGTGTATTTAGTTTCTGTAATGCTGGAGTTTTTGGGGTTACTGTTATGGTGAAGAGTGGAGCTTGAGCTTCGGTTCAGGAAGATTGGTACAAGTTACTGTAAGATTGTTCTAAATTGCTTTACACATTGAGCAATTGCTAAGCTAATTAAAGCATAGTGTTTCCAATTAGCATGCATTCAGCATGCTAGCATTCACTGTACTAGCTAGTTCTAACTACTACCAGCTAGTTAGGTTCCCTCTACTTGAAGTATAATTTGAGATTACATGGTAATTTTAAGTTCAGCCAAAGAGTTAAATTAAAAGTTAAGTGTCATCAAAATGTATGAGTTAGCTTACTCAATATTTAATATTAAGAGCAATTAACATGCGTGTGTATTACAAAATCAAAATCTGAAAGTCATTTTTACCTAAACTTGGAGTTTATTAATTTAACAAATGTAATGTAACTGATTGCCTCAATTTTTTTGAGCTCTTCTAACTTATTAGGGTTTTCAGTGTTGGCCACATTCACTTCTATTGGAAGTGCCTCACTGTAACCCTGAATTTTTTTTATTTTTATGAAAAGTCCAATTATATTTTGTGGTAATCATCATTATGCCACAAATGCTGTCG
Organism: Myxocyprinus asiaticus; assembly: GCF_019703515.2. Taxonomy (NCBI): domain Eukaryota; kingdom Metazoa; phylum Chordata; class Actinopteri; order Cypriniformes; family Catostomidae; genus Myxocyprinus; species Myxocyprinus asiaticus. The sequence continues at coordinate 44,278,040 of NC_059373.1, forward strand.
ACTGAGCTTAACTTGTATTGAACCTGGAATATTCCTTTAATTATTAACTCTGTGATAGTAATTATATTAACCTTAATAATGTTTAAAATGAGTGTGGAAACATTTTCATAAAATGAGGAATGGTAATTTCAGTGTCCATAGAGATGATGTGAATTTGAGCTGTGTGTGTCACAGGATGCAGTGAGTGCAGAGGAAGCAGCATCAGCTCCCTCACATCCTCCTGATGAAGAGTTTGAGGGAGTCGGCGACTACGAGGAGTCTTTCCTGGCTGAGTGGTGGCAACAGCCCAAAACTAAAGGAGATACAGGAGAACCGGCTGAATAAAACACCAGCGTCAAAGCTTATCAACTTATCAGTACTGTTACCTCCAAAAAGACTCCTGCTCCATTCAAACCTTTTGATGACTATTCCCTCCTTTTCCATTAACGGTGCTCATTTTGAACTTTACTTTGAACCAAAACCTTTGGAATTTATGTATTGTTCTGATGCAATAAGGGCCTTTCTTTATCACAGAAATGTTAAGAAAAAAATGAAAAGTACTAACATACACTGATCAGAATGTTAAAGTACTCATTAAAAGGCAAAAATACATATATTAATAGTTTTCTGTTTAAGATAAAAATATATATATATATATATTATTTGTACCACCATCTCACATCAAAGTGAATTTTTTGAACTTAGATTGCCACATCGCCAATCAAAACTCTACTTTACAAAATTACCATCAGGCCTGCATTGGAAAAGGTATTTGTATTTTAAAGGTATATGGGTAATGTTTTTTTTTTTTTATAAGTTGCTTTTTTGGAAGACACTCCTGTTTATTTAATGATGTGTTATGATTCCACAAAAAAATGCGTTCATATTTTGTTAATCTATTAATTGCCTTTATCTGCAAAAGCAGTGTTAATAATTCTGAGTCAAAGCTAGACACTGATTTCAGGTCAGTATGACATCCATTGTGAGGGATCATAAATGCCCCTCTAAAGATACAGAAGCCTGTGATTAAATGCATGTGTGTGTGTGTCATAAAATATAATAATGAAGACTATAGACAGTCACAGTATTTCAACAATCACCTACACTTGGAACACGTGTCAAATACAAAATACTACCAAAGGGCCAAAATAAAGAATTGCCTAATTTTTTTTTTTCAATTAACATTTTTTATTGATTCATAGATATACAACAAAGAAAAAACACAACATATATACATTGAATCAACATTTCACATTTAAACCCCACCCTGACCCCCAACGAATACCACTGTGGTCACCAATAAGAATACACACACAGAAAAAAAAAAAATATATATATATATAATAATCATATGTAATTAAAACTAAACTACTCTCTCCACAGCCCCTCCCCGAAACTCCCCCAAAGTAATTGCCCCATTTCCAGTCAAATTCTGAACCCCCAGCCTTCTGCATGATCCCTCCTCGAAAGCAGCCACCCTCCCCATCTCAGCACACCACTCCGGAAATGAGGGCGCTCCATCCGGCTTCCATCCCCTTAAAATAATTTGTTTGCCAATCATAATACTGGCCAGAACCCAATTTTTTATGTGTTTATCCCCCAAATTTATACCTGCCCCATCGCCCAAAATACAGAGTCTGGGGCAAAATAAAATTTGAGTGCTCAAAATGTCACATATAAAGCTCTGAACCTTCAACCAAAATTCTTGGATCTTAACACACCCCCATAAAACATGGGTTGTGTCTCCATCTTCTGATTGGCATCGCCAGCAGGTGGGTGTGTCTTTAAGACCAAGCCTATACAATCTAGAGGGGGTCCAATAGAATCGATGTAAAATCTTGAATTGTATAAGGTGCACCCTTGCATATCTAGATGCAGACTTGACGTTTTTTAGAGTCCTAGCCCACACTCCCTCCTCCAATACCAAGTTTAAATCTTTCTCCCATAATCTCTTGATAGAAGTTAAAGCTCCAACCCCCAGACTCTGAATTAGCAGGGAGTAATACACTGATGCCTCATGACCTTTTCCAAAAGCAGTAATCACCTCTACCAGAGTATCTGCCACTTTAGGGGGGTGTGTGCTACTCCCAAAAACAGTACAGAGCAGGTGGCGCAGCTGTAAATACCTATAGAACTGAGATCTGGGAATCCCAAAATGTTGAACCAAATTTTCAGATCTCAACGCTCCACTCTCATATAAGTCACCGAGTGTAGTAACCCCCCTCACAATCCACTCTGACTAGCAGAAAGGGGACTTATTAATACATAATTTAGGGTTCAGCCATATGCTTGAGGCAGCATTTAAATAAAAAGTCTGAATTAAACACTCTGGACCCTTTTGTCCATACTGTGTGCAAATGCGAGATAACGAGGTGTAACTTAACTTCTCCGATTACTTTTATAGAAAGGCTTTGCAACGGCAAAATAGGGGCAAGAACTTCCTGTTCAATACAAAACCAGGGAGGGGCTCTCTCAGGTGGAAGCGACCAATGAGGCAATTGTCTGAAACCGAATGCATAATAATAAAACAAAATCTTGGGTAGGCCTAGCCCACTTTGTCAATCGGCCTATGTAATTTATTAAAACTTTAAATGTAATGAAGCCCACCTGCCCACATCGCTCTAAAACCTTTTTATTAAGGGGTCAAAATTAACTCTAACTAAATCAGACAAATTTGCTGGGAATAAAATGCCCTGTTTGGGCCACTGGAAGGCACCGGCTGCAAAGCCATTACTGGGCCGTATGCTGTCAGAGCCAAAGCTTTGGATTTAGACCAATTGACTCTGTATCCTAAGAACTTAGAAAAGGTATTAATAATTCTATGCAGGCAAGGCATAGATCTAATGGGGTCGGAGACGAATAATAAAATATCATCTGCGTAAAGTAAAAGCTTATGCGCCACACCTCCTGCCACCACCCCTGGAAAATCATCTTCCCTTCTTATCATGGCTGCTAATGGTTCCAGGCTAAGACAGAACAATAATGGAGAAAGAGTTAATCCATCCAATAAAATATTCCCGAACCTGTATATTTCCAAAATCTTAAAAAGATAATCCCATTCTACCATATCAAAAGCCTTTTCGGCGTCAAGTGAGATGGCAGCGACTGGAGTCTGATCATTCACTACTGACCACATACTATTGATGAGATGCCTAATGTTATCAGAAGAGCTGCAGCCCCGAATAAACCCCACCTGATCTATATGTATAAGAGATGTCATAACTTAAGTAAAGTTAATCGGTTAGCAAAAATTTTTGACAATATTTTTACGTCTAGCTGGATCAGGGAAATTGGACGTTAAAGCTTACACTTGCTTGGATCTTTGTCATTTTTAAGAATCAGACTTATCTGGGCTTGTGTCATGGTTGGTGGAAGCTTTCCATTCTTTAATGATTCCATATGAACTTCTAACAAAAGTGGAGCCAGTTCTGTAGCATAAGATCTAAAAAATTCAGCGGCAAAGCCATCCGGCCCCGGAGCCTTGCCTGTAGGCAAGGCCTTAATTACCTTGCCAAGCTCCTCCAAGTTTATCTCAGAATCAAGAGAACATTTTTGCTCAGACGTCAGTTAAGGGAGTTCTAATGGTTCTACAAAGTTTCTAATATCTTCATCAGTAAACAAAGATGTGGAACTATAAAATCAAGATAGAATTCTTTAAAAGCATTATTAATATCAATGGCCGAGGTAAAAATTTCACCACCAGCAGATTTCACTGAGGGAATGGTAGAAAAAGACTCTGCTATATATGTCTAGCCAAAAGTTTCCCTGCTTTGTCCCCCGACTCAAAGTATAAATGTCTTGCCCTGAATAACTAAAACTCCACCTTCCGTGACAAAATAGTATTATATCTGTATTTTAATCGAGTTAATTCTCTGAGGCCATCAGACGACATTCAGCGCTTTTAATATTCCCTTCCAACAGACTTCGCTATGCTATCAAATTGCTTGAAATAAGAGAGGGGGACATCTACAGAGAGAGACTGTAGCAGGTAGTTGAATTTTGGAATACAATTCATTTTAATAACATTAACCTTCCCAATCATCGATAAATGTAATGAAGCCCACCTGTCCACATCATTCGAAAACCTCTTTACTAAGGGATCAAAATTAACTTTGGGCCACTGGAAGGCGCCCGGCTGAAAAGCTGTTCCTGGACAGTACGCTGTCAAAGCCAAAGCTTCGGATTTAGACCAATTGACTTTGTATCCTGAGAACTTGGAAAAGGAATTAATAATTCTGTGGAGGCAAGGCATAGATCTAGTAGGGTTGGAGACGAATAATAAAACATCATCTACGTAAAGCAGAAGCTTATGCGCCACACCTCCCGCAATCATCCCTGGAAAATCATCCTCCTTTCTTATTGCGGCTGCTAATGGTTCCAGGGCAAGACAGAACAATAATGGGGAAAGAGGGCAACCCTGCCGGGTGCCCCTATCCAAAGTAAAATAATCTGAAATTAATCCATTCGTTTGTACCGCTGCTACAGGGTGTCTATAAAGTAACTTAATCCAAGCAATAAATGTACTCCCGAACCCATACATTTCCAAAATCTTAAAAAGATAATCCCATTCTACCATATCAAATGCCTTTTCGGTGTCAAGTGAGATGGCAGTGACCAGAGACTGATCATTCGCCACTGACCATATGATATTGATGAAACGCCTAATGTTATCAGAAGAGCTGCGGCACCAAATAAATCCCACATGATCTATAAGTGATGTCATAACTTTATTTAATTGATTAGCCAGAATTTTTGACAAAATGTTTACGTCTAACTGGATCAGGGAAATTGGACGGTAACTTTTACACTCGCTTGGATCTTTGTCCTTTTTAAGAATCAGACTGATCCAGGCTTATGTCATGGTTGGCAGAAGCTTTCCATTCTTTAATGATTCCGTATTAACTTCTAACAAAAGTGGAGCCAGTTCTGTAACATAAGATTTTAAAAACTCAGCGGCAAAGCCGTCAGTCTACGGAGCCTTGCCTGTAGGCAGGGCCTTAATTACCTCATCAAGCGCCTTAATTACCTCATCAAGCGCCTCCAAGTTTATCTCAGAATCAAGAGAACTCCTTTGCTCAGTCGTCAGTTTAGGAAGATCTAATGGTTCCACAAAGTTCCTAATATCCTCATCAGTAGACGTAGACGTGGAACTATAAAGATCAAAGTAGAATTCTTTAAAAGCATTATTAATATCAATGGCCGAGGTAAATATTTCACCACCAGCAGAATTCACTGAGGGAATGGCAGAAAAAGTGCTCTCTGCTTTATATATCTAGCCAAAAGTTTTCCTGCTTTGTCCCCCGACTCAAAGTATGTCAAAGTCTTGCCCTGAATAACCAAAACTCCACTTTCCATGACAAAATAGTATTATATCTATATTTCAATCTTGTCAGTTCTCTGAGGCCCTCAGATGACATACGTGCTTCTGCACTTTTAATATTTCCTTCCAACTCCACAAGTTCTTGTGCTTTGGATGTTTTGGTGAATGAGGCATACTGTATGATCTGACCCCTAAGAACCGCCTTAAGTGCCTCCCAAGCCACGCCCACAGAGGATACTGAGGACCATATAAACATTGATTTCAGCCTTTAGCACTTGTTGGAAATCAGGATTTTGCAAAAGGGACACATTAAGGCACCAACTATATGATTTCTTTTTCTCTATATGTGGCAACATCTCTAAACTCACCAGGGCATGATCTGAGACTAAGATATTTCCAATTGAGCAATCAACAACAGATGAAATGAGGGATTTGGATATATATAAAAAAATCTATTCTAGAATAAATCTTATGGACTGATGAAAAAAATGTATAGTCCCTACCAGATGAGTTCAAAAGTCACCAAATATCTGTAAGACCAAGATTTTTACACATCCTGTGAAGCGTCAGTGTTGCTCTAAGGGGCTTACACACTTTTGCTTCACTATGATCAAGGACTGAATCCATCAAAAGATTAAAGTCTCCTCCCAAAATTATATCATGAGGGGTGCCAGCGGCTTGCAATATCCCTTCAAGATCTATAAAAAAAGCCCTGATCATCAGCATTAGGTTCGTAAATATTAGCCAAAATCAACCTTTGCCCCTGAATTTCAGCTAAAACAATAATGACTCTCCCTAATTTATCTTTAGTCTGTTTGAGACATTTGAATTGTTGATATTTATTAAGCAATATAATGACTCCCTTGCTCTTACTTGAGCCAGCACTAAAGAAAACATGTCCACCCCATATCTTCCCACATTTTTCAGCTTCCTGCGGGGAAAGATGTGTTTCTTGAAGAAACACTATATCATATTTCTTACATTTAAGAAAAGTAATAACCTTCCTTCTTTTTATGGGGTGCCCCAACCCATTCACATTCCATGTGGAGAGAGACAATCCACTCATATTGTGTGTCAAAAACAAAATTATACAGACCACATTCCCTATTTCTGCAACAATCAAACCCCGAACTTCCCCCCGAATAAAACAAACAGAAAAAAGAAAAACGTGCGCATTAACCCTGCGCACGACAGTGCCGACCGGCGACAATCCCTCTAAACTCAAAAGGTCCATGAACGCCCACGAGCCCCCACGACAACTTTGCCATTGGATTGCTCAATTTTGCCTCACAAATTTGTGACTTGTGAGGCAAAATTACATAACAGAAAATACTTTGTAAAATAAACCCCAGCCAATAGGAGGAATGAACACAAAGAACATGTAGATTCATTCACAGAACTGTCTCAAAGGTGTGATCTTCCACAAAACAAATTCCAGCTGATATAAAACCGTTCAGATTCCTCGGACAGACAAACGAATGTTCAGTGAGCCAGCTGTTATGAGTTCAGCGGATGACGTAATCATTCCAATGTCCCGTAAATATACTCAACAAAACAAACTCCAGCCAGCAGGAGGAATACATTTTACATGTACATTTATTCATTTGGCAGACGCTTTTATCCCAAGCGACTTACAAAAGAGGAAAACATATGCGAATCATCTTAAGGAGACAGTGGTATCAAAAGTGCCGTATTACAAAGTTTCACTAGCATCAGAATAGTATTCAAAACAGAATAAAGTGCAACAGGAATTATTTTTTTTTTTTTAATGACTGGTTAAGTGCTCGTGGAAAAGATGTGTTTTTAGTCATTTTTTTGAAGTCAGAGAGTGAGTCAGCTTCACGGATGGAGTTGGGAAGGTCATTCCACCAGCGTGGTATGATGAAGCTGAAAGTCCGAGAAAGTGTTTTGGTGCCTCTTTGTGTTGGTAAAACAAGGCGACGTTCCTTAGCTGACCGCAGGCTTCTAGTGGGCGCGTAGCTCTCAATAAATGATTTTAGATATGCTGGAGCAGACCCAGTGACTGTTCTGTATGCCAACATCAGAGCATTGAATTTGATACATGCATCAACCAGCAGCCAGTGGAGAGAGACAAGGAGTGGTGTAACATGCACTCTCTTTGGTTCATTAAAGACCAGACGTGCTGCTGCATTCTGGATCATTTGCAGGGGTCTAATTGCACATGCAGGGAGGCCTGCAGTGAGAGCATTACAGTCTAGTTATGACAAGTGACTGGACAAGCAGTTGTGTGGCATGTTCAGAGAGGAAGGGACTTACCTTCCTGATATTGTAGAGTGTAAATCTACATGATCTTGCGGTCTTTGAGATGTGGACTGTGAAAATTAGTCTGTTGTCGATGGTTACCCATAGATTTCTGACTGATTTGGAAGGCAGAATAAGCACGAAGAACGAACAGATTAATCCACAGCTGTTCCAAAGGAGTGTTATTCAATAGAACAAGCTCCAGCCGCTAGGCGGAACCAATACAAAAAGAAACAAAACCGGTATCCCAGTTCCCTGGATGGTCGAGTCAATTCAATCAGAGGCCGCATAAAAGTATATACCATGACTTACTCAATCCGTCAACTTTATAAAAGACATCCTTTATGTGAGCATGTAGATATTTTGCGGTCATCCGTAGTGTCCACTCTCAAACTGGCCGGGAACTTCAATGCAAAAGTAATCTTCCATCAATGCAAAAGTTTCTTTAAGGAAAAGTGTTATTCACAAAACAAACTCCAGCCGCTCGGTGGAGCCAACGCAAAAGAAAAAAGAAACCAAAATGATGCCCAGCTTCCTCAAAAGCCAGAGTAAGTACAGCGAGTCGACCCACTCACATGAAAAACACCCAATGGTTTACTCACCCATTGATTCTATACTTTGCGACCGTCCTTCATTTCTATTCTCAGTTTGGCCGGAAACATCAGCGCAAAAGTGATCTTTCGCTGATGTAAGAGTTTCTTACATTCCTTGAACAAATCGCGTTTCTCTCTTGTTGAACTCGCAAAGTCCGGGAACAAGAAAATATTATGGTTCTTCCAAGAAAGTTTCCCTTTGCTCCTCGCCTGGCGCAACACAAGATCTTTATCGGATGATCTCAGAAATTTGGCCAGAATCAATCTCCCTCAGCAGATCTGCGAGCAGGGACTCTGTGAGCTCGCTCGATTTCCAGCTTGTGTGGCCTGTTATGTCGAGGAGACTCGGGAAAAGCTCATCTAAGAATTTCACCATATCTCTGCCCTCCTCATGCTCAGGAATTCCAGCAATTCGAACATTATTCCTGCGGCTTCTATTCTCAAGATCTTCAAGCTTTTCAAGGAGATGTTCCAAATCAACTTTGGTCGCGGGCAGATTAGCAGTTAATTCCCTCTCCGAAGACTCCAGACAATCGATTCGTCTCTCAACATCAGTCATTCTTGTAACTAACTCAGAGAATTGTATTTCCATCCCCGTAATGGATCAACGTATTACAGCGAGATCCTCCAAGTCAGCAAGAAGCTTTGTCAGCATCACCGACATGTTGGACAACTGACGCTGGATCTCCTCTCCCGCCGCGCAATCCAAATCGAGTCCCCGGTCTGTAGGCCTGTTGAGGCTTTCATCCTGAACACGAAAGTGTCTTTTAATGTCTCCAGAGCCCGAGGATTTTGACTTCTTTGCCATGTTTTGCCTCAAAGAGCAAATGTGTAACTGGGTGTATCAAATTTCACCAGATTATAACATGAAAATAATAAAAAATTTAGCAAAGTGCACAGAGCTCGTCGCTCACATGTCTGCTTCTTGCATGGCGTCACATGAGCTCCTGAAACACTATATTTCTTATGCTTAAGAACAGAAATGAACTTCCTTCTTTTTATGGGGTGCCCCAACCCTTTCACATTCCACGTGGAGAGAGACAATCCATTCATATTAACATTTGACATTTTTACATATTAGAAAAAATAGATTGTGTGTCAAAAACAAAATTCTAAAGACCATATTCCAACATCAGTGCAACAATCAAACCCCAAACTTCCCCCCGAACCAAACAAACAGAAAAAAGAAAAGCATGCGCATTAACCCCGCACACGACAGCGCCAACTGGTGTCCATACCTCTAAACTCAAACAGTCCGTTTACACCTACGAGAGACCCCGTGACAACTTTGCCGTCTGATTGCTCAAGTGCGGTGTTTCTATACAAATTTTGTGAGACAGAATTACACAACAAAATTTACCTATAAAACATACTCCAGCCAATAGGCGAAATAAACACAAAGAACATGTAGATTCATCCACATAAGTGTCCCAAAGGTGTGTTCTTCCACAAAACAGACTCCAGCCACTAGGCAGAACCAGCACCAAAAAAAAAAAAAAAAAAAAAATTCCTCGCACAGCCAAAAGAATGTTCAGTGAGCCGGCCTATTTGGCTGCTACATGAGTGCAACAAATGACCTAATCACTCCAATGACTTGCAAGAAATACTCCACAAAACAAACTCCAGCCAATAGGAGGCATAAGCACAAAGAACGTGTGCTTGTGCATAACACAACAAAATTTACCTATAAAACATATTCCAGCCAATAGGTGAAATAAACACAAAGAACATGCAGATTCATCCACACAGCTGTCCCGAAGGACTGTTACTTAACAAAACAAACTCCAGCCGCTAGGTGGAACCAGCCCAAAAAGAAAAAAAAATGGCGCTCAGACAATCAAGTGGATGTTCAGTGAGTCGGTCCATTCGGATGCAACATGAGTACCACAAAATAACTTTAAGAAGGACATCGCTTGCTATGGACATGTAAATTTTTTACGGCCATCCTTTTATTTTATTTTTTTTATTAACATTTTTTATTGATTCAACCATTAAATATATACATAGCAGAACACACATATACAGAATTAATATACAACCCCCACTATCCCCACCCCCCCAATCCCCCACCCGACCCCCAACAACACCCCAGTGGCCACACAACCATAGACACACAACAAAAATAAATAAATTAATTAATAAAAAAATAAAATAAATAAAACAATCACACACAGAAAACCCCTACACCTCTCTCTCCACTGTCCCTCCCCGAGAGCCCTCCAAAAAAGACAGATATCTGCCCCACTTCTTCGCAAACATGTACAGACTCCCCAGTCTTCTGGATACCCCCTCCTCAAGAGCTGCCACTCTGGCCATCTCTGAAAACCACTCCCGAAAAGGGGGCGCTCCAGCCGACTTCCAAATCCTCAAAGTGATCTGTCTGGCGATCATAACACTAGTTAGGACCCAGTTTTCCATGTGCTTATTCTCCAAATTAATGACTGCCCCATCTCCCAAGATACAGAGTCTGGGGCAAAATAAAATTTGAGAGGCCAAAACCTTGCACATAAAACTCTGAATCCTCATCCAAAATTCTTGCATCTTAACACATCCCCAAAAGACATGGGTTGTGTCTCCATCTTCTGATTGACATCGCCAGCAGGTGGGTGTGTCTTTAAGACAAAGCCTATGCAATCTAGAGGGGGTCCAATAGACTCTATGTAAAATCTTAAATTGCATGAGGTGAACCCTTGCGTCTCTGGATGCCAATATCAAATTTAGATCTTTCTTCCATAATCTCTTAAGAGAAGTTGAAGTTCCGTCTCCCAGATTCTGAATTAGTAGGGAGTAATACACCGATGCCTCATGACCATTTCCAAAAGCAGTAATCACCTCTGCCAGAGTGTCTGCTGCTTTAGGAGGGTGTAAACCACTCCCAAAAACAGTATAGAGCAGGTGGCACAGCTGTAAATACTTATAGAACTGAGATCTAAGAATCCCAAAAAGTTGAACCAAATTTTGAAAGGATCTCAACGCTCCATTCTCATACAGGTCACCGAGTGTAGTAACCCCCCTCCCAATCCACTCTGACCAGCAAAAAGGGGACTTGTTGATGCATAGTTTGGGGTTCAGCCATATGCTCAAGGCAACATTTAAAAAAATGTCAGAATTAAACAGTCTGGATACTTTAGTCCATACAGAGTTCAAGTGCGAGATAACGGGATGTAACTTAGCTTCTCCGATTAATTTGATAGAAAGGCTCTGCAGTGGCAAAATAGGGGCAAGAACTTCCTGTTCTATACAGAACCAGGGAGGGGCTCTCTCAGGTGGAAGCAACCAATGAGCCAAATGTCTGAGACCGAATGCATAATAATAAAATAAAATCTTGGGTAGGCCTAGCCTACCTTTGTCAATCGGCCTATGTAACTTACTGAAATGTAATTTGGGACACTTACCATTCCAAATGAAAGACTTTGCTATGCTATCAAATTGCTTGAAATAAGAGAGGGGGACATCTACAGGGAGAGACTGCAGTAAGTAATTGAATTTTGGAATACAATTCATTTTAATAACATTAACCTTCCCAATCATAGATAAATGTTATGAAGCCCACCTGCCCACATCGCTTGAAAACCTAAAACTAAATCACACAAATTTGCTGGAAATAAAATACCCAAATACTTAATGCCCTGTTTGGGCCACTGAAAAGCACCCGGCTGGAAAGCTGTTTCTGGGCAGTACGCTGTCAGAGTCAAAGCTTTGGATTTAGACCAATTGACTCTATATCCTGAAAACTTAGGAAAGGAATTAATAATTCTGTGGAGACAAGGCATAGATCTACTGGGGTCAGAGACAAATAATAAAATATCATCTGCATAAAGCAAGAGTTTATGTGCCATACCTCCCGCCACCACCCATGGAAAATTATCCTCCTTTCTTATCGTGGCTGCTAATGGTTCCAGGGCAAGACAGAACAATAATGGGGAAAGAGGGCAACCCTGCCGGGTGCCCCTGTCCAAAGTAAAATAATCTGAAATTAGTCCATTTGTTTGTACCGCCGCTACTGGGTGTCTATAAAGTAACTTAATCCATCCAATAAACGTACTCCCGAACCTGTATATTTCCAAAACCTTAAAAAGATAATCCCATTCTACCATATCAAACGCCTTTTCAGCGTCAAGTGAGATGGCAGCGACCGGAGATTGTTCATTCGCTACTGACCACATGATATTGATGAGACACCTAATGTTATCAGAAGAGCTATGGTCCCGAATAAACCCCACCTGATCTATATGTATAAGTGATGTCATAACTTTACTTAATCGATTATCCAGAATTTTTGACAACATTTTTACATCTAACTGGATCAGGGAAATTGGACGGTAACTTTTACACTCGCTTGGATCTTTGTCCTTTTTAAGGATCAGACTGATCTGGGCTTGTGTCATGGTTGACGGAAGCTTTCCATTCTTTAATGATTCAGTATAAACTTCTAACAAAAGTTCTGTAGCATAAGATTTGAAAAACTCAGTAGCAAAGCCGTCAGGCCCCTGTAGGTAAGGCCTTAATAACCTCGCCAAGCTCCTCCAAGGTTATCTCAGAATCAAGAGAATTTTTTTGCTCAGTCGTCAGTTTAGGGAGATCTAATGGTTCCACAAAGTTTCTAATATCTTCATCAGTAGACGAAGACGTGGAACTATAGAGATCAAAGTAGAATTATTTAAAAGCATTATTAATATCAGTGGCCAAGGTAAATATTTCACCACCAGCAGATTTCACTGAGGGAATGGTAGAAAAAGACTCTCTCTGCTTTATATATCTAGCCAAAAGTTTTCCTGCTTTGTCCCCCGACTCAAAGTATGACTGTCTTGCCCTGAATAACCAAAACTCCACTTTCCGTGACAAAATAGTATTATATTTGTATTTCAATCAAGTCAATTCTCTGAGGCCATCGGATTACAAATGACGCTTCAGCTCTGCTTCGGCATTTTTAATATTTTAATATTTAATAATTAATATTTTTAATATTCACAATTCATGTAGAACATGTAGATTAATTCAAAGAATTGTTTTAAAAGTGTGATCCTTCACAAAACAAATTTCAGCTGATATAAAACCAATCAGTTTCACAGATAGACAAACAAATGTTCAGTGAGCCAGCTGTTATGAGTTCAGGGGATGACGTAATCATTCCAGTGTCTCGTAAATGGCACAAGTTCCAGCCGCTAGGCGGAGCCAACACAAAAAGAAACAAAACCGACATCCTGGTTCCCCGGATGGTCAAGTCAATTCACTCAGAGGCCGCATAAAAGTATATACCATGACTTACTCAATCCGTCAACTTTATAAAAGACATCCTTTGTGTGAGCATGTAGATATTTTGCGGTCATCCGTAGTGTCCACTCTCAAACTGGCTGGTAACTTCAATGCAAATGTAATCTTTCATCAATGCAAAAACTTCTTTAAGGAAAAGTGTTATTCACAAAACAAACTCCAGCCGCTAGGCGGAGCCAACGCAAAAAGAAACCAAAATGATGCCCAGTTTCCTCAAAAGCCAGAGTAAGTACAGTGAGTCAGACCCACTCATATGAGAAACATCCAATGGTTTACTCACCCATTGATTCAATAAAAGACATTGCCTGATTGGGACATGTAAATACTTTGCAACCGTTCTTCGTTTCTATTCTCAGTTTGGCAGGAAACATTAGAGCAAACGAGATCTTTCGCCGATGTAAGAGTTTCTTGCATTCCTTGAACCGATCGCGTTTCTCTCTTGTCGAACTCACAAAGTCCGGGAACAAGAAAATATTATGATTCCTCCAAGAAAGCTTCCCTTTGCTCCTCGCCTGGCGCAACACGAGATCTTTATCGGATGACCTCAGAAATTTGGCCAGAATCGATCGGGGCCTGTCTCCCTCAGCAGATCTGTGAGCTGGGACTCTGTGAGCTCACTCGATTTCCAGCTTGTGGCCTGTTATGTTGAGCAGACTCGGGAAGAGCTCGTCTAGGAATTTCACCATATCTCTGCCCTCCTCGTGCTCAGGAATTCCAACAATTCTGATGTTATTCCTGCAGTTTCTATTCTCAAGATCTTCAAGCTTTTCAAGAGTACGTTCCAGATCAACTTTGGTCGCAGGCGGATTAGCGGTTAATTCCCTCTCCGAAGACTCCAAATAATCAATTCGTTTCTCAGCATCCGACACTCTTGTAACTAACTCAGAGAATTTATTTCCATCCCCGTAATGGATCAACGTATTACAGCGAGATCCTCCAAGTCAGCAAGAAGCTTTGTCAGCATCACCGACATGTTGGACAACTGACGCTGGATCTCCTCTCCCTCCGCGCCATCCAAATCGAGTCCCCGGTCTGTAGGTCTGTCGGGGCTTTCATCCTGAACACGTAAGTGTCTTTTAAAGTCTCCAGAGCCCGATGATTTTGACTTCTTTGCCATGTTTTACCTCAAAGAGCAAATGTGTAACTGGGTATATCGAGTTTCACCAAATTATAACATGAGAATAATAAAAAATTTTGCAAAGTGCGCAGAGCTCGTCGTTCACACGTCTGCTTCTTGCATGGTGTCACGTGACCTCCCCTACGGCCATCCTTAGCATCTATTTTCAGTTTGGCAGAGAATATCAGTACAAAAGCGACCTTCTGTTGATGTAAGAATTTCTTGCATTCCTTGAATCGATCACGTTTCTTTCTTGTCGAATTTGCAAAGTCTGGGAACAAGAAAATGCTGTGGTTCTTCCAAGAAAACCTTCCTTTACTCCTCGCATAACACAAGATCTTTATCGGATGATCTCAGAAATTTGGCCAGAATTGATCGGGGCCTGTCTCCCTCAGTGGATCGCCGAGACGGAACTCTGTGAGCTCGCTCGATTTCCAGCTTATGGCATGTTATGTCAAGCAGACTCGGAAAGAGCCCGTCCAGGAATTTCACCATATCTTGACCCTCTGCTCCCTCAGGAATTCCAACAATACGGACGTTATTTCGCCAGCTACGGTTCTCCATATCTTCCAATTTACCCCAGACATGCTCCAAATCCACCTTGGTCACCAGCGGATTAGCAGATAATTCCCTCTCCGATGACTCCAGATAATCAATCCGTTTCTCGACATCCTCCACCCTTGTAACCACCTCAGTGAATTTAGTCTCCATGGCAGTGATCGATCAACGTATTACAGCAAGATCCTCCAAGTCAGCAACAACCTTCGTCAGCATTGCCGATATGTTCAACATTTCTCGCCGAAATTCCCTAATTTCTCTGACCAAATCGACTCCTTGCTGAGGGGCATCAGCTTGAGCACGTAAGTGTCTTTTAATGTCTTGAGAGCCTGAGGATTTTGAATTTTTGACATATTGTCCACCTAGAACAGTTATGGAACAGAGTGTATTGAATCTCAGCGGTTTATGTCATTAAAAGGTATTAAAACTAGCAAAGTGCGCAGAGCTCGCCGTTCACGCGTCCGACCCTCGCATGGCGTCATGTGACTCCACAAAGTGCCTTCTTTATAATGTTACTGGACATTTTTGTCTGTCAAAAGGTATTTGAAAGACGCATTGCACCCCATTGTCCTGCTAATACATTACGGGTCTGTTTATATGATACGCTTCGTGATGGCTAAACCATTTTTTCAGAGTACTGTACATCTCTTAAACACTAACTTCACTCAGGGTAGATGATTTAATGTCAGTATGTTTAATTACATATACGTAACTTGAAGTTTATGTGTTCAGCAGAAGAACAAATGTCTAGTGACCACTTCTAATAGACACAGCCATTAGTTTAAAGCGCAGATGTCGGGAAATAACTTTTTCCATGTGGATAAACTCAAAACGGATGAGAGACTCTGGCTCACTGTACTTAATGTAGATAGATAGATAGATAGACAGATAGACGGGCGGACAGATGATAGATAGACAGATGGATGGATGGATGGATGGATGAATGATGGATGAATGATGGGTGGGAGGGTGGGCGGGTAGATAGATAGATATATAGATGATGGGTGGGTGGTTGGATGGATGGACCGACGGATAGATAGATAGATAGATAGATAGATGATGGGTGGGTGGTTGCGTGGGCGGACGGACGGACGGACAGACAGATAGATAGATAGATAGATAGATAGATAATGATGGGTGGATGGATGGATGGGCGGACGGACGGACGGATAGATAGATAGATAGATAGATTGGTGGGTGGTTGCGTGGATGGACGGACGGACGGACGGACAGACAGACAGATGATGGGTGGATGGATGGATGGGCGGATGGACAGACAGACAGACAGACAGACAGATAGATAGATAGATGATGGGTGGGTGGATAGACGGACGGACAGACAGACAGATAGATAGATGATGGGTGGGTGGTTGCGTGGATGGATGGATGGGCGGACGGACGGACGGATGGACAGATAGATAGATAGATGATGGGTGGATGGATGGATGGGCGGACGGACAGATAGATAGATAGATAGATTGGTGGGTGGTTGCGTGGATGGACTGACGGACGGACGGACGGACAGACAGACAGATGATGGGTGGATGGGCGAATGGACAGACAGACAGACAGACAGACAGATAGATAGATAGATAGATAGATAGATAGATGATGATGGGTGGGTGGATAGACGGACAGACAGACAGACAGATAGATAGATGATGGGTGGGTGGTTGCGTGGATGGATGGACGGACGGACACATAGATAGATAGATAGATAGATAGATGATAGGTGGATGGATGGATGGATGGATGGATGGATGGATGGATGGGCGGACGGACGGGCGGGCGGACGGACGGACAGATAGATAGATAGATGATGATGATGATGGGTGGGTGGATAGATGGACGGACAGACAGACAGATAGATAGATAATGGGTGTATGGATGGATGGGCGGATGGACAGACAGACAGACAGACAGATAGATAGATAGATAGATAGATAGATAGATGATGATGATGATGGGTGGGTGGATAGACGGACGGACAGACAGACAGATAGATAGATAATGGGTGGACGGACGGACGGATAGACAGACAGATAGATGTTGCTCTATAACTATTGCCCCTATAATATCACTAGAACCCCAAGTTTTGCAATACCTTTTTGACTACATTAAATATTAAAAAAACCTTCGAAAAATGAAAAGGCACATTTTAGACTTTATCCCCGTTGTACCCTACTAAGACATTAGAACATTAGAACTTACTATTCGGTTCACAGTTATATGCATTCTCAAAGTAAATGAAAGATGTGAAATATTGAAGCCGACATTTGTATTTATCTGTATAAAACATTTTGTTGTTGTACAGCACACAAAGGTTCAAATTCAGTAAATTTCATAATTATCAGGATTTTGATCAAAAACTTGTAAATGAACAGGTTGGTTTACGCCATTTGTGTTATGTGATTTGTACGCCTTTATGTTTTAATGTATAAATTGGGTCTCGCGGGCGTGAACATGCCAGTGTGACGTCATGCTCGGGATTCAGTAAGAGCGCGCGTGTTTGCAGCGCGTGAGATACGCGGAACTCATCACATGTGTCAGGTAAGAATAGGTTCATCTCTAAAGAAAACTGTGTTTTAGCAGTGTTATGAGACAAGAAGCAGCTGTTTGTGTTGACAGCGTGAACTTTATATCTTCTTTTGCCATCAATATACTTAGACAAACAGATGTTTTCATTTACGGACGGTTATATTGTGAATTGTTTGTTGTAGTTGGTGATGAACTACAACCTTTATTGAATTACTCCAGCTCGTGATGGGGCATTTCCAATTAGAACTTTACACTGTCATGAGTTAGTGTGACTTTAGCGTGTCACTCGAACTGGTGTTATTTTAAAAACAATTAAACAGTCGAAACAAGCCCAATCAAATGACAGGTGACTGTGATTTCCTGAAAAGTCTGATTACCATAATCTGTTTTGACTCGCTTCATGGAGCCAAATGACTTGAATGTGTTTTTATGTAGTCTAGGTAAAGACATCCTGTGGTAACTTAAATCTGCGTTGATTTTAATTGGAGCATCCCAAACAAACAGTAAATCCATCAGCACATGTTTGAGTATGAGAGAGATGTACAGTGAAACTCCGCTGAACTCACCTGGGCGGTCTGATCACATTCCACACACACACACACACACACACACACACACACACACACAGTTCTGTTTGAACACTTTAAATTATTTACTAAAGACTCAATCTCAGTGAGATGTGTTTCTAATAGTATAACAGTTGAGCTGTTTCGTGACTGTTTATGGGACCAAGAATAGATACTGTAGTAGAAGGCAGTGGCCTGTTCATACCTTTACTAACAGTTTAAAATAGTTTAAATGAAACATCTTTTGTTTTTCAAACCGGATGGATCACATCGCTCAGATTCTTGTAAGTTACTGGAGTTGAACACACTCGCACATAATGAATGTTTCATGAGGAAACTGATGTCAGTTATAGCATTTTTACTGTTTGTCAGTGTTAAATTGTGTTTTGTCATTAATTTCAGTTTTTCAGAGTTTTAATTTCCACAAACTATTTTTTTCTGTAAATGATAAAACTTAATCTTGGCAAGTTTAAGTACATTGCTGTAAAAAAAGTATTTGTCCCCTTCCTGATTTCTTCTATTTTGCTGTATTTTTTCATACTAAATTGTTTCAAAAATTCAAACAAGATGTAACATAAAACAAAGGCAACCTGAGTAAACACAAAATACAGTTTTCAAATATATATATATTTTTATTCAAGCAAAAAAAGTTATCCAACACCTATATCACCCATGTGAAAAACGAACTGCCCCCTTAAACATAATAGCTGGTCGTGCCACCTTTTAGCTGCAACCAAATGCTTTTAATAACTGGAGATCAGTCTTTCACAATGCTGTGGTGGAATTGTGGCCCACTCTTCTTTGCAGAACTGCTTCAGTTCAGCCACACTGGAGGGTTTTTGAGCATGAACTGTCCGTTTAAGATCCTGTCACAGCATCTCAATCGGGTTCAAGTCAGGACTTTGACTAGACCATTCCAAAACTTGAATTTTGCTTCTTTTGAGCCATTCAGAGGTGGGCTTACTCCTATGCTTTGGATCATTGTCTTGCTGCATAATCCAGTTGCACTTGAGCTTCAACTCACGGACTGATGACTGGTCGTTCTCCTTTAAGATTTTCTGGTTGAGAGCAGAATTCATTTTTTACTGCAAGTCGCCCTGATGCAGCAAGGCATCCCCACACCATCACACTACCACCACCATGCTTGACTGTAGGTATGATGTTCTTTTTGTGGAATTCTTTGTTTGATTTACGCTAGATGTAACGGGACCCCTATCTTCCTGCCAGTTCCACTTTGGACTCATCAGTCCACAGAACATTCTCCCAAAAGGTTTGAGGATCATCCTGGATGAGTCGTCGCTGTGCTTTTGGAGGAATTTTGGAAGATCAGCCACTTCTGGGAAGGTTCACTACTGTGCCAAGTTTTCTCCATTTGGAGATAATGGCTCTCACTAACTACATTTCCATCCAAGGATTTTTTGCGAAAAAAGTTTTAGCGCATCAAAGTAAAGCTGATGGAAACGCAAATTATCGCTGTGTTGACATAATATTTTTCCGTTTAACTCTAGCGCATAAACTCTACGTCGATACATCAAATGTCGCGAAAAACTGGTTTGGAAACACTTTGTCGAGAAAATTGGCATTAATGCAAAAATATAGTGTCATGACAGAATTTACCCCAATCGTTAGCCAGTGTTAATCATGACGACAAGGAATACATCCTTAAAAGCCAATTTATTGTACGTGATTATGGATTGATCTTAATAGCATATAGATCCGATACTGCAAACATAACACTCCAGGAGTTCACATCAACAAGTGCACAGAGAACAAATGAATGGCCACTGTTTGTGATTAATTTGTGGTAGACATCCATTTATTTATTAAAGTTGCTTTTCCACACCATTCAAAATAATAGACGGCAGACACGGAATTAGCCCACAAAGCATAAAACATATCATTTCTGTGCACAAAGATGTTTTAAATTAAAAATATATGCACAATACTAGAAGAAAAGCTTCAGTGTGCTTTTTTGGAACACTAATAGCCCAATTCTATAAAATGATTGTTTATACTTTTGAAAAAATGCTGGCAAAATTCCCTATATTAAATTAAATAAATTACCAAACGAATAAAGCATTAAATTAAAAAAAAATGAATTACCAAACAAAAAAAATGATATTTTTAGACCTATATATGCCTTTTCTTTACACAGACTTAAATTAGCCTTACCCTGTTCTGTAGACTAATAAAGTCAGCTGATTGACATATAAACTATAAAATTTGAGATGACAATCAAGTTCAAAAAGTTACGGGACAAATATGTGGGACATAATGCAGTTGAGAGGCAATGCTTTAGATGATTGTTCAAAATAGCCTATTGAATATCAGGAATGTATCATATGTAAACCCTAATATTACACCGCATCAGTTTTTCTTTAATAGCTGTGCACACAGTATATACACAATGGATGGATGGTCCTTATACTAAGACCGAAAGTTTCCCCCACTACTTGGTGCAGGATGCCAGCTTGAACAGGGCAATGACGATTTGCTTTCGGGTTGGAACCGGTGGCAACCTGCGATAGGCGCAACATCAGGACCAATATTACAGTCCTATCAGAAGGGTAACTGCTCTCTTTTGATTGCAATTTCTCATCTTCTGATTGCATTTATTTGTGAAATTATGATGACAGTAAGCTGGTTAATTTCAATGAATTGTCTCAATACTCCATTTTACCAAAACTTTGGAGAAAAAAAAAGTAGGGACATCAGGGAGGCGAATTAGTTATAAACACACATTTTTGTATGGAAAGGGCTTAAGGGCAGATTTCTGTTGTGATAAACCAAAACTTATGCGACTTTTTAGGCATGACGTCATCACGCACACCAATTTTATCGATAAAAGGCCATTTAAATGGAAACGGGCAGAAGACGTCAAATTTTGCAACATTTTTTACACATTTTTGCTTTGTCGATAACAAAATAGCACGAAATGTGGATGGAAACTAGGCTGTTGTGGTTCTTTGGAGTCCCAGAGCCTTTCAAATAACCTTGTAACCCTTTCCAGACCGATGTATTTCAATCACCTTTTTCCTCATTTATGGAATTTCTTTCGGCCTTGGCATAGTGTGCTACTGGGTGAGACCTTTTAGCCAACTTCGTGCTGCTGGAAAAGTTTTATTTAGGTGTTGTTTTGAACAGGGCTGGCAGTAATTAGGCCTGGGTGTGTCTAGTCCAGCTGAACCCCATTATGAATGCAGTTTCATAGATTTGGGGATTTAGTAACTAATGGGGCAAATACTTTTTCACACAGGGCCAGTTGGTATTGGACAACATTTTTGCTTCAATAAATAACATCATTTAAAAACTATGAAACTATGTAATGAGATATACACAAACAGAAGAAATCAGGATGGGGCAAATACTACTACACAGCACTGTAGATTGTACATTTTAGTGGTCATTGTTACAGATGTTTTTGTCTGTGTCATTCTTTCCTGTTTGATGTGTGACCTTTGGCCTGTTTAGAATGAAATGCAGAGACTGTAGAGGAGACAGGGTGTTTCTCAATGCTAAGAACACATAGAGTGGACTTGCGATCTTATGAATGTCTTGTCATGCTAACTTGAAAGAACAAAAGTCTGTTAATACTCCAAGTGTTTCTTTGTTACATTTACATTTTTACATTTATGCGTTTGGCAGACACTTTTATCCAAAGCGACTTACAGTGCACTTATTACAGGGACAATCCCCCTGGAGCAACCTGGAGTTAAGTGCCTTGCTCACGGACACAATAGTGGTGGCTCTGGGGATTGAACCGGCAACATTCTGCTTACCAGTTCTATGCTTTAGCCCACTACGCCACCACCACTACTTATTAAAATGACGCCCAGCAAAACAGCAAATGTTGACAGGTGGATGACTATTCTCATGGGCAGTCAGACTTTCAAAAACTCAGTGGGGAAACTCCTTTGGGAAAAGCAACAAACGTCTGCCACTGTAGTGCAGCTATGACTTCTGGGACTTTAAAGAGGTTCTTGCCCACAAGTTACCATCTGATGCATTATCGATATTCGGCCTGATCAAGAACGCATCTGGCCTGGGTAATTTTATGTGAATGATGACGTTGAACAAGTCCACAAGAACATGAGGTTCTCAACAAAAATTTATTTTGAGATATGAAAGATGTCCAGTGTTTTTCTTCTGTCTAAAGTTTTGATACATTTGCATTTAATCACTGGGTTATCTGTTTTTGTCTCTGGGTTTTTGGTTAAAAGTTAACCTGAGCAACAGATGCTGTTAACACTGTCAGTGTACCGAACATATATTTTTGTCATGGCTATCGAGTCAGACTTCATTTAGTAAATTTTATTTCAACTAAATGTTTTAGAAATCGTGTTTAAAAGCAGAATTCTTGGTGAAGAACTAGACTACTGAAGAGAGAGATCCACCAATCAGATAATCACAGAGCTCTACAGTGACCCCATTCGCAATGGTTCATGGCATTGTAGTTCATTCCCTCATGAAAGATGTGTTTTACCTTTTTGTCTTGTCCAGTTTTCAAATACTTTTTGGTTCAAATCAAAGTTTGTATTTTGTGATTCACCTTGGAGCTGGTTGGTTTGGTTCATGCTTTTATGAAGGGTGTTGTGAACTCCCTATGGAAAAAAAAAAAATGAATGGGGAAAATACTTTTGGATTCAAGCTGGTTGAAAATGTGTGTGGTCACTTTTGCACTATTGTAACACTAATTATGAAATAAGAAGACTGTTCTTGACTTATCAGCTTATCAATAAAAGGTTTTAAGTAATTTCATATAATGTAGGTCCTAATTAGACTTGTCTATTAACAAATGTATGCGTTTATTTTAAGAATAGATAGAAGGTAGATTTAGTCTGTGCGTTTAGAGGGAAAATGTAAGAATTGTGACAATTGCCCAGGTCTGCCTTACATTATTCACATTCCTCATATTCGTGTTTCATCTGCACTAAAAAATGTAGAGCGAAAGAGAAATAACCTGAAGTGAATTGGTCTAAAGACCTTCTGGTTTTTCTGCATGGTTTTTCACTAATTTCTGTGCTTGTCTTTTGTGTCTCAGAACTTATTTAATTTGATGGAAAGAAGAAATTGAGCCCTTGAGCAGCTTTGATTTCTAGACATATGTTGATTGTATCAGTGGTCGACTACGCTTATCCAATGAGTAGCAGCCAATCAGTGATGAGTGCTCTGGATAAATCGACAGTCATCTCGGCTGTTAAACCCACACACTCGCGCAATGGCAGCTCAGGATCTTCACGCCACTCTCGACAGGTCAGTGTACTGCTGGCATTAATTATTGTCTGAAGTGTTTGCAGAGCCATAAGCGTCATAGATGTCGAGTTGGGGAGGTCAAAGACCCGATTCCAATATTGAATGGCCTATTTGGCTACATCCTTTAATGTTAGAAACGTTCTGTTACTTTTTTACATTCTGTGTAGAACTTCCTACCATAATGTATGTGAATTTATTCATTTCAACATTTAACCGCTTTGATACAAATTTCACATGGTATTCTTTGAATGAAAACCTAAGAGACTTTGAGCAATCTCAAGCCACATCCACACTTAAGTTTTTGTTTTAAAGTTTCATTTTTAGTTTCCAAATCATGCGGTAATGGAGTGTGTTTTTGAAATGCTCCATTTCCAGTGGAGGAAAATGCCATTCTAGTGTGGATGAGAGTGAAAATGGATTAGTGTGGACGTGGCCTCAGAATCACTTTGGCTTTTCTATTTTACTGATAAATGTTAAATTTTCTGCCACAGAACTCCAGGGATTGGGAAGTAATATCAGATACAGAATCTGCTGCATCCGTCACAGGGAATAACGGTGTTCCTGGCATTTGTGAGGGATTCCTCATGAAAAAACGCAAGTATCCTCTACAGGGCTGGCATAAAGTGAGTAACGTAACGTGACATGACATGGCATGGTTACTTTTACTCATTCTGGTGATTTCATATACAATATATGTATGTACCATGTGTATCATGTGCTGCATTTTTTGTCTTTTAGAGATATTTTGTACTGGATAAAGGAATTCTGAAATACTCCAAAACTCAACAGGATGTAAGCCCAAAGATTTTTTATTTATTTATTTATTTTTTTTTAACTTCTTGTGTTCATCTAAACGTGTGTATGCTCATCCTCAGATCGGCAGAGGCAAGGTCCACGGTGCTCTAGATGTGAGTCTTGCCGTCATGTCTGTGAACAAGAAATCTAAACGCATTGATCTTGACGCAGGAGACAGCTTGTACCATGTGAAGGTGTGTGTCTGACCGACAATGTCCATGTATTGAAATTGAATTTTGTAATCGATTAATATGTGGATTAAATTGAAGTGACTTCTATTTCCAGGCAAAGAGTGATGACATTTTCTACATCTGGCTTACTAAACTAACTGCTCATCGGCTCTTCAGGAAGAATGAGGCCATAAATGTCCATCAGGGTGTTTTACAAGCACTCTCAACAGGAAACAGCAGCACTTTGCCTGCCATGGCGAGTCTTGCACAGAGAAACCGAGTGATGGTTAGACAACTGAAGCAGCTTTTTGCCTAATGAGAAAATTGAGACATTTACAGTTTACAGTTCAAGTATGTAATTTAATGTTTCCAAGTGTTGAATTATTAAAGGACACAGACACTACATTGTAAAGCTGATTCTCCACTGAGATGCATCGGCTATTGCTTGAAAAACTGATTCCACATTCACACTTGGGAATGTTTGATGTTTGTTTCCAGAGGCTTACAAAGAGGCTTTTTAACAGTTTGTTGAAATAAATTTAGATTTTTCCTGTTTTCAGTATGTCTTTCACATCTTTTTTTTTATTCGTTGATTTTCCCAGATTCCACACTATCAGAGCTCCGCATCACTGTTCGGGTCAGAGACACAAGGTTCACCATCAGCCTCTTCGTCTCGTGTGAACAGTAAAGTTTCTGATTGGCTCAAGCAGACGCAGGAGGCCGACATGTGTCAGCAAGGTTTGTGCTTCCTAAAACCACCATGAGTGTATGGAAAACCAGTTTAGGGCCATGTACAACAACATAAGAATCTTGAAATGTCAAAGTGACAAAGACATTTAGATTAGCCTTTATTGTCTCCCTTAGGAGACATTTGTCTTGGACTTTTGCAAGAACACAGTCAGCATAGCAGCAAACATACAAATAAACTACAATTGACATGCATTTACACATCAGATATTGCACAAAGCCCTATACCATACTATATACCATACTATTGCATGGATGTCCTACACCTAAATATTGTACAAATGCCCTACACCAAAATATTTCACATCCCCTCCTCAATGAGAGCCATAACCCCCCCCCCCCACAAACACTTCATTATTCTTATTCAATAGTTTGATTGATAGTGGAACTGAGGAAAATGTATACCTGTTCAACTTACAGTTTGGTAACCTCTACCTTCTGCCCGAAGGCATCAGCTCGTACTCTTTGTGAAGGATGTGATTAGGGTCACAAATGATTTTAAGGCCCTGCTTCCTCACAGTCTCCTCAAATATCTCCTGAAGAGATGAATTACTTTCCAGCCCTTCTAATCAAGTTTTGGAGTTGTGATCCGAGTTTAACGGACTGATTACCAAACCATGTTGTGATACCATAGCGGATAATAGATTCAATAACAATGCTTTTATCCACTCCATGGACCCTGAGCCTTGCAAAAAATGCCAATGCTGCCAAACTCGTGAACAAACATACTCTACTTGATTAACTGAGAATCAAAATGAGTACCTAAGTACTTGTGTGTTTTTACCTGCTCAATACTCTCCCCTTTAATCAAAACTGGGCTGTGGTCACCAACAGACCTTGGATTGAAGACCCCAGATTGAAAAACTGTGCACAATACAGCAGTGATAACATTACACAGTGGTCAGAGCTGTCTATGATGAGCACTGCAAGGATATGTGACATGATTCACTTCCTCACATGTCTCTCAGAACTGGCTCGGTGTCATGTGGATTTGGCCGAACTCTCCCATTTAATCCAGAAACTTCACTGTCATGAGGGCGGTCTTCCCTTTACAGACACTGACCTGAAGCGCCGCATCAGCATGCAGGTACATCAGTGTGGTCTTAGTCAATTATTAGCCAGTGAACACAAAGCCTTCGGTCACTATCATATGAGACCACAATAGTGTTGTACAATCACACAGATTTAAATATTATAAACATGATCACGTGATTGTCTTTCAGAATCTCAGTCTTGAGAAGCCCAAAAAGAAGGCTGGAAAGATCTGGGATCACTCACGGACACTGTCACAAGTCGAATCTCTTGGTGTTGTAAGATTGTTGTATATATTCTGTCTTAATTTTGCCTCAATCTTCAATTTTTCTTTATCCTCTTATGTTGCTTATGAAGCTCTGGTAACACCTCAGCACTTTATCATGTCTCTTGTTTGGGTTTCATGTTTTCATCCAAGTTGCGAATTTAATATATACGAAAAATAGTTATGGCATAACAGTTTGTGAATAAAGCAGCATTTCCATCCCATGTGTTCAAGAGAACAAAATCGCCACTTGATAGTGATAGTAGAGAATCATTTTGATGATTTTCTTTGTATCCGACATTTCACAAGAACCGGAGCAACATTTTAAGATGCTATGTGACGATATTGTATTCAGTAAATGTGTTTCCATCATAGTTAATGCATGTCTTATTGAACGAAAAAAGTATCCACGTCAAGCCAGCAAAATTTTATATATATATATATATATCATTAATTGCACTCATCTGCAATTTATTAGGTACACCTGTACATCGACAGTCAACCAATCATGTGGCAGCAGTGTAATGTATAAAATCAAGCAGATATGGGTCAGGAGCTTCAGTTAATGTTCACATCAACCATCAGAATTGGGAAAAAATGTGATCTCAGTGATTTGGACCATGGCATGATTGTTGGTGCCAGACGGGCTGGTTTGAGTATTTCTGTAACTGTTGATCTCCTGGTATTTTCACGTACAACAGTCTCTAGAGTGTAAAGAGAATGGTGCAAAAAACATCCAATGAGCAGCAGTTCTGTGGGCGAAAGCGGCTTGTTAATGACAGAGGTCAGAGGACAATGGCCAGACTGGTGCAAACTGACAGGAAGGTGACAGTAACCCAAATAAACACGCGTTACAACAATGCTATGCAGAAAAGCATTTCTGAACGTACAACACATCAAACATTGAGGCGGATGGGCTACAACAGCAGAAGACCCCTCCGGGTACCACTACTGTCTGCTTATAACAGGAAACTGAGGCTGCAGTGGGCACAGGCTCACCAAAAGTGGACAGTAGATGATTGGAAAAACATCACCTGGTCTGACAAAAATCTGGATTTCTACTGAAGTACACAGATGGTATGCCCACTGCAGCCTCAGTTTTCTGTTCTTGGCTGACGGAAGTGGAACCCGATGTAGCCCATCCGCCTCGAGGTTCGACATGTGCATTCTGAGATGCTAATCTGCTCACTACAATTGTACAGAGGGGTTATCTGAGTTACTGTAGCCTTTTTGTCATCTTGAACCAGTCTGGCCATTCTCTGTTGACCCCTCAAGGCGTTTCCGTCCACAGAACTGCCACTCACTGTATGATTTTTGTTTTTTGTACCATTCTGAGTAAATTCTAGAGACTGTTGTGTGTGAAAATCCCAGGAGATCAGCATTTACAGAAATGCTAAAACCAGCCCGTTTTGCACCAACAATCATGCCACGGTTGAAATCACTGAGTTCACATTTTCCCCATTCTGATGGTTGATGTGAACATTAACTGAAGCTCCTGACCCGTATCTGCATTATTTTATGCACTGCTATGCTGCCACACGATTGGCTGATAATCGCATGGATAATTGTTGGCTTTTTATATATATATATATATATATATATATATATATATATATATGTATATATATATATATATATAATTTTATTAATTTGAGATTTTATTCACATCCTGGTGTTTCCATCCAGCATTTTGTGACATTCTAAAATTCAGATAAAAAAAAATAATTACCAGTTTTCAATGTCTTGTCATCTTTCTGCTATCTATACGTCCAGGTGTTGTTATATTGTCCTCATCTCTGGCTTTTCTTTCTGCAGTTTTCCTCTAGTCATTTGGGAACATCGTCTGGTCTGGCCGCTTCCCTTCAGTCCATCCCAAACTACGTTTATTCCCAGCTGTCCACACCGGAGGTGTCCTCACCGGAAGGGCAGAAACTGCAGCTGGACATCTATGCGACGTGTGAAAGAGGTACACATTCATACTTCGGATACAGCTGTCTGTTAGTTGAGAACAATTTGCTGATCAACAAGCCATGGGATTATAAAAAATTATGTGTCTCTGCAGTTCATGCATCTCTAAAATCCATCCATGAATCCCTCGCCGTGGAGCGTGAGCGGGTCAGACAGGCTTGGGCGGGGCCGGACCTTCGGCAGTCCACATCACATCAGCTGGCTACACTGTGCACGACCCTCTCAAAGGTGACCTTCTGAACAACCTTCTGAACACTATTGTTACAAAATAAAGTGCTTTGATTAACTTTTAGTCTTTGCTTGTATGTAGCTTGAGATGCAGTCGCGTTTAACCAGAGTTCACTCTGTGTCGCTGTCGTCTGAATCCTCGGATGAGTCTTACTGCACGGTGCGTCAGGATCAGGTGTGTTCATGTTCCATTCAGTTTCAAATTGTCTCTTATTTTGATGGACTTCGATTGATTCTTAATGTGTTTGTGTTGTTCACAGCCCAGCCCCTCTCAGGGCCGCAAGCTGTACCGCACACTCTCAACGACTGACTCAACAGCGGAGTATTTTGATGCGAGTGAGGTGGCTTGTGAGACTTTGTCTGAAAATGAGACTTCTGATGAATCTGGCCTGAGCGACGTCACCACAAGCAACTCTGAACCTGAGGAAGGTCACGGTACATCTACAATTTTAGAACACTAAATTATCACAATTATCAGCTGCTTACAGGATGATCGTTACTTTAGAGTAAATCATGAGCATATATGGGGCCAAAATGATCCGTTATTGTAGTTATTTTCAGGGAAGTTGTATTGAGTGATGTACAGTTCAGTTCAAAAGTTATTTTGGTGCTTAAACCACACTAAATTCTTTTATCTAATGCAGTGACATTCAGACAAAGCATGTGTTTATCTATTATTATTATTATTCTGACATTTCACGTTCTTAAAATAAAGTAGTGATCCTAACTGACCTAAGACAGGGAATGTTTTCTACGATTAAATGTCAGGAATTGCCAAAAACTGAGTTTAAATGTATTTGGCTAAGGTGTATGTAAACTTCTGACTTCAACTCTATGTTCCACATGCGTTTGACAACCACAAAGTTTATAAATACTTTATGCGGTTATATACAACTGTGTTGAGGGGTAACTAGAAGTAGCGACTCTATTAGCTTAACCACATTGTTCAGCAGCATAACAGTAGCTCAGCAATTTCACAATATTGTAGCTTTCCCAGTAATGAGCTACATTTCCCAATGAGTAAGCACTGTAGTTTCACAAAACTCCACATTTGTCATATGGTGAACGCAGCACTGGAGCTGAGCGAGTAATCAAACACACTCACCCAAACTGTCCTCTCTTGCTCAAGTAGCGCTGGGAAACTGAATTGGTGAAGTGAATCATTTGGAAGGTGAATTTGAATTTTGTGAATTTAAGAAAGTTTCAGAGTTCATGTAAATGATCCGGTTACAATGAACAATTCCTTTATACTTGCCGTTAGGAACTTACGGCAGTTCTTTTGGACAGTTCATGTAAATTAACTAGTTTGCTTAACTGCTGCTGTTTATCACTTTATTTTGATTCAGTTATATAAAATAGGATGTTTTCTAGTTTTATCAGTGTTTAGGTTTAAATTTATGTTCAATTTAAAGTTTAACCCATTAATGTGGTGCCCTATTTGTGTTTTTATAACCTTATGTAAATTTAACCATGGTTTTACTTTAGATATGTTGTACATAACCATGTCTGTAGTATCTGTGGTTAATTTTGTGGTTACTATGGTTTTACCACAAATACTAGTGATGCTCAATATATCGGTGGTCAAGAACACTGGCTGATATATTTATATAATCTAAATATTATTATGGCACCTGTGAAGGAATTACTGCCGATAATTTGTTACTTTTTTTTGCTTGCGGCTGTGAATCTCTGACTTCTTGCATCTTCCCTCCTTCAGACAGTCTCGTGTCAGTGAGCCTGCCTATACACAGTGTGTCTGACAGTGAAAAACAGGCTAGTGTTGCGATACAAGCTTGTGACGCTCTATGAGGATTATTTCAACATCTCTGCACCTTGTTACGTTGCTTCAGGGCTGGTTTTAATCGGGCAAAAACATGTTTGTGTGTTACTTCGGGGCAATCATTCTGTTGAAATATTGAAAATGGCATACTGTTACTTACAGCAAAGGATCCTGATTAAAACTAGCCCAAACACACCATCACAAGGTGCATATATCTTGAAATAATTCTCACAGCGAGGTGAGATGGCTAAAAACACTAGTTTGTTAGTCCAAGCAATGAGTTTGTTGTATTTTGCAGGTTGAGACTTCTGTTACGACTCATCATGACTATTTGATCTGTATGATGTTTTTGCCTATTCCCTTTCTGATTATTGTGATCACATTTCATAAGTTACACAATGGGATGGTCGCAGATGGTTGTGTTGTCATGCAAAAAGAACCAAAATGGCAGCATCCTCAACAGTTAAAGGAACTGAACACATTTCTGTTTGACATAGTCTACTATTTTATTATGCCATCATTACCTGGAGTGATTTCTTTGTCCTTAAACATTTTGCAACAACATATATAGAGGTTAATCAATGAATTAATGTAGTGCAAAATATTTTGCTGTTATCACCAAAGCCGTTTTGGTATTATGAGTGTTGGCGTAGAAACCAAAAACTACGGTGGCCTACACAAAAAAAAAATTAACTAAGCAAATATTTGTTAAAAACACAACAGGAATAAACCACAACACAACCTAAATAAGACTGAATGAAATCATGATCTCACCTGCATTGAGTTGGAACTGCCACACAAATTAAAATGCAGTGTTTAAAAATTTATTTTCAGTTAATTTTTTGTTGCTTGTTTCTGTTGCATTGTGGCTAATTTTGTTGTGTTGTGAACCTCTGAGTTGCCATCTCGTAATTACATTAATTCAGACATGACATGAGACAAACAATGCACAATACACACACACAACACACAAACCACCGCTACGCGCACAGTCTGGCTGCTGACATATATATTCTTTATGTATACAGAGATTTGTGTTTGTACATGCTGTTCATTGATCGTCTCATTATGGTTTAAGGCATTATTACATCTGTTAGAAATGTGTTATTCTCTTAATCTAAATACTCATATAAATGGGCACCAGACAATTTTTTTTAAAGTAGTGTCTTTTATTTCTCATTTGAATCAGCATACAACTGTAATTTAGGCACATTTCTGTTTCATGTTACATCCACCTTAAAATAACAGCAGTTAAGAGTTGGTCCGATTGTGAAGTCTAGATTCAAAGCATTTAAATGACATCTGTTTTCAAACAAGTAGCTTTTGAATAATTAGTTAGCCATTCCAGGCTTGTAGTGTAGTTAACGAGTCAAGTAACTCTTTCAAAAAAGATAGTTTAACTGCTTGAAATTAAGCTTGGGAAGCTACAGTTTAAAATGGCTTTCCCAACACTGGGCCACTATCCATACACCTTCATCTGTTCATCAGTATGTTTCTTTTGTCTTCAATTGTACAGCCACAGTAACTATGAAGTACAGAGCCAATGTATCTAGTGCGCCAGATTTGCCCTCTACCGCTCAGGACACGGGACGACGCACGGTGCTTCCTGCACACAGCACTGACAACAGCCATATCGGCATCCTCACCATCCTGTACAACAACATCGGGAAGGATTTGTCGCGTGTCTCCATGCCTGTCGCTCTCAATGAGCCACTCAGTTTTCTGCAGCGTGTCAGTGAAGAGCTGGAATATTCTGAACTGCTGGATATCGCCAACCACACAGATGACCCTTACCAAAGAATGGTAAGAACAGAGTCTCTTTCATCCATTTTTAGTTTAATAAAGATGTGAACTTAAGTTTGTGATCAGCAGTTATCGGTTGACGACTCTTGTGAGCGTTTCACAGGTTATTTGAAGTGTGATTCTTGTAGTCTTGCAGGATGCAGCAGACCCTGCTTCAGTTACTGTTATCTTTTGAAGGTTTATTTACTATCAGTGTACACGTTTTACATCTCAAAACAATTTGAACACAATCACAGATTTTTGAGACAGTGGTTCTCAAAGTGTGGCGTGGAAGATTGCCTCATTCACTTTCACACATTGAAATTTTATGTGAAGAATGCAAGAATCAATGCATGCCCTTTTTTTCACCTTTTTCTTCTCGTATGGTGTCAGGCGTGCTTGCTGCACATATGTAAACAGTAATGACAGAAGTAAACGATGACGGAAGTTAATTATTTGAGCGAGCTTTTATATATTAACATTGTTCCTTCAAGCAGTATCACTTATTATATTTTGGGATGTGGATAGGCATAATTAAAACATTTTTGTATTTATGTAGCATGAAGTATACAGAAGATACTTCATATAGTTTTTTTTTTTTTTTGTCTAACTTTTTTCAGTATTCAGCAAAACAGTGAAAACACAATGCGTTTAGTTTTCATTGTATTTGAACTTCATGTCATCAAAAAAATTTGTTTTAAGAGGTGTTTTCAATTAAAACATTTTAAACATCAGATTAAAGGGTGGGGTGCAAAAGTTTTTCTTGTTTTAAAGGGGGCATGACCAAAGAAAATGGAGAAGCACCTGAGACATGGGACAAAACATGTTTGTTGCCGTTAGTTTTGAAAATAACTGCATTTCTACTGGGAAATTAATGAAGAGACTATCTTGACACAAATGTGCAATATCATTTTGATTTTCTAATTTTATCAAGATTCTGACATTATCACTCACATCCCCTTAAACCAGCTCTCCTCTAACCATAACTTAATACTTCATATAGATTAAAATATATTTTAAATTTAAGAATGGAAATGAAAACAAGGTCTTTAAAATAAACATTACTTCAATGACCTTGCAAAGGAAGTGGTTTGTTTTAAAAAATATATATATATATATATATATATATATATATACCTCTTTTATAAAGTTTCACAGATGCTCCTACTTTTTGTAGACACCTTCTGCAGTAATTTTACTTAATTTCTGTGTCTCAACCGTGATATGTGAACATTATCTAAAAATGTCAAATGAATTGAGTAGGTCCTGTTTGCAGCTATGCAAGACCAGAATGAAAATGGAAGAAGCATTTTCCATTGCCATTTTCCAACCGTGTGCGTGAAACGATGCAACTGGGAGCTGTTACCTAGAGCTGAACATAAATTAACGTGCTACCATACAGCTAGATGCATCGGACAAATAAGGCATCCTTCATAAAGCCCAGGGCAGTGTGGATGCGATAACATTTGAATACTGTAGTGTTATTCTGAGCTGACCTGAGTCATGTACTGCATTTGCTGCATTACTTTATATGCTTGTAGGATTCTTTTAAAGGGTGATGTTTTTTGTTTTCTAGGTTTATGTGGCTGCGTTCTCTATCTCGGGCTATGCCTGGGCCAGCTGGCGTAATCGGTACAAACCCTTTAACCCCGTTCTAGGAGAAACGTACGAGAGTATGCGTGAGGACCGCGGTTTCCGTTATGTTGCAGAGCAGGTATGAGCGCTTTACTATATATTGTTGAAGTCCACATTGGAAGGGTATTGTTTTTTTATTTCTTTGCTTTTTGGTGTTTTATGTTTTTCCTAGGTCAGTCATCACCCACCTTTGTCAGCTTGCCACGCTGAGTCTGAGAACTTTGCCTTTTGGCAAGGTAATTTACCTCACATAGTCATTTACTATTCATGTGGATTGCTTCAGTAAAATCAGCATTGCTCGTATTTTGCTTTTATAATTGACTTAAATGCTCTGTGAAAGAAAGTGGTATATCTTTATGAAAGATGTCCCCTAATCCTTACATTTCCTAAATTCCCTTCAGACCAGCGATGGAAGAATAAGTTCTGGGGGAAGTCTGTGGAATTCATTTCGACAGGCATGATTAATGTCGCTCTACCTAAGTGAGTATTTCGAATGTGTTCTGAGGTTACCTTCTTTCAAAAAAGAAAATTGTGAAAGATGGGGGAACAGCTCATTTAAAAAACAAAAAAAAAATAGATGTAGTTGAGGATTTTTGTTGCATTTTGATTCTTCCAAATATAATAGTTACATGAAGTTGCCAATTCTGTATATTTGAAAAAGGTACCCTTTCAGTTCTAAATTATCAAAGTGCACTCGACTTTAAAGTCATGGACGTGATTCATCAGGGGCCTGGTTTAAAAAAAAACAAAATATATAATACTCTGAATTTTGCAAATCAAACATTCAACTGTATATCTCATACTTTATATCTACGAGCAGTAAACATGAGATTGTGCTGATATCTAATTTCTTTTTTTTTTTTTTTTTTGCAAAATTAATAATTGATCTGTTTCTCTTCAGCTACGATGATCATTATGAGTGGAATAAAGCAGTGACATGCATTCACAACGTGTTCAGTCAGCAGAGATGGCTCGAGCACTACGGTGACGTCCTCATTCGCAACATCAACAGCGACGAGTGCACCTGCAAAATCACCTTTGTCAAAGTGAGTTTGGTACACTACTCACATTATCGCAACAGTATGCAGTTATGGCATGTCCTGTACAGGATGAAGTAAGACTCTCTGTAAATAGTAAAGCTTAAGTCCACAAAATATGTAATATATTACACATTTAGTGATGTAATATTTGTGAATTTCAGTTCAATTTAGATTCATGAAAGTGCAATCTTCACTGTCTGCTCAAAGCTAATGGGATGCTATCATTAGCATTAATGCAGGTCAAAAGGACTTATTTTATAATGGAAATTACCATGAGACAGGCCTCTGTTTTTATGTGTCAATTATGTCATTACGTTACAAAAAGTATTAATTAAATCTCACTGGTGAGTTTGTAACCTGTGCATCCGCTCAGTGATTAGAACACAACATGTAATTAACATGATAACAGATCGTTTTAATAAATTGGATGAACAAGATGGCTTAATTAGAATTTACACTAAGACAACCCATTCACCATTTTAATATTTTCCTTTCCACTGTTTAATCTATAAACCAAACAATTTGACACTTGCTATGCTTTAAATTTGTCTGTTCAGTCACGTTACTGGGGTGAAGACAACAGTAAGAATGAGGTGCAGGGCAGTGTCCTGGACCGCAGCGGCAGAGTCGTGCATCGCTTCGGTGGATCGTGGCATGAGGGCATTTTCTGTGACACACTGCCCAGTCCACAATGCATCTGGAAGCCCAGTGAGTGACGAACTGACCATTAACAATTTCAATTGGAACATGAGTTTTGTTTGTATTCAACTAATCATTTAGATCAGCAAGTATTTGACACATCTGCAAAGGATAGCATAAGTGTGTTTTAAATGATTTTAGGTTGAGTCATGAAAAAATCGTCTCACAAGGTACAAGATGACCGCCCTTTGGCATGTAATCTGTCAGCCAATAAATGTATGTACTCTTTTTGTCAACATTTAATTTGCTCCATCGTTTATAGATAATCTGGGTTCACTGCAGCACACAAAGACCTGTCTAGATCTGCTTCAAGGAGATGCTTTAGCAGTAGAAGGTCTTTGTACTTGCTCAGCAACAGTAGCATGGCAGATCCAGTCTACCAAGACCAATCCTGCCAACTTGTCATAGCCCTATATTATATCACCTTCAATTTGTTCTGAGTTGTCATAACTGAACTTTGTTTTAACAAAATGTCAAACTGTTCACATTCAGTTGTTGAGGATGTTCTGAGATGTAATTTTCTGTATTTTAATTTGCAGATGCTCAACCAGATGATTACTTTGACTACTTTGGCTTCTCTCAGTATGCCAGAGAGCTCAATGAACTGACCCCTGGCATAAAGGATAAACTGCCCCCAACAGACACACGCTTCCGTCCAGACCAAAGGTACACTACCCAAAGAGATGAAGAGTGAACATCAATAATCATTTTGACCTATTGCACAGGTGTCAAACTCAAAGCCCACTGGTCAAATCCGGCCCGCCACCTCGTTTCATGTGCCTTGCAAGCTAATTTCTGAAATGTAGGATGGCAGGTGAAGGGAACGTCCAACTGACCAATCAGTAAGCGCTTTTCTCATCAATATTTAAAGAGGTTTCCCCTGTTATCCCAACCTAAATTTTTTCCCACCAAAAGCTAAACGAGACCGCATTATCTGGACCAATTATCAGCATGTCTCAATGGATAAAGTGGCGTGAACGCAGAGGCATTTACTCGCGGACCGGTCACGACCGTGCAGCTTAGATCATTATAAATGTGCTCGTGAACCACTGTTAAAACAAATGTTCTCAATTAGGACAATACAGATTATTATCTTTGTTCAAAAACCTGCATGGTACGAACTAATCGTGACCTCAAAGAATCTGTTTAATGCAAGTAATAAAACTCCCTCGTGCATCCTCACAGCCCGGTCACACCCTCCTCCTCGTCACACTCCTCCACCACCTAATTCAGGTCGGGGTGCCATCCAGACTGGCTTACCATACCACTCTTACTATTTTTGCCATGGATCAATATGGTAGAAGCATAGTGATAGTGCACATGTGTATAGTATGCCATTTGAGAAGACATCCGTAGACAATACAAACTTGCTGTACCACGCCCCAAAGCGGGAGCATTGTATCATTGCGAGCAACAATGAGCGGAGTTCTTCTGCGCCATTGGAAACGTACAGTCACGATGGATGTGTAAACCCGGTGTGACAAGCGGCACTTGTGAAACTTCTCATTCATAAACATATTGAATGACCTGGTACATATACGGAGCGACTGAATGAGAGGGGCATGTTGTTCGTTCACCTCAGCATTTGAGTCTACCTTGCTACCTTGAGAGAAAAGGGCGGAAGGGTTATTAATGCGTAAGTGACTGATTCTTATACACGTTGACGGGCTTTCACATGACTCGCGTCAGTGCTGCCTAATACATTGACGTCTATGAAGTGACGCGTCAGCGCAACCTCGGCCCCAACTTTTTCACACGTTTTTGCCTCACAAATGATGTCTTGGAGTACAAAGCTATAATAAATATTTTAAAACAGTCCAAATTTGGGGCCTGGGTAGCTCAGCGAGTATTGACGCTGACTACCACCCCTAGAGTCACGAGTTCGAATCCAGGACGTGCTGAGTGACTCCAGCCAGGTCTCCTAAGCAACCAAATTGGCCTGGTTGTTAGTGAGGGTAAAGTCACATGGGATAACCTCTTCGTGGTCGCTATAATGTGTGGTTCTTGCTCTCAGTGGGGCGCGTGGTGAGTTGTTCGTGGATGCCGCAGAGAATAGCGTGGGCCTCCACACGCGATGTGTCTCCGCGGTAAAGCGCTCGACAAGCCACGTGATGAGATGCGCGGATTGAAGGTCTCAGATGTGGAGGCAACTGAGATTGGTCCTCCGCCACCCAAATTGAGGCGAGTCACTACGCCACCACAAGGACTTAGAGCGCATTGGGAATTGGGCATTCCAAATTGGGGAGAAAAAAATAAATGTGTTCAAATTTCTGAAGAGAAATTGAATGTCTCAATTTATTTTTATTACCTTATCTTTTCAGAGTATCCAGGGACCCCAGTTATTGAATTACAGTAATTAAATTCACCAAAAAAACCTAAGACCTAAACATAAACGAGTCCTCTTATTCTCTGCAATCAAAGCAATTGCCTTTTTTTTTTTTTTTTTTTTTTTTCTCTCTCTTCCAAATAAATGTTTTCAATGTTTATTGTGCCCATCTCCCACTTTCTTGCATGGCAAGATCATAAATTCCTCCGTGACACCTACTGAAACACTTGTTATGTGGGCAAAATATAAATTCTTTAGTGATGCTGGTAGTTCAGCGGTGGAGCAAATTGGAGCAGGAAAATGGAAAAATTTTGTTTTCATAGCTAACTGTGGGGTAAAACAATACAAAATGTTTTTGCCCACCGGCCACAGTGGCTGTGAATGCCCATTTCACCAGCCACTTTGATTTTTATTTTTTTACCAGCTGCTTTGTTATTCATAAAGGTATATAAAAGACCACTTCTTAGGCTGTAGTGAATTATGATGACACGCATGACAATTCATTAATGTCGCTGCATGTCATTTGCTTTGTATGGTTATGTATTCAGCCACAAATGTTTGGAATTAAGCGATGTTGCATTCACAATGCGGGTAAAAGTGAAATGCTCCGTGGAAATCAAGCGAACTAAACTTTGAGCACCTCCTGATATGGTCTGAGATAATTTGCAGCGTTCTCATGGACGACACTGTTCTTGTAGTTGCAAACTATTTTCATATGACTGAAACAGCAGAAACGGTGAGCACTCTGCATGCGCGTGTTCCATGAGAAGCGCTGCGCTTATGGGTGGCAGAGTGCCTCTGAATACACAGCGAATCAGATATTCGCATCAGAGGGTTTTCTTTCATTTGTTCTTCAAAATATAATCAAATGTGTTTCTTCAAGTGTGCGTCTTTTGTGTCTGACAGTATTTCTTGTCACATGTCGCCCAACTCAGAACCCACCACAGCGCATAAAATATCTACATTTGGCAGGTTGGTGGGTGCTAATTTTAAACTCTGAGCAAAAGGAAAAACAGAGTTTACTAATTTTATTAACCTGAGGTTACGTCACAAATATGCACAATTAGTTGAAGGGAATCAAG
The DNA here is from genome assembly GCF_019703515.2 of Myxocyprinus asiaticus. Taxonomy (NCBI): domain Eukaryota; kingdom Metazoa; phylum Chordata; class Actinopteri; order Cypriniformes; family Catostomidae; genus Myxocyprinus; species Myxocyprinus asiaticus. The sequence continues at coordinate 44,317,049 of NC_059373.1, forward strand.
CAATAATATTTAAAAAAAAAAAAAAAAAAAAAAGAGAACTACTCGGCTGGAGCTTTAGCCTCAAACTAAAACCGAACATAAATGCCAAGAAAATGAAACCTGCGGGACGGAAACAATGCAACAGTTATTACATCGAATATTTATCCTTGGACCTGTCCATGTTGTCATTATTTCTGTGAGAGAAACTTCACTATTTAAATGGACGCATGAGTTTTTGCTTAAATTATACTTGCTGGGCGCATAAAATGTACTGGAAATGTGTGCCTTGAAAAGAGTGGGAACCCTGTATCCGTGTAAAGGAATATTCTGGGTTCAACACAAATTAAGCTCATTCGACAGCATTTGTGGCAGAATCGGAATGAACTTTATTGCCAAGTATGCTTGCACACACTAGGAATTTTTCATGGTGACAGAAGCTTCCAGTGCAAGAGAATGCAACATATATATACATACATACAAACTTACATTTAAACATACACACACACATAGTGACACAAAAAAAAATAAAAAAATAATAAAAAACAATAACAGATATATATACAATAGCACAATAATGTTGTTTGAATATTTTATATACAGAAATACAGTTATGTGCAGGTAATGTATTGAAGAAGAGGTAGGATATGTTAAAGAATATAAATGAAATATGGATATAAGTAGGAATGGATGGATTGAATATTGCACATGGTTGTATTGACCAAAGGAAAGTATTTGGGGGCAGTTTTAACTGTTCATGTGGTGGATGGCCTGAGAGGAAAAAACTGTTCCTGTGCCTGGCTGTTCTGGTGCTCAGTGCTCTAACAGTTCGAAGAGGAAGTGTGGTGGGTGAATGGGGTCGAGTGATTTTTACCAGCCCTTTTCATCACTCTGGATGTGTACAGTTCTAGCAGGGTGGGTAGGGGAGCGTCAATAATCCTCTCAGCAGTCCGAACTATCCTCTGCTGGGCCTCAATGTGGGGTCAATGTGGGTCTCCCACTTCAGGTCCTGTGAGATGGTAGTGCCCAGGAACCTGAATGACTCCACTGCTGCCACAGTGCTGTTTAGAATGGTGAGTGGGGTTAATGCTGGGGTGTTCCACCATCATCTCCACTGTTTTTAAGCGTGTTCAGCTCTAAGTTGTTTTGACTGCACCAGATGGCCAGCTGTTCAACCTCCCTTCTGTATGCAGACTCATCCAAGATGACGATGAGGCTGATGACTGTAGTGTCGTCTGCAAACTTCAGGAGCTTAACAGAGGAGTCCTTGAAATTGCAGTCATTTGTGTAGTGGGGGGCACCAGTGCTGATAGTACATGTGCTGGAAATTAATTTCCCCATTCTCACTAGCTGCTGCCTGTCTGTCAGAAAGCTGGTGATCCACTGACAGATAGAGCTGGGCTAATTAAGTTCATTGGAGAGCAGTGTTGATTGTGTTAAAAGCCGAACTGAAGTCAACAAATAGTATCCTTGTGTAAGTCCCTGGTCTGTCTAGATGTTGAAGTATGTAATGCAGTCTTATTTTGACTGCATCATCCACAGACCTGTTTGCTCTATAAGCAAATTGAAGGGGATCCTGAAAGAGTTCAGTGATATCCTTTAGGTGGGCCAACACCAGTCTCTCAAATGACTTCATGACCACAGACGTCAGAGCGATTGGTTCTGTAGTCATTAAGTCCTTTGATCTTGGGTTTCTTTGGAACGGGGATGATTGTGGAGCATTTGAAGCAGCAGGGAACTTCACAGCTCCAGTGATCTGTTGAAGATCTACGTGAAGATGGGGGCCAGCTGGTCAGCACAGAATTTTAGACAAATGGGTGAAACACCATCTGGGCCCTGTGATTTTCTTGCCTTCTGTTTCCGGAAGCCCCGGCACACATCAACTTCACAGATCGTAAGTGCATGTTGAGTAGCAGGAGAGGGGAGGAGGGTGGTGGCAGGAGGTGTAAATGTTTGTGTGCTGTGAAGGTCTGAGCGGGTGTGGGGTGTGTGACTGGGCTTTTCAAATCTACAGTAAAACACATTCAGGTTGTTAGCCAGTTGTTGATTCCCTACAATTCTGGGGGATGGTGTCTTGTAGTTGGTAGTCTTTCAGGCCTCTCCACACTGATGCAGGGTCATTAGCAGAAAACCAATTTTTTTTTTTTTTTAGCTTTTCAGAGTAGCTTCTTTTAGTCACTGTAATCTCCTCTGTCAGTCTGTATTTGGCCTCATTTTACAAGATTTTATCCCCACTTCTGTAAGCATCCTCTTTGGCCTGACGAAGCTGCCTGAGTTTTGCTGTAAACCATGTGGTGGTGGTGTTGTCATCCTAGTAGGAATGCACATGTCCTCACAGAAAGTGATATGATGTCACAGTATCTGTGAGCTCGTCCAGGTCAGTAGTTGCAGCTTCAAAAACACTCCAGTCAGTGCAGTCAAAGCAGGCTTGTAGTTCCAGCTCTGCTTCATTGGTCCTCATCTTTACAGTCTTTACTACAGGTTTAGCTAATTTAAGTTTCTGCCTGTAGGTCAGAAGATGAACCAGACAGTGATCAGAGTCTTAAAGCTGCACGTGGGGCAGAGCAATATGCATCCTTTGTGTAGCAGTGATCCAGTATATGTCTCTGGTGGGGCATGTAATGTGCTGTCTGTATTTGGGCAGTTCATGTGTGAGATTTGCCTTGTTAAAATCTCCAAGAATAATAATAAGTGAGTCTGGGTGTTGTTGCTTCATGTCTCTGATAAGCCAGCTGTTGCAGCGCTGCGCTCACACGTGTGTGGAGGTATATAAACGCTTACAAGAAAACACGAAGTAAACTCCCATGGCAAGTAGAAAGGCTTACAGTTGATGATGAGCACACCTATATTAGGACAGCACATCATCTTCAGCGTTGTTACATCTGTACACTAACATTAGTTGACGTAAAAACACATTCCACCGCCTCTTGTTTTCCCCATTAACTCCACGGTGCAATCCGCTCTGAACAGCAGGAAGCCCGGCAGATGTAATTCGCTGTCCAGAATGGCTTCACTCAGCCAGGTTTCTGTGAAGCACAATGCAGCAGAATTAATGTTGATTTTATCACAAAAGTATATCTACTTTTAAATCATAGACGTCTCAAAGACATCTGCTGAATATCTTATTGATATTCGAGTGGAAATGTCCTGTAGACACATTGCAGATGAGCAAACAATCTAAAAAATACATCTTCCAGATATAAATACACACGTCAAATAGACATCTAATGCGTGTTAAACTGATTTTAGGGTGATAAAATCGCTTATTAACCTTTTCTGTGTAAAGTTATATAAAATTTTCAAACAACCTTAAAACTGCAATTTTAATAACTCTACAGCTTAAAGAAATGAAAATTCTCTCATTTACTCCCCAGATGTGTATGACTTAATTTGTGTCCTGCAGAAGAAAGTATGATTTTAAAAGAAAATCTCAGCTCTGTAGGTCCATACAATACAAGTGAATGGTGACCAAAATTTTGACTCTCGAAAGCACAAAGGCATCATAAAAGGAATCCATACAAGTTGTATGTTATAGGTGTGGGTGAGAAACAGATCAATATTTAAGTCTTTTATTTTTTTTTTAATTTTGCAAGAAATTCTCCTCCTGCCCAGTAGGGGGTGATATGCACGAAGAATGTGAATCACCAAAAACAAAAGAATGCAAAAGTGAAAGTTAAAGTGGAGATTGTCTGAGCAGGGAGGAGAATTTATAGTAAAAAAAAAAAAAAAAAGGACGTAACTATTCATGTTTCACACCCAACCTATCATATCGCTTCTGAAGACATTTATTTAACCACTGGAGTTATGGATTACTTTTATGCTGATTTAAGTGATTTTTGGAGCTTACATATTTGGATATTTCACTTGCATTGAATGGACCAAAAGAGCTGAGAAATTCTTCTACAAATCTTCATTTGTGTTCTGCAGAAGAAACTCGTACACATGAGTTTGAGATGGCATAATGGTGAGTAAATTATTAGATGGCATAAAGGTGAGTAAATGAGCAAATTTTCATGTTTGGGTGAACTATTCCTTTAAATAATACACAAGTTAACGTCGCCTGTACTACCAAAACGTTGCTGTTGATTTCTCTTCAACTGCATAGGTTTTCTTACTCATGACCAACAACTAAACAAGTTACTCCAAGTAATCCAATACAAATTACTATTTGCTTCTCTAAAATCATAACCAGATTACTGACTTTTTTTTTTTTTTTTTAATGAAGTAAACAATCACTGTTTACAAGTTTGTTTTTCTTTCTAAATAATGTCTTTTTCCCCCCTTGTACATTGTCTCATGCAAGTCTTTCAGTTTTAGAACAAATTCTTGCAAACAGTGTGTTTACACATATTTTAATTAAGATATTTTATTCAGTAATTTTTATAAAGCGGCACTAATTACAAAAAAAAAACTCAATGTGTATCTTGAACTACACATTGTCAACAGCCATTCAGTAATTACTCTGAATTCTTGGTTTGAGTCAGTAAGTTTTTGTTTCACTAAAAAGAACAGGCTGATAAAAGTAATCCATTCAGTAGGAAATGTGCTCTTATGTTTGCAGTGTAGATTCAAAAGAACTGGCTCTACAGTTGGATGTGCTGTATGTTTTGTGCTGCTAATTCAATAGCGGTTTTTCAGTGCTGCTGTGTGGTCGCAGAAAACACTGTCAGAGTATTTTAGCACGGTTTCCAGTTTCCATCGGCAAAAGAATGCACATCGAGTTGTTGAACTGTTAATGGAACCGAAAGTCATAAATCACTTAGTTCCGGTATTTTTTTTATTTAAAAAAAAAAAAAATGTTCTGAATTATGAATCGGTTTTCAGTACCCAACTCTAGTCAACAGTTCCTTCAGCAGCCCCATCATAAAGGAAAGGCTTTGAGGCTGTTGAAATATATTGAAGTTCCATAAATGGGATGTTTGAGACTCGTTAAAAGGGTCTTTGTTTGCCTCTAGACTTCTTGAAGAGGGTAAAGTGGCAGAAGCTGATAAATGTAAGGATGAAATAGAGGGAAAACAGCGGGACAGACGGAAGGAACTGGCCAAGAAGGGAGAGGAGCATCTCCCACGTTTCTTTAAGTGAGTCCCAGTGTTTTGTCACCTAGTGTATCTATTTTACCAGTATACTCTGCCAGAAATAAACACTGATTTCATCGTGTGTGTGTGTATACATGTATTTTAATTTTTTTTATTATTATTAACTTTGTACAATTATTTATTCTTTGATCAGAAAAACCACGGATCACGCTGGACGAGAAGTGTGGGTGACAAACGGAACCTACTGGAAGGTTCGTGAGAGTCCAGGATTTGCCAACACTGACAATCTGGATTTGTGGTGTTGATGGGATTGGTGATGTCACAGTATTCTATTAAAGATTAATCTGTCACTAGTGTTAGTGGATGTATATAGATGTATTTTATGTAACTGGTTTGAATTTTATATATTACAAACCAAAGAGCTCATCCACTGGCAATGAAGTTATTCACAGACTAGTGCATGAGTGCTGCTGGTGACTGTTAATGGGGGTTTGGGGGTGTCCTGTGTGGAACAGTGGTGCCATGAGGAATGAGTTTTGGGAGCATGTTTTTTCCGAACCATGATATTCCTCAAGCCACACGTCTCTCCATTTTACTGATGTCAGTGATGGAATAGTGATTTAATTGTTATAATGTGCAAAATACTCCCTAGTTTATCAATATTATGTGTTAGGAATCTGCTAAATGAAAATATTGTTTGAATGTTTCCTTTACATAAAAATATGTTCAGACTTTAAAAATTAAAGATCAACAGTCAAAGCCTGAATATTATATTAATTGTTTCCCTCAGACTGTAATGGACTGTTGGATGTTACACCTAAGGGGCATGTAGAGATCTCATTTATTAATATAAATTTTGTGGTTTAATACAAATGTTTTAAGTTTCCTGTATCAGTTTGACTGTGTAAATATTTCCTGTCTATAGTGTTTACTCTTAAATTATTAATTTTAAGAGCTGGATGTAATCTCTCTCATGGAATGCTATTAGATGATCTCGCTGTATGAAGTACTTTAATACTGAGTAATGCCTCAAACAGTTCAAATAATATAGTTGAAATGATGAAAACGAGATTTCATTGGAGGTTTCAACTAAACCTGCTGACAAGAGTTTTATATCTTGGTGAAAAGTATAATCGGGTTATGTGCAATTTCTTGTACAAATGCATTTCTAAGTAGATGAGACTTGAATAAATATTAAATTTGAACACCATGAGTTTGTACTTTGTATTTGCAATCCAAAGTAAAAAAATTTTAGCATAACAGTATGAGGCATTTGATCAGATTTTATTCTGATTTATGCCATGCACATTAAAAAGTCATGTGACTGAATAATTTGCTCTTAACTGGACCAATATCATCACATAGCATCTGAAACTCTGCTCTGGGTATTCTGAAACGGCGGACACAAAGCCTGTCATCAAAATGATTGATGTCTGATAGTTCTGGAAGGTAATTGTAGCCACTTTCACTCCAAGACATAAGACATCTGCCACTGAGTGCTAGCAAACGTGGAGTTTTATTTGCGCATACTAAACCCCATGTAAAGATAAGCTTATGACTGTAGCCTCGATTCCCTGAAAGGAGGGAATGAAATGCTGCGTCACTTTAGCTAGGCGCTAGGGGTTATCTCCACAGGTACAACCTATCTCTGAAGACTCTTAAAATCACGGCGATTTTAATTGGCAGATAGCACATCATAGGACATATGCTGTGTATATACAGTGCTATCGCTTCAGAATATTCAACTGAAGGGTACAGAGCGAGGATTCAGTAACATGGTGGGCTAATGCAGCATTTCATTTTACTCCTTTCAGGGAACTCAGTTTGCAGTCGTAACCTTATCTTTCCCTTTAAAGTCAGTCATTCCAATGCTGCGTCACTTTAAGCTGATTCTAGGGGAATGTATACCATCATGCCGTGCTACTGATTCACACACAACGATGCCTACTAGCCAATGGGTAGTAAAAGACACCCACAGAGTCTCCTCTTCATATCATAAGGGAGAAGCAGAATATAGCATAGATGGATATACATGCCAACGATGCTAACCAGTTTGTGTAGCGCAGTCATCGCTGGATGAATTAAGTCATTGATGTGTGAATATATATTTGGTTAGTGCCAGTATATAAGACACTAACCAAATGGGTAGTGAAAATGTATATAAGGTGACTGCTGACTGTGCTGGTAGTAAGCAGTAGGATACACGGTGTAGCTCTCCTTCACAGTAAGCATATGGTAAGAGAGAGGAGACAACCAGGTTGTATAGGGGAAGTGCAAGGGAAAGCCCAACCTGCAGCTAGACAGATGACTTCAAGGGAAACACCATCAGACAATGCCCATGAAGAGGCCATGCCTCTAGTCGAGTGATCTTTTACTCCATAGGGCACTGGATGCCTTGCGAGTCATATGCGAGCGCAATGGCATCCACTATCCAATGTGAAAACCTTTACAGTGGCCTGTGACACAGACAAAGAGCAGATCCGACAGTCTCATTTGTCTCGTACAATCGAGAGTCTCAACCATGTAAGAATTTCACAATCAAAGGACGTCTGCCTATTGATAGACCGCCTACTGGGATATGTCTGGTTGCTGTGATAGCTACATACACTTTGAGCACAGACTGGGTGAGAACCACTTCTAAATGTTCTTGCAGAAAGGGTGGTACAGTATAGGCTGTACGGTGCATTGTACAAGGTCCTTGAATCGAGAGGAACACTAGTCAGTGAACATTTGCCATTTCAATGTGTTTAAGCGTCTCATTGAAGGGGCTCTGGCTTGTAATATGGTGCCAAGCACCGGTTGCGAGATCCCGTGCACATCAATTGTGCATCGTTCAGTGTCCACACGTGAAGTTTCCACAATTCCAGTCGTGGATACCAAACTGTGGCCCCCACCTTCGTGAGCAGATCCCTGCTCAGTGGAATCTGCCATGGGGGGACAGCCAAGAGCTCCTTTAACTCTGGGAACCATGGGCAGTTGGGCCATTCTGGTGCAACCAGCAGTGCCGTTTCCTCCTCCTCTGGAATTTTGAAGTAAGTGGATGGGAGGGAATGCATTCTGGTGTCCTGCTGGACAATTGTAGGCTAGAGCATCCAGGCCCAGTAGAGCATGAGTCAGAAGTACCACAGGCAACAATGTGTTATCTCCGGTGATGCAAATAGTTCAATTTCAGCTTCCCTGAATAGATAGCATATCATCAGAACAGTCTGAGAACAAAGTCTCTCTTCTCCTTGTATAGAAATCAAATCTGTGCCGTGGTTCGGTTGACCTCGGAGGAGAAGGTGTGCCAACTTTGTCAATGCCTGTAACCGAACTCACCCTTGGCGATTTTTGTAAGCCAGAACCGGCGTGTTGTCTGTTCTGATCAGATCATGAAACCCTTGGACGATTGGCCCGAAAGCCAGTTATGCTAGAAATACAGCGAGTAGTTCCAGACAACTTATGTGCCAGGTCGTTTGAGCCAGGGACTAAAAATTGAATAGTTTTCATTCGGTTCATTCTCAGCAAAATCTGTATTTTTCCGCAGCCTCCTTTCTAAATGGCAATCAGTTGGAACAAAATAAAAAGAATGGTTAATAGTGTTCTTTTTAAAATGACAGTACTCTGTGCTAAGGAGTGGGTGAAATACCATTTGCAGTGATGCCAGATCTCGCAAAAGAGACAAGCAACCTGGTCTGGAAAAATTAGGCAAAGAAATGTGATGCAGCAGTTTCCTTGAGGAGCAAAGCACAGGTTTAATTTTTAAAATTTAATACTTTTGGCAATATGAAGTGGTGTAGGACCACAAATGTACTGTGATAAACCTTATGGTCATTGGTTTCATTATTAAATTATCAAAACGAAATTAACCGGTTATAACCAGTTATCAGCTGTGACGAGGAGCAGGGTGTGGCCAGGCCATAATGGTGCACGGCTGGCGCTGAATCAGCTGATCAGTGCGAGAGCGAGATAAAGGGGAGCCGGAGGCGCCAGTTTGAGAGAGAGAGAGAGAGAGTGACACGCGGCCACGTTGTGTGTGTGTGTCCTTATGTTTTATGTTGGTTTAAGTTTGTTTACCATTAAACTTTGTTGACTGTTCAGCCAGTTCCTGCCGCCTCCTTGCCCATCCTTAAACTGTTACAGTGGTGCCGAAACCCGGGAGGGAGGATGGATGCGCTGACGCAGAGTTCTCGCTGCTGCCATCCACCAGGGGAGCAGCCGTGGCCATCTGCCTGAGGACGGAGGGGTCGCTGCCAGCTGCCGAGAGCCAGAGGAACCACTGCCTTCCGCCAAAGAAGGGGAGGAGTGGTTCCATCTGGCAAGGGCGGGAGGACTTCCTGCCATCTGCCGGGGGAGAAGCGAGCTAGCGTCAGTTCGAGAAAGAGAGAGAGAGACGTACGTGGCCGCGTTGTGTGTGTGTGTCCTTATGTTTTATGTTGGTTTAAGTTTGTTTAAATTTGTTTACCATTAAACTTTATGTTGACTGTTCAGCCGGTTCCCGCCTCCTCCTTGCCCATCCTTAAACTGTTACACCAGCATTTAAAAATAACGTTTTCACTCTGGAACAATTGAAAATCACTTTGTTCCCGTTTTTGGTTACGTTCTGCAAAAAATTACATTAGTTTTTTTCAGTTTCATTCATGGACCGTTTTTAGTCCATGGTTTGAGCTCCAGTCCAAATGGTTAAAGCAGCGAGACAGTGAGAGAGTCACATGATGCCATGCGAGGAGCGGACGTGTAAATGATGAGCTCTGCGCACTTTGCTAATTTTTAATCATTTTTATGTCATAAACCGGTGAGATTCGACACATCCTACTACATATCTGTTCTTTGAAGTCAACATGGCAAAGAAGTCAAAATCCTTGGGCTCTGGAGATATTAAAAGACACTTACGTGCTCAAGCTGAAACCTCTGACGGGCCCGCAGACCAGAGACTTGGTTTGGTAGGTGCGGCGGGAGAAATCCAGCATCAACTGTCCAACATTTCTGTGATGCTGACGAAAGTTGTTGCTGACTTAGATCTCGCTGTAATACGTCGATCGATTACTGCGATGGAAACAAAATTCTCTGAGTTGGTTACAAGATTGTCGGATGTCGAGAAACAGATTGATTTTCTGGAGTCATCGGAAACAGAATTATCTGCTAATCCACCAAGATTGATTTGGAACACATTTTTTAAAAATTGGAGGATTTGGAGAACTGCAGTAGGCAAAATAATGTCCGAATTGTTGGAATTCCTGAGCATGAGGAAGGCAGAGATATGGTGAAATTCCTAGACAAGTTCTTCCTGAGTCTGCTCGACATAACAGGCAATAAGCTGGAAATTGAGCGAGCTCACAGGGTCCCGGCTCGGAGATTGGCTGAGGGAGACAGGCCCCGATCAATTCTAGCCAAATTTCTGAGATCATCCGATAAAGATCTTGTTACACGAGGCGAGGAGCAAAGGAAAGCTTTCTTGGAAGAATCACAACATTTTCTTGTTCCCAGACTTTGCGAATTCGACGAGAGAAACGTGATCGATTCAAGGAATGCAAGAATCTCTTACATCAACGGAAGATTGCTTTTGCACTGATGTTCCGGCCAAATTGAGAATAGATACTAAGGATGGCCGCAAAGTATTTACATGCCCACAGCAAGCACTGTCTTTCATAAAAACATTGGAGTGAGTAAGCCTTTTGGTGATTTTCATGTTGCTGTCTAGTGGACCGGTCTCATTAAACACACTCGACTGTCTGAGGAAGCTGAATGCCTTTTTCGTTTCTCTTTGTGCTGGTTCCGCCTAGCGGCTGAAGTTTGTTTGTGTTGTATCATTTCTTCGTGACAGCTTGTGGATGAACTGCTTGTTTTGGGTGCTTATGCCTCCTGTTGGCTGGAGTTGGTTTTGTGAAATATTTCTTGCCAGGGCATTAGAGTGAGTTTGACTGCCTGAAAAACTGAACGGCCTGTTTTTGTTTGTTTTTGTGCTGGTTCCACTAGAGGCTGGAGCTTGTTTTGTGGAGGAGCACACCTTCGAGACAGTTAAGTGGATGAATCTACATGTTTTTTGTGTGTGTGTTTATTCTGCTTATGGGCTGGAGTTTGTTTTATAGAAAATTTTTTGCTGTGTGATTCTGTTTCACAATTTGTACAGAAGCACCGGACTTGAGCAATCTGACAGCAAAGTTGTCGTGGGGACTCTCATAGGCGTGCATGGACTTTTTGAGTTTAGAGGAATGGACACCAGTTGGCACTGTCGTGCACGGTGCGCATGTTTTTCTTTTTTCTGTTTGTTTGGTTCTGGGGGAAGTTCGGGGTTTGATTCTTTCATCAATGTGGAATGTGGTCTTTATAATTTTATTTTTGACTCACAATCTATTTTTTCTCATATGTCAAAAAGTCAAATGTTAATATGAGTGGATTGTCTCTCTCCATGTGGAATGTGAATGGGTTGGGGCACCCCAATAAAAAGAAGGAAGGTTATTTATTTTCTTAAATGTAAGAAATATGTGTTTCTTCAAGAAATGCATCTTTCCCTGCAGGAAGCTGAACAATTTGGGAAGATATGGGGTGGACATGTTTTCTTTAGTGCTGGGTCAAGAGCTGGGGGGTCATTACATTGATAAGTAAATGTCTACAATTCAAATGTCTCAAACAGTTTAAAGATAAATTAGGAAGATTCATTATTGTTTTAGCAGAAATTCAGGGGCAAAGGTTGATTTTGGCTATTATTTACGCACCTTACGCTGATGATCAGGGCTTGCAAGAGATGTTGCAAGCCGCTGGCACCCCTCATGATATAATATTGGGAGGAGACTTTAATCTTTTGATGGACTCAATCCTTGATCATAGTGAAGCAAAAGTGTGTAAGCCCCCTAAAGCAACATTGACGCTTCACAGGATGTGTAAAGATCTTGGTCTTACAGATATTTGGAGACTTTTGAACCCATCTGGTAGGGACTATAAATTTTTTCATCAGTCCATAAGATCTATTCTAGATATATATATATATATATATATATCCCTCATTTCATCTGTTGTTGATTGCTCAATTGGAAACATCTTAGTCTCAGATCACGCCCTGGTGAGTTTAGAGGTGTTGCCACATATAGAGAAAAATAAATTATATAGTTGGCGCTTTAATGTATCCCTTTTGCAAAATCCTGATTTCCAACAAATGTTAAAGACTGAAATCAATGTTTATATGGAGACCAACTGGTCCTCAGTATCATCTGCAGGCATGGCTTGGGAGGCACTTAAGGTGGTCCTTAGGGGTCGGATCATACAGTATGCCTCATTCATCAAAAACTCCAAAGCACGAGAACTCGTGGAGTTGGAAGGGAATATTAAAAGTGCAGAGGCAGAGCTGAAGCGCCGAATGTCATAATGATGTCGCAGAAGGTGGAGTGTTGGCTATTCAGGGCAAGACAGTCATACTTTGAGTCGGGGGACAAAGCAGGGAAGCTTTTGGCTAGATATATAAAGCAGAGAGAATCTTTTTCTACCATTCCCTCAGTGAAATCTGCTGGTGGTGAAATATTTACCTCAGCCATTGATATTAATAATGCTTTTAAAGAATTCTGTCTTGATCTTTATAGTTCCACATCTTCGTCCACCAGTGAAGATATTAGAAACTTTGTGGAACCATTAGAACTCCCTAAACTGACGATTGAGCAAAAAAATTCTCTTGATTCTGAGATAAACTTGGAGGAGCTTGGCGAGGTAATTAAGGCCTTGCCTACAGGCAAGGCTCCAGGGCCGGACGGCTTTGCTGCTGAATGTTTAGATCTTATGCTACATAACTAGCTCCACTTTTGTTAGAAGTTTATACGGAATCATTAAAGAATGGAAAGCTTCCGCCAACCATGACCCAAGCCCGGATCAGTCTGATTCTTAAAAAGGAGAAAGTTCCAACGAGTGTAAGAGTTACCGTCCAACTTCCCTGATCCAGTTAGACATAAAAATACTGTCAAAAATTTTGGCTAATCGATTGAGTAAAGTTATGACTTCTCTTATACATATAGATCAGGTGGGGTTTATACGGGGCCATAGCTCTTCTGATAACATTAGGCGTTTTGTCAATATCATATGGTCAGTGGCGAAAGATCAGACTCTGGTCGCTGCCATCTCGCTTGACAGCGAAAAGATGTTTGATATGGTAGAATGGGATTATCTTTTTAAGATTTTGGAAATATACGGTTTTGGGAATACTTTTATTGGATGGATTAAGTTACTTTATAGACGCCCAGTAGCGGAGAGGGCTCCTCCCTGGCTCTTTATTGAACAGGAGGTCCTTGCCCCTATCTTGCCATTACAAAGTCTTTCTACCAAGCTGCCCAGAGAAGTAAAGACACATCCCGTTATCTCGCACATGCATTTAGTGTTGACAAAAGTTTCTCTGTCCGAGGAAACTGAACGGCTTTATGTCAGCTGGAGTTTATTTTGTGGAGGAACACACCTTCGAGACAGTTTTGTGAATGAATCTACATGTTTTTTCTGTTATTCTGCCTGTTGGCTGGGGTCTCTTTTACAAAGTATTTTCTGTTATGTAATTGTGCCTCACAAAATTTGAGCAGAAACACCGGACTTGAATAATCCGATGGCAAAGTCGTCACAGGGGTTCTCGCATGCGTACATGGACCTTTTGAGTTTAGAAGGATTGATGCCGGTTGGCGCTGTCGTGCGCAGGGTTAATGTGCACGTTTTTCTTTTTTCTGTTTGTTTTGTTCCTGGGGAAGTTCGGGGTTTGATTGTTTCACTAATGGGGAATGTGGTCTGTGTAATCTTGTTTTTGACACACATTTTTTTATTTTTTTATTATATCGATATGTCAAATGTTAATGTGAATGGGTTATCTCTCTCCACATGGAATGTGAATGGGTTGGGGCACCCCATAAAAAGAAGGAAGGTTATTTCTGTTCTTAAGCGCAAGAAATATGAAATAGTGTTTCTTCAAGAAACGCATCTTTCCCCGCAGGAAGCTGAAAATTTGGGAAGATATGGGGTGGACGTGTTTTTTTTTAGTGCTGGCTAAAGTAAGAGCAGGGGAGTTATTATATTGATTAATAAACATCTACAATTCAAATGTCTCAAACAGATTAAAGATAAATTAGGAAGAGTCATTGTTGTTTCAGATAAACACAACTTAAAATACGGAATCTGTTATATAAATTAAACCCCTCCCCCTGAACATTCCCCACCCCCCACCAGACACAAACACACACTACAGTGGTCACTTACAATTATAATATAATTATAATTATAATATAGCATAAAAATATATATATTTTTATAAACCTAAAAAAATATACTTTAAAAAAACAAGAATGCACATACACATCAAACTAAAAAATTATAATCCCTCTCCACTGCCCCTCCCCGAGAACCCTCCAAAAAAGCCAAATATCCACAATACTTCCTATCAAACAAATCCCATTTTCCCAGCCTTTTAAAAATCACCTCCTCAACTGCTGCCACCCCACCCAGCTCCCCACACCACTCCCAAAACGAGGGTGCCCCAGCCATCTTCCACCCCCTCAGGAGAATTTGTCTGCCAACCATAACTCCGTCTTGGACCCAACTTTTTAAGTGGCTATCCCCAAAATTAATGACCGCCCCATCACCTAAGATGCAGAGTCTGGGGCAAAATGAAAATTGTGTGTCCAGTATGTCACACACAAATCACTCAACCAAATTTCTTGTACCTTACCACATCCCCAAAAAACATTGGTTGTGTCCCTGTCTTCTGAATTGCATCGCCAGCAAGTGGGTGTGTCTTTAAGACCAAGTCTATACAATCTAGAGGGTGTCCACTATAATCGATGCAAAATCTTAAATTGCATCAGACGCACCTTTGAATCTCTAGATGTAGACGTGACGTTTTTTAGAATCCTAGCCCACACTCCCTCCTCCAATGCCAAGTTTACATCTTTCTCCCATAATCTCTTGAGAGAAGCTGAAGCTCCGTCCCCCAGACTCTGAATTAACAGGGAGTAATACACTGATTCCTCATGACTTTTTCCAAAAGCAGAAATCACCACTTCTAGAGTATCTGGCCCTTTAGGTGGGTGTATGCTACTCATAAAAATAGTACAGAGCAGGTGGCACAGCTGTAAATAACTAAAGAACTGAGTTCTGGGAATCCTGAAATGTTGAACCATATTTTCAAACGATCTCAACACTCTACTCTGATATAGGTCACCTAGCGTATTAACCTCCCACACAATCCACTCGGACCAGCAGAAGGGGGACTTATTAATACATTATTTTGGGTTTAGCCATATGCTCGAGGCAACATTTAAATAAATGTCTGAATTAAACACTCTGGATACTTTTGTCCATACCGTGCGCAAATGCGAGATAACGGGGTGTAACTTAACTTCTCCGATTAGTTTGATAGAAGGGCTTTGCAATGGCAAAATAGGGGCAAGAACTTCCTGTTCAATACAAAACCAGGGAGGGGCTCTCTCAGGTGGAAACGACCAATGAGCCAAATGTCTGAGACCGAATGCATAATAATAAAACAAAATCTTGAGTAGGCCTAGCCCATCTTTGTCAATCGGCCTATGTAATTTATTGAAATGTAATCTGGGATGCTTACCATTCCAAATGAAGGACTTCGCTATGGTATCAAATTGTTTGAAATAAGAGAGGGGGACATCTACAGGGAGAGACTGTAGCAGGTAGTTGAATTTGGGAATAAATTAATTTTAATAAGATTAACCTTCCCAATCATAGATAAATGTAATGAAGCCCACCTACCCACATTGCTCAAACCTTTTCATTAAGGGGTCAAAATTAACTAACTAAACCACACAAATTTGCTTGGAATAAAATGCCCAAATATTTAATGCCCTGTTTGGGCCACTGGAAAGCGCCCGGCTGAAAAGCCGTTACTGGGCAATATGCTGTCAGAGCCAAAGCTTCAGATTTAGACCAATTGACTCTGTATCCCAAGAACTTAGATAAGGAATTAATAATTCTGTGGAGGCAAGGCATAGATCTAGTGGGGTCAGAGACGAATAATAAAATATCATCTGCGTAAAGCAAAAGCTTATGTGCCATACCTCCGCCACCACCCCTGGAAAATCATCTTCCTTTCTTATCACGGCTGCTAATGGTTCCAGGGCAAGACAGAACAATAATGGGGAAAGAGGGCAACACTGCCAGGTGGCCCTGTCCAGAGTAAAATAATCTGAAATTAATCCATTTGTTTGTACTGCCACTACCGGCTGTCTATAAAGTAATTTAATCCATCCAATAAAAGTCTTCCCGAACCCGTATATTTGAAAAATAATCCCATTCTATCATATCAAACGCCTTTCCGGCATCAAGTGAGATGGCAATGACCGGAGTCTGATCATTCGCCACTGACCACATGATATTGATTAGATGCCTGATGTTATCAGAAGAGCTGCGGCCCCAAATAAACCCCAACTGATCTATATGTATAAGAGATGTCATAACTTTAACTAGCTGGATAAGTTGGACGGTAACTCTTACACTCGTTAGACCTTTGTCCTTTTTAAGAATCAGACTGATCCGGGCTTGGGTCATGGTTGGCAGAAGCTTTCCATTCTTTAATGATTCTGTATAAACTTCTAACAAAAGTTATTTATTTACAGCTAGTTCTGTAGCATAAGATCTAAAAATTCAGCAGCAAAGCCGTCCGGCCCTGGAGCCTTGCCTGTAGGCAAGGCCTTAATTACCTCGCCAAGCTCCTCCAAGGTTATCTCAGAATCAAGAAAATTTTTTTTGCTCGATCATCAATTTAGGGAGTTCTAATGGTTCCACAAAGTTTCAAATATCTTCACTGGTGGACGAAGATGTGGAACTATAAAGATCAAGATAAAATTATTTAAAAGTATTATTAATATCAATGGCTGAGGTATATATTTCACCACCAGCAGATTTCACTGAGGAAATAGTAGAAAAAGACTCTCTCTGCTTTATATACTGTTGTGCTCAAAAGTTTGCATACCCTAACCCTTTGGGAATTGGTAATATATGTACCATTTTTAAAGTAAACATGAGTGAACAGGCAAAACACATTTATTTCTTATGGGATTCATATTCAACTGTAGGTTATAACATAATGGCACAATCATAAAACAAAACATGGCAACAAAGAAAAAAATGAAATGACCCCTGTTCAAAAGTCTGCATACCCTTAGTTCTTAATGCTGTGTATTGCCTCCTTTTGTCTTTTGTAATAGTTGTCCATGAGGCCCCAAATTCTTGCAGGTGGTATAGCTGCCCATTCATCTTGACAAAATGCATCCAGGTCATGCAAAGACTTCCCAGAGTGGCTCGATGATATTAAGGTCAGGAGACTGTGATGGCCACTCCAGAACCTTCACCTTTTTCTGCTGTAACCAATCATTGTTGTGCTGGAATGTCCAAGAGCGTCCCGTGCGCAGCTTTCACGCAGAAGAATGCAAATTGTCTGCCAGTATTTTCTGATAACATGCTGCATTCATCTTGCCATCAATTTTCACAAAATTCCCCGTGCCTTTAGAGCTCACACACCCCCAAAACATCAGTGAGCCACCACCATGCTTCACAGTGGGGATGGTATTCTTTTCACTATAGGCCTTGTTGACCCAAACATAGTGCTTATGGTTGTGACAATAAAGCTCTATTTTGGTCTCGTCACTCCAAATTACAGTGTGCCAGAAGCTGTGAGGCATGTAAAGGTGTTGTCGGGCATATTGTAAACAGGCTTTTTTGTGGCATTGCCACAGTAAAGGCTTCTTTCTGCCAACCATTTCGACCATGCAGCTCATTTTTGTTCAGGTATCGTCGTATTGTGCTCCTTGAAACAACCACACCATCTTTTTTCAGAGAAGCCTGTATTTCTCCTGAGGTTACCTGTGGGTTTTTCTTTGTATCCCGAACAATTCTTCTGGCAGTTGTGGCTGAAATCTTTCTTGGTCTACCTGACCTTGGCTTGGTATCAAGAGATCCCCAAATTTTCCACTTCTTAATAAGTGATTGAACAGTACTGACTGGCATTTTCAAGGCTTTGGATATCTTTTTATATCCTTTTCCATCTTTATAAAGTTCCCTTACCTTATTACGCAGGTCTTTTGACAGTTATATTCTGCTCTCCATGGCTCAGTATCTAGCCTGCTCAGTGCATCCACATGAGAGCTAACAAACTCATTGACTATTTATACACAGACACTAGTTGCAATTTAAAAAGCCACAGGTGTGGGAAATGAACCTTTAATTGCCATTTAAACCTGTGTGTGTCACCTTGTTTGTCTGTAACAAGGCCAAACATTCAAGGGTATGTAAACTTTTGATCAGGGCCATTTGGGTGATTTCTGTTATCATTATGATTTAAAAAGGAGCCAAACAACTATGTGATAATAAATGGCTTCATATGATCACTATCCTCAAAAAAAGTTTTATTTTTTGCATGATCAGTCATATTTTCAAAATCAATGCCAAAATTTCACAATTTCTGCCAGGGTATGCAAACTTTTGAGCACAACTTTATCTAGCCAAAAGCTTCCCTGCTTTATACCCCGACTGTCTAGCCCTGAATAGCCAGAACTCCACCTTCCATGACAAAATAGTATTATATCTGTATTTCAGTTGGGTCAGATGACATTCGGCGCTTCAGCTCTGCCTCTGCATTTTTAATATTCCCTTCCAACTCCACGAGTTCTCATTCTTTGTATTTTTTGATATATGAGGCATACTGTATGATCCGACCCCTAAGAACCACCTTAAGTGCCTCCCAAGCGACGCCCACAGAGGATACTGAGGACCAGTTGGTCACCATATAAACATTGATTTCAGCCTTTAACATTTGTTGGAAATCAGGATTTTGCAAAAGGGATACATTAAAGCGCCAACTTTATGATTTATTTTTTCTCTGTATGTGGCAACACCTCTAAACTCACCAGGGCGTGATCTAAGACTAAGATGTTTTCAATTGAACAATCAACAACAGATGAAATGAGGGACTTGGATATATATAAAAAAATCTATTCTAGAATAAATCTTATGGACTGATGAAAATAATGTATAGATGGGTTTAAATGTCTCCAAATATCTGTAAGATTATTACACATCCTGTAAAGCGTCAATGTTGCTTTAGGGGGCTTACGCACTTTTGCTTCACTATGATCAAGGACTAAGTCCATCAAAAGATTAAAGTATCCTCCCAACATTATATCATGAAGGGTGCCAGTGGCTTGCAATATCACTTCAAGATCTATAAAAAAGCCCTAATCATCAGCATTAGGTGCATAAATATTAGCCAAAATCAACCTTTGCCCCTGAATTTCTGCAAAAGCCATAATGACTCTTCCTAATTTCTTTAATCTGTTTGAGTCATTTGAATTGTAGATGTTTACTTATCAAAGTAATGACTCCCCTGCTCTTAAATCCAGCACTAAATAAAACATGTCCACCCCGTATCTTCCCAAATTTTTCAGATTCCTGCGGGGGAAAGATGCGTTTCAAACACTATATCAAATTTCTTACATTTAAGAAAAGAAATAAACTTCCTTCTTTTTATGGGGTGCCCAAACCCATTCACATTCCACGTGGAGAGAGATAATCCACTCATATAAACATTTGACATTTTGACATATAAGAAAAAATAGATTGTGTGTCAAAAAATAAAATTATAAAGACCACATTCCAACATTAGAGCACCGGTTTATGACATAAAAAGAATTAAAAATTAGCAAAGTGCACAGAGCCCATCATTCACACGTCCGACCCCCGCATGGCACCACGCGACTCTCCCCGATATATCGGTCGGCCAATATTGTCGTCCAATATTAGTCTTTCACCGATATATTGGTATCACCATATATTTTACCAATATGCACCGATATGAAAACTTTTTTTCAGAACATATAATACAGAAAACAATGCTTTAGAATTGGTGTCATAACATAGTTTGTCCAGCAGAGCGCGCTCCGTCTCCATTGTTTACAGAGCTGAACTGACGGTGGCTCTGCAGACAGGGCGGAGTTCAGCGGTGTCATCACGGTAAGTTGTTAACTAGTCTGTTAAATACATACTGGAAACGTAATAAAAAATAACCCCATCATTTTCCCTTTTCAATATAACTAATATAACGTTAACCTTGTCCCTGACAACCATGTCACTCATGTCTGTTTGATGTTAGCCAGCTATAGTTTGTCACTGCAGTCAGTAATGTAACAGATTGAAAGGTAAACATCAAAGCATCTTTTTGCAGATCAGCAGACAACGGTATGGTGGTGGATTTTGTTGAGTGTTGATTTCACGCTATGTTATTACTTAGTTGGTGAGACACAATGCTAGAAAGTAAAATAAACAATGTCCATCTTTACTCTCCGTGACAACGAGCTTCTAGCTAACTAGCTAATCATGTAGCTACTTTCATTGTTGTCAGCTGAGTGAAAGCTAATGAGTGAACATGTATTCACCAAACTGTTTTGTTTAGGATTCACAGTTTGGTACCCCCTTCAACTGAACAATTCCAGTCGTGTCAATTATAAAATGTAATATTTAAAAGTCTGGTTTTCCATCGCTGAAAGTTTCCCCTGAATTTATATAGCAGAATACGGCATAACATGGCTTCTGCTGTTTATCTTGACTTGGCAGTATTAATATAGTCAGCATTTGACTGATACTAAACAGTAATACTGATGTTTATTTAGCTATTTATTTTATTTGTATTTATTCTTTATTTTAATGGTTAGCATTTGACTGATAATAAACAGTACTGATGTTTATTTAGCTATTTATTTTATTTTTATTTATTCTTTATTTTAATGGTCAGCATTTGACTGATAATATACAGTACTGATGTTTATTTAGCTATTTATTTTATTTTTATTTATTCTTTATTTTAATGGTCAGCATTTGACTGATACTAAACATACAGTACTGATGTTTATTTAGCTATTTATTTTATTTTATTTATTCTTTATTTTAATGATCAGCATTTGACTGATACTAAACATATAGTACTGATGTTTATTTAGCTATTTATTTTTATTTATTTATTCTTTATTTTAATGGTCAGCATTTGACTGATACTAAACAGTACTGATGTTTATTAAGCTATTTATTTTATTTTTATTTAGTCTTTATTTTAATGGTCAGCATTTGACTGATACTAAACAGTACTGATGCTTATTTAACTTTGTTTTATTTTTATTTATTCTTTGTATTAATGGTCAGCATTTGACTGATACTAAACATACAGTATTGATGTTTATTTATTTATTTAAATTATTCTTATTTATTCTTTATTTTAATGATCAGCATTTGACTGATACTAAACATATAGTACTGATGTTTACTTAGCTATTTATTTTTATTTATTCTTTATTTTAATGGTCAGCATTTGACTGATACTAAACATACAGTACTGATGTTTATTTAGCTATTTATTTTATTCTTATTTAGTCTTTATTTTAATGGTCAGCATTTGACTGATACTAAACAGTACTGATGCTTATTTAACTGTTTTATTTTTATTTATTCTTTATTTTAATGGTCAGCATTTGACTGATACTGATGTTTATTTAGCTATTTATTTTATTTTATTCTTTATTCCACATAGAACAGGTCTGTTTTCATTCCAGCTCAAAAATTAAATATATCGGCCACCATATCGGTAATCGGTGAATTTTCCCTCTCTAAAATCGGTATCGTTATTGGTCTCAAAATTCCCATATCGGTCGGGCTCTACAAACAAATGGATTAATTTCAGATTATTTTACTCTGGATAGGGGCATCTGGCAGGGTTGCCCTCTTTCCTCATTATTGTTCTGTCTTGCCCTGGAACCATTAGCAACCGCGATAAGAAAGGAAGATGATTTTCCAGGGGTGATGGCGGGAGGTATGACGCATAAGCTTTTGCTTTACGCATATGATATTTTATTATTCGTTTCTGACCCCACTAGACTATGCCTTGCCTTCACAGAATTATTAATTCCTTTTCTAAGTTCTTAGGATACAGAGTCAATTGGTCTAAATCCGAAGCTTTGGTTCTGACAGCGTACTGCCCAGTAACGGCTTTTCAGCCGTGCGCCTTCCAGTGGCCTAATCAGGGCATTACGTATTTGGGTATTTTATTCCCAGCAAATTTGTGTGATTTAGTTAGTTCAATTTGCTACAGTCTCTCCCTGTAGATGTCCCCCTCTCTTATTTCAAGCAGTTTGATAGCATAGCAAAGTCCTTCATTTGGAATGGTAAACGTCCCAGATTGCATTTTAATAGGCTACATAGGCCGATTGACAATGATGGGCTAGGCCTACCTAAGATTTTGTTTTATTACTATGCGTTCAGTCTCAGACATTTGGCTCATTGGTCACTTCCACCTGAGAGAGCCCCTCCCTGGTTTGTTATTGAACAGGCAGTTCTTGCCCCTATTTCACCATTACAAAGCCTCTCTATCAAACTAATCGGAAAAGTTAAGTTACACCCCATTATTTCGCATTTACACTCGGTATGGACTAAAGTGTCCAGATTGTTTAAATCGGACACTTATATAAATGTTGCCTCGAGCATATGGCAGAACCCAAGATTGTGTATTGGCAAGTCCCCTTTCTGTTGGCCAGAATGGATTGTGAGGGGGATTGCTACGCTTGGTGACCTATATGAGAGTGGAGTGTTGAAATCGTTTGAAAACTTGGTCCAACATTTTGGGTTCCCCAGACCTCAGTTTTATAGGTATTTACAACTGTGCCACCTGCTTTGTACTATTTTTGGGAGTAGCACCCCCCCCCCCCCCCATGGCCATATAGAGAACTGGGTTCTGACCTGTGTGATGATCGCCAGGCAGGTTATTTTGAGGGGTTGGAGGTCAGCTGGTGCGCCCCCATATCCGGAGTGGTGCACGGAGGTGGGGAGGGTGGCAGCTTATGAGGAGGTGTCATCGGGAAGACTTGGATTGGATATGTTTATTCGGAAATGGGGCCGGTATTTGGAGTTTTTGGAGGGCTCTCGGGTGGGGTGTGGAGAGAGTAGTGTATAGTTAGTATGATTATTATGTGTGTGTGTGTATGTATGTTTGTATATGTATGTATATGTATGTATATGTATATATATATATATATATATATATATATATATATATATATATATATATATATATGTATGTATGTCTGTTTGATTTTTATTTCTATATATTTACTTATGTTTGACCACAGGGTTGTTTTTTGGGGGGGCAGGGTTGGGGAGGGGGAGGGGGGTTGTGGGGTTTACATGTTGATTTTATATATATATATATATATATATATATATATATATATATATATATATATATATGTTTTGCATTTCATTGTTATTGTATGATTTAATAAAAAAATTTAATTACAAAAAATAAATGTCCTTTCTGTTGGTCAGAGTGGATTGTGAGGGAGGTTAATATGCTCGGTGAACTATATGATAGTGGAGAGTTGAGATCTTTTGGAAATTTGGTTCAACATTTTAGGATTCCCAGATCTAAGTTCTTTAGGTATTTAGAGCTGTGCCATCTGCTCTGTACTATTTTTGGGAGTAGTATGCACCCCCCTAAAGTGGCAGATACTCTGGAAGTGGTGATTACTTCCTTTGGAAAAGGTCATGAGGCATCAGTGTATTATTCCCTGTTAATTCAGAGTCTGGGGGACAGAGCTTCAACTTCTCTCAAGAAATTATGGGAGAAAGATCTAAACTTAGTATTGGAGGAGGGAGTGTGGGCTAGGATTCTAAAAAACGTCAAGTCTACATCTAGAGATGCAAGGGTGCATCTGATGCAATTTAATATTTTACATCAATTCTATTGGACCCCCTCTAGATTGTCTAGACTTGGTCTCAAAGACACACCTACCTGCTGGTGATGCCAATCAGAAGATGGGGACACAACTCATGTTTTTTGGGTGTGTGTTAAGATTCAAGAATTTTGATTGAGGGTTCAGAATTTTATTTGTGATGTGTTGGGTGCTTGGGTTTCATTTTGCCCCAGGCTCTGTGTTCTAGGCGATGGGACGGTTATTGATGTAGGGGACGGGTTCATGAAGAGTTGGGTCCTGGCTGGTGTCATGATCAGAAATTTGAATGATGTCTGAAATTAGGAAATAAACTAAATAATAAATATAATGGGCTCATATAAATAAATAGGCTCCTCAACTTTTAAAAGGGGGGAGAGAAAACAACCTGTATCTTTTGTTGTTCATCAACAATAAAAATGTCACTTGATACATGCATTTTAAAAACAATGAACAAAACTATACAAGATTTTAAAAAATCAGACCCAGGATACATAAATACAGGTTGTTTTATATTATGGTGGTCACCACTTGATGTCCAATGTAAAATCTGGGTCTCTAAGCAAAACCAGTAGAGAACCACTGTTTTAGGGGACACTGAGAAGTGTTTGAGCTGGAGTAGACTTTTCAGTAAGCTCTTTGAAGGACTCGGGGTCTGGGCCACTTTCGTCCATGTCCTATAGCAGGTCAGCTTGGTAGGCCTGCAAGACAGCCATGGTGGGCCGCAACTGCCTCTTCAACTGGGGGAAACTCAGTATAGCCTTTTAGTATGGCGCGATCAAACAATGTGAAGGCTGTGCCTCCCTCCACAAGACAGTTTGCCCTGTCAACTCACTATTTATTAATAAAATAATTTTTTTTATACGTTTAATGGCATTAAATAATCTAATACATTTTCTTTAGCAGTGCTTATGTTGGCTATACACAAAACTGAAATCCACTTTCTATGCAAGAAATATTTTCAGTATCTTTATAGTCATAAAATAAAACTATAGGCCTACTTGACAGAATGGTACAGATTGTTATGGTATGAAGTACTGGAGCTATACAGCTCTGTTAGCAGTGTCCATTACAGCAAAGAGTTTTAAGAGACACTAAATTCATAAAAAAAACTTATATGAAATATTATTTAAATATAGCTGCCTGTATATACTAGACCTATATACAGTATAGGTGGCTAAGCACTACTGTTCAGGAGTTTTAGAAAACTAAGACATTTTGTTTTTGAAATAAATTGATGCTTCTGTTCACCAAGGATGCATTAAATCGATGAAGAATTACAGTACACTTTTATAATGTTTCAAATGACTTTTTCTTTTAAAATAAATGCTGTATTCTTCAAACCTACTGTTCATCCAAGAATCATATACTTGCAGCAATGCAAGTGCTTGAAATGTACTGCTAATTGACACAGGACCTGTGAGGAGACTGTTTCTTAAACTAGAGACTCTGAAGAACTTGTCTTCTAGTTATTGTGCATTTGGACCATCCACTTCCCTTTCATTCCTGGTTGGATGCAGTTTGATTTCTTTCAAAACAGTAGTGCATGAAAAAAGGCTTCACCTGCCTAAAAATAGAAGAATTATCAATTTCCAGAGAAATGTGTTTCTTTTTGGTTGTTTTTAAAACCAAAATTTGACTTGCAAGTGTTGAGACGTGTGCATAATACCTCCGCAACTTCAACTTTATATTAGGATGATTTAATTAAGAAATAGTTCAGCCAAAAATGAAAATTCTCTCATCATTTACACACTCTCATGCCATGCCAGTGTGGTGTTCTGCTGAACACGAAAGAAGATTTTTCTCAGCTCTTTTGGTCCATACAATATAAGTGAATGAGTGTCAAAATTTTTTAAAAATCACACAAGTCAGCATAAAAGTAATCCATAACTCCAGTAGTTAAATCATTGTCTTCAGAAGTGATATGATAGGTGTGGGTGAGAAACGGATCAATAATTAAGTCGTCAATCTGCACTTTAACTTTCACTTGTCATAGTCGTCTTGTGTTATTGGTGATTCACATTAT
Source organism: Myxocyprinus asiaticus (assembly GCF_019703515.2). Classification (NCBI taxonomy): domain Eukaryota; kingdom Metazoa; phylum Chordata; class Actinopteri; order Cypriniformes; family Catostomidae; genus Myxocyprinus; species Myxocyprinus asiaticus. The sequence goes on from NC_059373.1 coordinate 44,342,815, forward strand.
TCATGTATAATGAATTTAGAGTTTATAGCAAAAAAATGACTTAAATATTGATGTTTCTCACCCACATCTATAATATTACTTCTGAAGATATGGATTCAAAGTCTGGAGTCATATGGATTACTTTTATGATGCCTTTATGTGCTTCTTGGAGCGTCAACAATTTGGCACCCATTCACTTGCATTGTATGGACCTACTGAGCTGAAATATTATAAAAATATTCATTGGTGTTCTGCAGAAGAAATAAAGTCATACACATCTGGGATGGCATGAAGGTGAGTAAATGATGAGAGAATTTTCATTTTTGGGTGAACTATTAAGCATTAGGTGACACAGTATATTCTTATAGACTGGAGTAATGACTGCGGAAAATGGGGCTTTGCCATCATGGGTAAAAAAAATGTTTAAATAATATAACAATGTAATATTTCAAACAGTAATAATTTTAAACATTTCTAATGTTTTTAACAGTAGTGCACATATAAAATATAATTTTCATTAAAGTAATTTGTAAATTAATTACTCTTACTCAAGTCAAATTATTTCTCCATACTTCTACTTGTACTCAAGTGAATTAGCAATGCTTATGTAAAGATTTCCAGTATTCATTCCATCACTGAGAGGCGGCTCGGTACAGATGATTGTTGTAAAGATGGCAATTGGGACCACCATGTTCTGTGTGACTGAACAACCCTCTTTTGGGGCCACACTTGGGAAAAGGTGACTTAAACATTGCTCTAGCAAAAGCACAAATAACTCTGCAGTGATAAATACCTTTGCAGTGGAATATTCAACTATGTGCTTTGAGAACGATCCTCATTAGTTGTTTAAAACAATGTTGGTTCAATCCCACCTATTTTAAATACTCCAGGTGTAATGTCCCAAGTTCCTTTCAGCTTCTAAACTGGATTTTAAGTATGATCTAATCTTCAAATAAAGCCAATATTTGAGGTTGTCTTTCACTTTATTTATGCAAATAATTATCTTTCAAGGAATGAACAGACAGCAGTTTATCAGCAGCATTACATTTAACAAGAGCTCATTCAGTTACCACCATCTTTTAGAGTTCTGCTCAACCATACATTTTACAGGAAAATGACCAAAAAGCACTATGTAAAAAAAATAAAAAACAGTTCTATAGCATGACTAAGATCATTTTTAGCAGAAATTTTCTGGTCCTCACTCAATGGTAATTGAGTTGTATTTATATTACAATGGTCAATGTAAATATTTGCTTGACTTTAGTACTGAAGTTTGTGTAATGCCCAGGGTTGGTGGATCTTGGTGTTTCTGGGGTTCATCTGATGTCAGCGGGTCGGAGTTGTCTTTCTCCTTCAGCCAAAAAGATCTGCATCGCCCGGTAAAGCAAGTGAACTCCTAACTCCCGTTTCCTATGGACAGGCCAAGTTGACACCACACCATAGTAGTCTCCTCGCTTCTGGTTTGTGAGCATCTTCAGCCCTATTAAAAGATGTGAAGGCTTTAAGACAGAACTTTATACTGCAAAGAATATTCAAGAATATTCTCCTTACCAATAGCATCCACCATACAGGCCTCACGTGTGTATGCTTCCACAGCAATGACATTCTGGAAACAGTGTAAGGATATGACTCCATGCCCAGCATTCCAGACCTGCAGAATGTGCTGCACTTTTGAGCAGAGCTTCTGCAGAGATGAGACAACCATCTTTTTATTTATAAGCACAAATAAGAAAAGATAAGGTAGTGTGCCGTGTTTGTGAATAATGATTAGTGCACTACAAATTACTACTGAAGTACAGGTTTGTGACCTGCATGCAACTCACAGTGGGACTTCAGCCACATAACCTACCACAGTAAGATGCTATTTGTAAAAGTATGTAGTAAATTAGCCAAAGCCGTCCCACTGGCAGACTCAAAAACAGGGATGCAAGCTCATAAGAGGTGAGAAAGTCATAGCAGGTGTTCCAGAGGTATATTTTCAGTTGATTTGTTGGTTGTGTTTAGAACTGTATGTGTTTAAGCTTAAAGTACCAATTTCAAGTGATTTTAATAAATAAAATGTAGAACATTTTACCAAACAAAATGGGCACATAAGCTTCAAAAAAGGCGACTTTAGCCAAAAGGTGAATAGTTTGTATTCTGCAACAACAACAAAAAACACCACCACCACACATTAGTATTTGTGGTTTACGAGGACTCTCCATACCCATAATGTATTTTATACTGTACAAACTATATATTCTATCCCCTACCCCTCACAGAAACCTTTCTGCATTTTTACATTTTCAAAAAAAACTTAGTTTAGTTGGTTTATGAGGACACTTGGTGTCAAGGCTGGACATAAATACAACTATAGACACAAACTTGTTTACACATTAACTTTTGCACTTTAATTCATTTTCGTAGTACAACCACAAATCGGCACTTTCAACCTCTCAAATCTGGTGCAGCTACTTTAGCAAAAAACCTGTGGCAAAACTCACTTGTGCACTTGTAAATACTGATGCGAGGGAGCAAGACCAGTGTTTGGTGGGGGAGTGGGCAATTAAGTCGTCTGATGCCTAGCCAATGAAATGGGATGTTTTTGTACATGATGACGTCACGCCACAGCGCCAGCCCATGCCTTTTTGTTGGGGCAAAGCAGAACTCATGTTATTGTTCAACTGTGGATCATGTTAACTGGGGATGTGTGCGTGCATGTGAATAATTTCACTTTTCAGCGGATTCGTTCAATGCGTATTGCCAAGGTCCAAAGAAAAGACGTTTTGCACATTACAAAAATTTTTGGTAACATTATTAACCCGCTTTGTTTCACTGATTTCTGTTCCAATGAATTTGACACAGTTTAAGAGCGATTTTAATGGTTTCACAGGGTAACATCTGGTTTCCCATGTTAACGTGGGACATTGGTTTGAATGGGTACTGGCGATTACACTTTTCAGAGCAGAAAATCACAAGTGGAATTATTTTATTTGCAACACTAAAGCATCATAAGCTGATGTGTGTCAATAATATATTTCAATTGCCTTTATTTCTTTATAATGAATAATTACTTGATTAACCTGAAAATCAACAAAGTGACGGATCTAATAGAGCTGGGATGCTGGTCCTGGGTTCAGGTCATGACTGCTATGTTGCTCGGAACTGCACCCAAGACTTTCACCAACTATTGCACTTGTGTATATGGTTGTGTGACAATAAAAGTGATTTGATTGATTTGATTTGAAATCCAGGTCAGACAGGATGCATTTGTAGCTTTGCTGCAGATTTTGATGTATTTTTTTAACATATAATGAAAACAATTTGGTAAAAACACATACACAGACACAAAATGTATAAAATTGTTTTAAATTAATCAATCAAAATTGTAACTGAATCTGACGGCCAGCAATTACAGTATAATCTATTGAATTTTCTGAGAATGCTTGAATTACTGAGAGAAAAAAATATATGAACTAGGTTTTCCATACAACGTTAAGAGGCTTTTTAAAATTGTCAAACCAATTTAAGATTGAAAATCTTAAGATTTTGCCAAACAAACAGAATTAAGTTTCTGAAGAAATTTCTCATGCTTTCTCAGAGTTTATTCTCACCCATTGGTCAATTTGGCATTTGTACTTGCTCTCCACAAAAAAAATGTTGCTGTTCTGAAAGATCATCTTTTGGCAGTGTCATGGGTAGTTATAAACATATGACATTGTCATGCCCATAACCTTAGAAAAGTAAATTATGCTGTTATAACAATGTAAATAAAAATACAGGCATTCACATGGGATTTGAACCCAGGCCTATATGCATGGTTAGCAGACACGCTACCACTAGACCATTTATGTTTTATAAATAAATGTAATTCAAGTGTATAGGGCAATTACTGTGACATTTCAGACTATGATGCTTTAGTGGTGCAAATAAAATAATTCCACTTGACACTCTGACAAGTGTAATCGACAGTACCCATTCAAACCAATGTCACACGTTAAACATAGTTACATGTTACCCTGTGAAACCGTTAAAATCACTCTTAAACTGTGTCAAATTAATTTGAATAGACATCAATAAAACAAAGAGGGTTAATAATTTAACCAACATTTTTTTATAGTGTTAAAACGTCTTTTCTCTGCTCCTTGGCAATTCGCATTGAATGAATCTGCTAAAAAGGCAAGTAAAGTTATTCACATGCACACGCACAACCCCAGTTAACATGATCCACACAGGTGGCATTCATTGTCTAGGCATCAAACAATAAAATGACTTCATTGCCCCCTCCCCCACCAAACACTGGTCTTGCTCTCTCACATCAAGTATTTACAAGTGAGTTTTGCTACAGTTTTTTCGCAAAGGTAATCGCAAAAGTCAAGGCGTGAAGATTTAAAGTTGCAGTGCCAGATTTGAGAGGTTGTAAGTGTGGATTTGTGTTGGAAAATGAATTAAAGTACAAAAGTTAATGTGTAATACAAGTTTGTGTCTATAGTTGTATTTATGTGAATGTAATTTTACACATTTGTGACTACTTGTCTGCAATTGTGAATTCAGAACACAAGTTTTGAATTATTGTCTGTGAGTGCAGATTGCAGAAAATAAAGAAAATTATTTTAAAATTATATAAAACTGACTATTTTACCCAAAATGTGTCATGCTATGTATATTTATGCTCATTAGAGTACCGTTGTTCCTCTTGCATCACATGTATTGAAGTCAAGTTGCAAAACAAGTCTCCAAGCGCTATTTGAATGGTGCGTGGAGTTGCTGCCTATGTAGAGCGTTCGTAATAGCTCATAATAGTCTTATAAGGCTCCATTTTAGTTCAGATACTGCCATAGTAAGCAGCTGCCTATGTATGCAGGGGACTGTGTGGCAGCTCACTTTGTTTTGGAACAGACCCTGTGAACTTTGCACATGCTTTTTAAATGGGATTTTTGCTAGATTTTTCTTTTAATCCATTGTCATGGATCTAAATATCACATAAAAAAAGAATAAATGGGGACGCTTGACTAACCTTTGAGGTCTTATCTCCTTTGAAATATTCCAGTGCTTCATAGAGGTGACTGTATGGTCTAGAGCGCTTGCCCTTTCCAACATAGAACACAGCATTGATGAAGGTCTGAAAACACTCTTTAGGGGTCATGGATTGACTTCGATATGGTAGATTCTTGGTCACGCTATAAAATAGTGGGAACATTTTTGCTTAAGTTTCGTTTAAAACAACTTGGCAATTCTTTAAAATAAATTAAACAAAATGTGATAAAATACATACCGTGGATCAAGCAACAGGTAGTTAAAGCTGGACTTGATGAAACCCTCACGCCATCTCTTATTCTGATCAGGCTGATCAAACTGCTCACACAAAGCAAACTCATCTGCTTGACAGTCTGGAAGTAGAAATCTGTGAAGAGCCTTTTCAAGCTCTGGGCTGTAACCTGTAGCTGAGGAAGAAATAACTTTGTTTTCTTTAAAAATAAATAATGATATTTATATGCTAAAATTGATATATTTTACTCTATATGCCATAGGAATTCAACGTGAGATGTAAAAAAGGACACATTCAGGCAGCAACTTTACTTTCTTGTCTCCATCATTAAGATGAATAAAATATAATGCTTGACTGAGGTTTTGGTATAAACAGTTAACTTTCGCATTGTCAGAATGATATTGCTCTGCAAAATAAAGGTTCTTAATCCGCATGTATGGTTCCATGAAGAACCTTTAACATCAATGGAAACTTCCAATTGCACAATCGGTTCTTTCTAGTGGAAAAATAAGCAAAAACAATTAATAATAATAATAATAATTAAATCCTTCAGTCAAAATAGTCTCTACAAAACTGCATTGGGGGCCCAGAGACACCCAAAGCAGTGGGGTCTGAGGGATCTTCTACCAAAATCTTAAAATATTTAATAGAGTTTATCAATCAAGTGCAGTTGGATATGAATGTTAAACGATCATCTGTTCATTTTGAAGCTAACTGACAGCAGTCCAGTATTTGTTTGAATATTTTTACATTCAGATTATATATATTTTTATATTTCTTTACATTCAAATACCCAAGTATGGGGCATAGATGCTCTTATGACTGAGTAATGATACTATATGGGGATTAAGGGGCATCCCCTGAGAGAACATTTAGAAAATGTAAAAAGTCTGAATGGACCGTTTTTATATTTTCATTAAAGTGAGAAAGACTAGGCTACCAAACTAGTAATTGTATTGTCCTTCCTTGTCACTCATGCCAGAGGTAATGACATCTGATTAATTTTCACAAAATTAGAACAGTAATCTATTTTGTTTATTATTATTATTATTATTATTATTAGAGGCTCGTAACATTATGATTAATAAAGCTACATTTAGAAGGAAAAAACTTTATGGACTTAAAGCGCTCTGAAACCATGTTAACTTATCCGGCGCCTCATGTGTACTCACATGCGGGGAAAAGTGGCATGCGGAGCAGGACAGGGCATACATGAAGCATGTTCAGTGCTAGAGAAAAATAATCAAGAATACAGCACAGAAAGATCAGAGCCGGTGTATACAGCACTGCTGTTTTGTCGTGCTGCTCACTAGAGATGATGAGAGGTCGCAACTGTCGTCATGAAGACTTGCAATCCGGATGGAATCAATCCAGGGTCGGGACTCAGACCTCAGTGTCCGGTGTAGCCTAATCTAGCAAGGCAGCAACTTAATTCAGTCTGAGAAAGATGAACTGCTTGCGTTTTTAGTGACACACACCTGATCATCTAGATGTATAACATATCTAAATATCGAAAATTACTCAAAAGCTTTTCATCGATATCGTGGATTAATTTTTTTTCCGCGATAGAGATTGTTTTATCGCCCAGCCTAGTAAAAGCCTTTTCTTTTTAAAAGAGAATAATGTCCATGAAAGGAAAACGATCTTTAAAAGATTTTTACAATCAGATCTGTTAGAACAAGAGTTAGAAATACACTCCTTTGCATATTTATTTCTTAATTCATTTGATTTATCTTTCATAATAACACTGTACGTTTTAAAATCTACAACAAAAAAGCACAATAGTGTTATTTATACAGCGATGTTGCTGATTAATAATAACGCGTAAACGTGTCCCAGGTAATTGAGTCATCGTTGTCCCAATGCTCAGTGAATCAACACTCTTGCCAGTGCCTGAATTCGTGTTCACAATATACTGATTCACACATAAGGATGAGACACATCCTATAAAAAGGTTCTTCAAAAATTGTTCTTCTATGGCATTGCTGTGAAAACCCTTGTTTTTGGAACCTTTATTTTTAAGAGTACAAAATTATAAGCATACTGCCTAATTATCACAACCTTTGAGGGCAAATTTCAATAACCATACATTCAGGCATGTCAAAGGCCACAAAATAAAGACTGATGAGCTAGATAAAGTGTACCTTGGCTAAATGCTATTCTTTGCACTTAATTTCATTGTACATACCAGTGAAATTAGTGGGGCTCAGATGGACTGATTTCTGGGTGCGAGGTGTATTCTGAAGGGATCTCTTCAGTTTCTGTACATACAATGGCCGGGTTTGGCTGTTTATGGGTCCTGGATCCTCTCCCAGTTCAATTAACTTATTTCTGAGTTCCCTGTCAGTTAAACCACTGATTCCAACATCCACCTCCTTTTCAGGCCGACAGCTTTCTTTGCTATAATCTGGACTTGCAGTCCCGAGCTGAACTGAGCGCCAATCATAAAGAACCGTCTCTTCAGAGGTATTGGTGCTCATGCTAGAGCTGAGAGAGGTGTTAGCTGTTGGTGGAACATGGGTCTCAATGAGTTTATGGCCCTCTTCAGTGTCAGTATACAGGTATTCCACAGGTGCATCCATATCAGCGATTAAAGGTTGTCCACCTGGTAAGCAAGAAAGGTTTGCTAGCGTCTGCTGCCGTGAGTGGCACGACAGTCGACTCATGCTATATCTAGGCGTGCATCCAGTGCGCCCTGGATTCCCATGTGGATTCTGTGCTCTGGGAGATTCGTAACTCAAACTTGAAGCAAATTCTGAGCTTGCCTGAAATGACAATGACTCCTGTTGAGAATCAAATCCATGTTTAACCCAGGACTCTTTGTCTCCTACAGCAATTGAGTTTATCCTTGGCATTTCTGTTGAGCTTTCCTTTACTTCTTGCATATCAAAAGTCAAAAGTTCATCAAGCTTATCCTCTTTGAGACAAAAAGGAGAGGCAACCTTATTACAAGTTTCAAAGGTTTCCAGCTGTAATTCAACATTACTTCCAGAAATTAAGACTGTGTCAGCCATGCTCTCTAATAACAGTTGTGTGTCAGCTTGGCTTTGACCATCTGAGCTTGTAGATAACTTGAGAGTGCTCATCTGAGAGTCAAGATTTTCCAATTTACTTCCTCCACTGATACTGTCTTCATCAAGACTGTACTTTGATACACCGTACGGTGACTTACTCATATTGCGCCGTGAACGTGTAGCGGTGGGTAGGGTCTGTTCAAAAAGAGAAGAACAGGACTGAAAGGAAGCTGAATTTTGGCTCATTCTCTCTGAGCAACGACTAAGTCTTGAGCGTGTTCTCCCAGTCACGAATGGACTTGGAATAAAATCAATTTCAGTATTCATCATTTCTACATTACCGATATCTCTGGCTATTTTGGATAAACATGATTCTGTACTATGACACCTGTTTGCTTCTGAAACCTGTTTTTTCCCATCTCTAACGGAGTTAAGGCCTTCATTTCTAGCACTGGAGGCACACAGTCTAATGTTCAAATCTGGTTTATGAGCAGAGGGTTCGGTCAAAGGTGGATGTCCATTGTTTTCATTATTGGACAACCTTCCACTTCCCAATGAACCTTCAGTTGGACTTCTGTAGGGGTCACTGCTACAGCTACTATACTCACTAGATCCACTACTGACTGGGGGTTGAATAGTGCTCTTAAACACATCATCATTATCATCATCACTATTAGTCTTATCAAATGGTTCTGGCCCAACAACAGTCTTTTCAAACTCATTCTCCAGTGTATCAACTTCTTTGGAAAACACAAACACATCGTCATCGTCAGTGACATCAATTCCCTGATTTTGTAACACAGTAGCCATGCGTTTAGTGTCCATGAAATCAGGATATTGAGAAAGATCTAATGTAATATCACTAGACTGATCAAGAAAGAGCTGCAGATGATGATCTGGGCTGGTGCTTGGGAAATATTCATTAATTCCTTTGAAGGTGACACTTTTTCTATTGTCAGGTTGAGATTGAACAGGGTGCTGTATATGTGGCAGCCAGCTATTCTTAAATTGCAATACATCAGGTTCACAATCTACAGCTTGATGTTGAAGTCCTGGATTGTTTTTATTGTCCAAGACAGAGAGAGATGTACTAGACAGTATGGGTAATTCCTTACAGATCTCATCTTTACTCCAAACATGAGAATCATGTGACTCAAGATCTGGCACGTCTGACAGCCAGAAGGCCTGACTTTCTCTGGTCAAAGGTCTTCCACTGACTCTACACATATTGGAAAAAGAGGATAACCGTGTGCTGCTCAGTGGTCCCACTCCAGGGTGATCAAGAATTAAGATGCTTTCTGAACCAGGACTGGAAGTATCTAGACTGAATGTGCTGTCGCTCATGGACTGGCCAGACAGGATTGCTACAAACAAAAGAAGATGGATTTTCATGATTTATTCTGCCCGACAGGAGAGAAATAACACTGATGCTGATAGCACAAACTATTTCTGGAAGATCTAAAGACCAGCTTCACCCAAATGACTGTTATCAACATTCTAATAGTCTAGAATCTTACAATATTGGAATTTGGGCACATCGTGTTCCTCCTCTGATGTGTGGGATTCATACTCTTGAAGAAGACTGGCACATTTACTGTTCTCTTCCTGTTTGGCCAAATCAGATGGTTTATTTCCATCCTAAAAACAAAGCAGTACAGTAGTTTAAACACAAATGAACAAAATCTCTGGGAAAAACAAAAACAGCAGCACATAGCTCTTAAGTTATCCACTGCACAAAAGTGCAGTCTAACTTAAACTTGATTCAAAATAAAGATAAAGTATGTAGTAAATGTCAAGATTGATGCAGGAATGCTATATGTTATGAGGTTAATACTGGAGGCAATAATGCACTGAATGTTGTACTTGATCTTTGAGGTTTGGGTTTCCACCGTTGCGCAAAAGTAATCGCAGATTCTGATAACAACCCCAAGATGCAGCGATATGTAATGGAGTAAGGTCTTCACTAGTCCTAAAAAGAGAGAAAACAGCTTTGAACAGATAATGGTCACAGTATTGTATTAAGCTCTTAAAATCCTTGTAGAGATGAAACTGTTGATACTGGAGAATTCAAACACACCGTTTATGTCAAAGTTTGCATGTCAGTCTTTCTAATAATAATAATTTACGTTTCAGTTCCAGTAAGATAAACTGAAAAATGGTGCTTCACAAGAAAACTGCAGACTATGCAACAAATTCAACATATGAGTGTGGCAGTGAACACATTGTGTACAAGTTGTCTAATGTAAGTATGTTGTAACTAACCTGAGGTTCGGGTCAGCTCCGTGCTGTAGAATGAGTTTAAGGCACCGCAGTCCTCTCTCAGATTCTTTACCTGCAGCTAAATGAACCGCTGCCACACCATCCCGGATGATTACATTCGGATTCGCACCCTTAGACAGCAGAGACTCTGCACACCTTTATACACAACATTTTTATACTCATATATCCACATATATAGTGAAGACCAGGGCTAGTTGTCACACGTTTTTACTCCAGTGAATATTTTTCAGGGTAGGTTTATTTTTAAAAGTCATTCTACATTAAAGTCGATAAAAATTGTGGTCACACTACATTGAGTAAGTTGACACAATGGGAATCTGCTGTTTATTGACACTGATTTGAGAATACTCTGTTTGATATATGAAATACTATCTAAAGTAATGTAAAAAGGCATCTTCCACAACATATCGCTATTGAAATTATATTAGCTTGTAGACTGAAATGGGGTTTCAGCTATATTTAAGCAATTCAATTACAAAACGGCAAAAGGCATAGGTCAGGTGACAGAAAAATACAATTGTTTTGGTCAACAGAAACTCTCTCTCTCTCTCTCTCTCTCTCTCTCTCTCTCTCTATATATATAAACGGTATAAATTACATTGTGGGAAGCTCGAAGCTCTAATTGAGTTGACAGCCTGAAATGACACTTGGGCAAAGCTGAGCAATTTTAAATAAATCAAATTTTAAACATTTGTTTAAATTATAATTTTGCCAGGAATAATTTTGGAGTGTAATGAAAACAAACATTTGTTGAAGTCCTTTGACTCAAAACAGAGATAACTGAGATATAGCCCTTTTGACTTTCCTGTGTGACAACTAGCCCCGGTGATCCCTACGTTAAAAAATCATATTATACTTTTTTATATTTTTAATTCTTGCATATCTTGCCGTAAAAATTCACAAGCATGTGTTGTAAACAACACAGTTGTTTCTGATTCTTCCGATGAATTTTGAGTTTTAAGGCAGTCATTACCTGGCATCAGCTTCACTGACTGCTTCGATTAGTAACGTGTCCAACTGCGCAGTGCTGCCTCTCAGAGTCATTCTTTCTGCGGTTTCAACTGCTAGCACAGCATGTTTCTCCTACATGGGGATTTAGCAGCAAGGTTTGGCTTAAAAAGTTCTGTGTTATGTTGAAGTCCCATCCTGAAACACCGCTGCTTGCCGTCAACAACAATGAAATTTCCCTCCATTCGCCGTTTTCCGCTTCTATCGAACGGCACACCGCCATCTGCTGTCGCGGGGCCGTCAACGACTTCAAATTGTGTGTGTGCGTGTACGTGTGTACGTGTGTGTGTACGTGTGTTTGTACGTATGTGTGCGTGCGTGTGTGTGTGCGCGCGTATGTGTGTGTGTACGTTACAGTGCGTATGTGTGTGTATGTGTGTGTATATACACTACCGTTCAAAAGTTTGGGGTCACTTGCCTGAAATGTTTTTCATGATCTTAAAAACCTTTTGATCTGAAGGCCTGTGCTTAAATGTTTGAAATTAGTTTTGTAGACAAAAATATAATCATGCCACCATATTAATTTATTTAATTACAAAACTTTAACATTTTATTAAAAAATAAAAATAAAATAATTGTTTTTGAAATGGATGACTTGGACCGAATTAAGAAAAGCAGCCACTAAATGCCCAGCATATATATAGATGGGAACTCCTTCAGTACTGTGTAAAAATCATCCCAGAGTGATACCTCAAGAAGCTGGTTGAGAAAATGTCGAGTACATTTCTGCAAAATCTAGGCAAAGTGTCAAAGTGGCCGGAGAAGATTTTTTTTTTAATTGCTGTGTGAAATCTTATTGATAAAGGATGATTAGCCTTAAATAATCATACATATATTTTATATCATTTGAAAGCCCTTAGTTATTCTCTTCAATATGTTATATACAGTTCAGGTGTGTGATGTTATATGAATATGAATATAATATGAATTTGGATATGAATATCATATTCTGGCACAGAATGGAATTTTCGGAATTTTGGGCTCAGGCTTTAAAGGGTTAACTGAAGCTCCTGACCCGTATCTGCGTGATTTTATGCACTGCACTACTGCCACACGATTGGCTGATTAGATAATCGCATGGATGATTGTTGGTGCCAGATGGGCTAGTTTGAGTATTTCTGTAACTCCTTTTCTCCTGGGATTTTCACACACAACAGTCTCTAGAATTTACTCAGAATGGTGCCAAAAACAAACAACAAAAAAAAAAATATCCAGTGAGGGGCTGTTCTGTGGATGGAAATGCCTGTTTTTAAATTATTTTTTTTCTCCCCAATTTGGGGTGCCCAGTTCCCAATGTGCTCTAGGTCCTCATGGTGGTGTAGTGACTTGCCACAATCCGGGTGGTGGAGGACAAATCTCAGTTGCCTCTGTGTCTGAGGCTGTCAATTTGTGCATCTTATCATGTGGCTTGTTGAGCATGTGGAAGATTCATGCTATTGTCTGTGGCATCCATGCACAAGTCACCATGTGCCCCAATGAGAGTGAGAACCACATATTATAGGGACCAAGAGGAAGTTACCCCATGTGACTCTAACCTCCCTAGCAACCAGGCCAATTTGGTTGCTTAGGAGACCCGGCTGGAGTCACTCAGCACACCCTGGATTCGAACTCACAACTCCAGGGGTGGTAGTCAGCGTCTTTACTCACTGAGCTACCCAGGCCCCCCGGAAATGCCTTTTTGATGAGAGTGGTAAACAGAGAATGGTCAGACTGGTTTGAACTGACAAAGTCTACGGTAACTCAGATAACTCTGTACAATTGTGGTAAGAAGAATAGCATCTCAGAATGCTATTCTGAGATGTGGGTTAGCACGGTTTTGCTGGCACGAGGGGGACCTACACAATATTAGGCAGGTGTTTTTTTTTTTTTTGTTATTAACAATTTTTATTGATTCCATTCATAAGACAAACAAACACAACATAAAATATGGAATCAATTATATACATTAAACCCCTCCCCCCGAACATTCCCCAACCCCCCATCCGACGCAAACATGCACTACAATGGTCACCAACAATTACAACATAAAAATAAAAAAACGTAAAAAATGCACATACACGGTCACGTGAAGCCATGCGAGGGTCAGATGTGTAAACGACGAGCTCTGCGCACTTTGTTAGTTTTTAATTATTTTATGTCATAAACCGGTGAGATTCGATACACTCTGCTAAATATCTGTTCTTTGAAGTCAACATGGCAAAGAATTCAAAATTCTCGGGCTCTGGAGATATTAAAAGACACTTAAGTGCTCAAGCTGATACCTCAGACAGGCCCACAGACCAGGGACTCGGTTTGGACGGTGCGGTGGAAGAAATTCAGCGGCAACTGGCAAGCATGTCTGTGATGCTGACGAAAGTTGTTGCTGACTAACAGGATCTTGCTGTAATAGGTCGATCGATTACGGCAATGGAAACGAAACTCTCTGAGTTGGTTACAAGAATCTGGGATGTTGAGAAACGTATCGATTATCTGGAGTCATCGGAGAGGGAATTAGCTTTTGCTTTACGCAGATGATATTTTATTATTCGTCTCCGACACCACTAGATCTATGCCTTGCCACCACAGAATTATTAATTCCTTTTCTAAGTTTCTAAGAGTCAATTGGTCTAAATCCGAAGCTTTGGCTCTGACAGTGACTCGCCTCTGATCTTTAATATCGGGGATAGACATTAAAAATGTTGGGTCCTAGCTGGAGTTATGATCGGCAGACGAATCATCCTCAGGGGATGGAAGTCGGCTGGGGCACCCTCGTGTCGGGAGTGGTGTGGGGAGATGGGCGGGGGTGGTGGCATTTGAGGAGGTGATTTATAGAAGGCTGGGAAAATGGGATTTGTTTGACAGGAAGTTGGGTGGATATTTGGCTTTTTTGGAGGGTTCTCGGGGAGGGGCAGTGGAGAGGGATTTGTAGTTTATATGTGTATGTGCATTCTTTTTTTTTGTGATTAAATTTTTTTATTGATTCATATATTAAACAAATAAAAGCAAAACATATACAAACAGAATCAATACTTAACTCCCTCTATTACCTCTCCCAAAGCAGCTTTGGGGAGGGTGCTACTACTCCCAAAAACAATACCTGTAAATACCTATAAAACTGAGATCTGGGAATCCCAAAATGATGAACCAAATTCTAAAAAGATCTCAACACTCCAGTCTCATATAGGTCACCGAGTTTAGTAATCCCCCTCACAATCCACTCTGACCAAAAGAAGGGGGACTTATTAATACGTAATTTAGGGTTCAGCCATATGCTTGAGGCAACATTTAAATAAATGTCCGAATTAAACACTCTGGACACTTTTGTCCAAACCACATGCAAATGCAAAATAACAGGGTGTGACTTAACTTCTCCGGTTAGTTTGATAGAAAGGTTTTGCAATGGCGAAATAAGGGCAAGAACTTCCTGTTCAATACCAAACCAGGGAGGGGCTCTCTCAGGTGCAAGTGACCAATGAGCCAGATGTCTGAGGCCAAATGCATAATAATAAAACAAAATCTTTGGTAGGCCTAGCCCACCTTTGTCAATCTGCCTATGTAACTTGTTGAAATGTAATCTGGGACGTTTATCATTCCAAATAAAGGACTTCGCTGTGCTATCAAATAGCTTGAAATAAGAGAGGGGGAAATCTACAGGGAGAGATTGTAGCAGGTAGTTGAATTTTGGAATACAATTAATTTTAATTAACCTTCCCAATCATAGATAAATGTAAAGAAGCCCACCTACTCACATCACTCGAAAACCTTTTTATTAAAGGGTCAAAATTACTAACTAAATCACACAAAATAGCCGGGAATAAAATGCCCAAATACTTAATGCCCTGTTTGGGCCACTGGAAGGTGCCTGGCTGAAAATCCGTTAATGGGCAGAATGCTGTCAGAGCCAAAGCTTTGGATTTAGACCAGTTGACTCTGTAACCTGAGAATTTAGAGAAGGAACTAATAATTCTGTGGAGACAAGGCATAGATCTAATGGGGTCAGAGATGAATAATAAAATATAATTTGCGTTAAACAAAAGCTTATGCACCACACCTATCGCCATCACCCCTGGAAAATCATCCTCCTTTCTTATCGCGGCTGCTAATGGTTCCAGTGCAAGACAGAACAACAATGGGGAAAGAGGGCAACCCTGCTGGGTGCCCCTATCCAGAGTAAAAATAATCTGAAATTAATCCATTTGTTTTTACCGCCGCTACCAAGTGCCTATAAAGTAACTCAGTCCATTCAAAACGCCTTTTTGGCATCAAGTGAGATGGCAGCGTCCGGAGTCTGATCATTCACCACTGACCACATGATATTGATGAAATGCCTAATGTTATCAGAAGAGCTATGGCCCCGAATAAACCCCACCTGATCTATATGTATAAGAAATGTCACAACTTTACTTAATCGGTTAGCCAGAATTTTGGACAAGATTTTAACATCTAGCTGGATCAGGGAAATTGGACGGTAACTCTAACACTCACATGGATCTTTGTCCTTTTTAAGAATCAGACTGATCCGGGCTTGTGTCATGGTTGGTGGAAGCTTTCCATTCTTTAATGATTCCGTATAATCTTCTAACAAAAGTGGAGCCAGTTCTGTAGCATAAGATCTAAAAAATTCAGCGGCAAAACTGTCTGGCCCCAGAGCCTTAATTACCTCACCAAGCTCCTCCAAGGTTATCTCAGAATCAAGAGAATTTCTTTGCTCAGTCATCAGTTTAGGGAGATCTAATGGTTCCATAAAGTTTCTAAAATATTCATCAATAGACGAAGACGTGGAACTATAAAGATCGAGATAGAATTCTTTAAAAGCATTATTAATATCAATGGCCGAGGTAAATATTTCACCATCAGCAGATTTCACTGAGGAAATGGTAGAAAAAGATTCTCTCTGCTTTATATATCTAGACAAAAGCTTCCCTGCTTTGTCCCACAACTCAAAATATGACTGTTTTGCCCTAAATAACCAAAACTCCACCTTCCGCGACAAAATAGTATTATATCTGTATTTCGATCAGGTCAATTCTCTGAGGCCTTCAGATGACATTCGGCGCTTCAGTTCTGTATTGGTACTTATAATATTCTCTTCCAATTAGGCATACTGTATGACCCGACCCCTAACAACTGCCTTTAGTGCCTCCCAAGCCATGCCCACAGAGGATACTGAGGACCAGTTGGTCTCCATGTAAACATTGATTTCAGCCTTTAATATTTGTTGGAAATCAGGATTTTGCAAAAGGGATACTTTAAAGCACCAACTACACTACCGGTCAAAAGTTTTGAAACACTTATTATTGATTACTCTTTATTATAATTTTTTTTCTTCACATTTTAGAATAATAGTAAAGTCATCAAAACTATGGAATAACATAAATGGAACTATGGGAATTGTGTTGTGACTAAACAAAATCCAAAATAAATCAAAACTGTGTTATATTATAGCATCTTCAAAGTAGTCACCCTTTGCCTAGAATTTGCAGACATGTATTCTTGACATTTTCTCAACCAACTTCTTGAGGTATCACCCTGGGATGCTTTTTAAACAGTATTGAAGTGTTCCCATCTATGTTGGGCACTTATATGCTGCTTTTCTTTATTATTTGGTCTAAGTCATCAATTTTAAAAACTTTTTTTTATTTGTATTAAATTATTACATTTAAAACATTTAAGCATACACCTTCAGATCAAAAGATTTTTAAGATCATGAGAAACATTTCAGTCAAGTGTTTCAAAACTTTTGACCGGTAGTGTATATGATTTATTTTTCTCCATATGTGGCAACACCTCTAAACTCACCAGGGCATGATCTGAGACTAAGATGTTTCCAGTTGAGCAATCCACAACAGATGAAATAAGGGACTTAGATATATATAAAAAGTCTATTCTAGAATAAATCTTATGGACTGATGAAAAAATAAATGTATAGTCTCTACCAGATGGGTTCAAAAGTTTCCAAATATCTGTAAGACCAAGATTTTTACACATCCTGTGAAGCATCAATGTTGCTCTAGGGGGCTTACACACTTTTGCTTCACTATGATCAAGCACTGAGTCCATCAATAGATTAAAGTCTCCTCCCAATATTGTATCATGAGGGGTACCAACATCCCTTCAAGATATATAAAAAAACCCTGATCATCAGCTTTAGGTGCGTAAATATTAGCCAAAATCAAACTTTGCCCCTGAATTTCTGCAAAAACAATGACTCTTCCTATTTTATCTTTAATCTTTTTGAGACATTTGAATTGTAGATGCTTACTTATCAGTGTAATGACTCCCCTGCTCTTACTTGAGCGAGCACCAAAGAAAACATGTCCACCCCACATCTTCCCAAATTTTTCAGCTTCCTGGAGGGAAAGATGCGTTTCTTGAAGAAACAATATATCGTATTTCTTATGTTTAAGAAGAAATTTCTTTTTTTTATGGGGTGCCCCAACCCATTCACATCCATGTGGAGAGAGACAATCCACTCATACTAACATTTGACATTTTGACATGTTAGAAAAAATGTATTATGTTTAAAAAATAAAATTATAAAGACCACATTCCACATTAGTGCAACAATCAAACCCCAAACTTCCCCCCGAACCAAACAAACAGAAAAAAGAAAAACATGCGCATTAACCCCGCGCACGACAGCACCAACCGGCGTCCATCCTTCTAAACTCAAACAGTCCATGTACGCCTATGGGAACCCCCGTGACAACTTTGCCATTGGATTGCTCAAGTCCGGTGTTTCTATACAAATTTTGTAAAACAGAATTACACAACAGAAGATAATTATAAAACAAACTCCAGCCAATAAGCAGAATAAACACAAAGAACATTCATCCACATAACTGTCCCGAAGGTGTGTTCCTCCACAAAACAAACTCCAGCCGCTAACGGAACTAGCACTCAAAAAAATAAAAAATAAGCCTTTCAGTTTCCTCGGACAGTCAATCGAATGTTCAGTGAGCTGGCCCATTCAACTGCTACATGAGTGCAACAAATGACCCAATCACTCCAATGTCCTGCAAGAAATATTCCACAAAACAAACTCCAACCAATAGGAGGCATAAGCACAATGAACATGCAGATTCATCCACAAAACTGTCCCGAAGGAGTGCTGCTACACAAAACAAACTCCAGCTGCTTGGCAGAATTAGCACAAAAATAAATAAAAAAGCCGCTCAGTTTCCTCGGACGGTCAAGTGAATATTCAGTGAGTCGGTCCACTTGGCTGCAACGTGAGAACCACAAAATAACTTATTCCATTGACTTTATTAAGGACATTGCTTGCTGGGGACATGTAAATACTTTACAGCCATCCTTAGTATCTATTCTCAATTTGGCCGGGAACATCAATGCAAAAGCGAGCTTCCGTTGATGTAAGAGATTCTTGCATTCCTTGAATCAATCACGTTTCTCTCTTGTCAGATTCGCAGAGTCTGGGAACAAGAAAATGCTGTGGTTCTTCCAAGAAAGCCTTTCTTTATCTTCGTCTCGTGTAACACGAGATCTTTATCAGATGATCTCAGAAATTTGGCCAGAATTGATCGGGCCTGTCTCAGAACCTCGTGAGCTCGCTCGATTTCCAGCTTATGGCCTGTTATGTCGAGCAGGCTCGGAAAGAGCCCATCCAGGAATTTCACCATATCCCGACCTTCTTCGTCCTCAGGAATTCCAACAATTCGAAAGTTTTTCCGCCGGTTACGATTCTCCAAATCCTCCAACTTCTCCCAGACATGCTCCAAATCCACCCTGTTCGCTAGTGGATTAGCAGCTAATTCCCTCTCCGATGACTCCAGATAATCGATCTGTTTCTCAACATCCCCCACTCTTGTAACCACCTCAGTAAATTCCGTCTCCATGGCTATGATCGATCGACGTGCTACAGCACGATCCTCCAAGTCAGCAATGACCTTTGTCAGCATTGCCAACATGTTCAACAATTCTCGCCGAATTTCCTTCACTTTTCCGGCCAAATGGGCTCCCTGGCTTGCGGCCTGCTGCTCAGGGGTATCAGCTTGAGCACGTAAGTATCTTTTAATGTCTTCAGAGCCCGAGGATTTTGAATTCTTTGACATGTTGTCTTCCTAGAACAGTCAAAGACCAGGGTGTATCAAATATCACCGGTTTATGACATAAAAAGTATTAAAACTAGCAAAGATCACAGAGCTCGCCGTTCACACATCCGAACCTCACATAGTGTCACGTGACTTTCAAGCCAGGTGGTTTTCATGCTGTGGCTGATCAGTGTAGTGTTTTGGGAGAAAATAAAATCAGTGGAGCCTTTTAACCATTGTACCCTGCAACTCATCTGCGGACTACTTTAATTGAATAAAACACTTGAATAATCATCTATTAATATACAGTATATATGTATATGAGATGTAGATAAATACAGATATGAATATAAATAAAAGGGTTATTGATAATAAACAAAGCACGCTATTTTACAGCAAAATATGCTTTACATTGCAATCGAATAAAATACTAAGGTAAAAGAGCTTTGCCCGGAGACTGCCGCGCTGGCGCTTCTGCCTTCAAACTGCTGGTCCTGCGAGGCTGCAGTGCAGATCCCCTGCTGCTGGATGTGTGTGGAATGGTCAGTAGATGGCAGTACTGTATCTCGCGTCTCTCATATACACATTGAAACAAAAGAGAGAAGAATAGAATGACCCACAATTCATTGCTTCGCGTCAGAATTGCCAGTCATCTTCGGTGTTGATCGTGAGCGGCGAGAGCTGAAACAGTGCACGAGCGTTTTGTTTATACTCAGTATATTCGTTTATACAAGCGTTTGAGAATGAAAGAATTAACGGCGAAGAAGACGCGAGCGGATAAAGAGACAAAGAGCGGCAGCGGACCCGAGCCACAGGATGTGGAAATGAACGAGGACGAGCAGAAAGCGCCCAAAGAACAAGATCAACTCACACTAGAAGGTCTGATGATTTATTATGTCTAATAGACCACATTGCATGACGAGAATCTCTTCATGAAAACAAAAAACAAAATGACGAGTCCATCAGTCGCGCTTCTTTGTTTAAATGGCGTCAACAGAGGCTGGCTGGGCAAAAATCGTTTCAAACCTCCTAAAGAAGATTAAATAATGTAAACATGTAGTTGCTATGCTTTTATTATTGCTATAGTCAAACTATGGTCTCTGTAGTAAACCAGTGGTTTAATTTTCGTTAGAGCATGTTTGTGTTTCTCCTGAACAGCGGTTGTAATGTCAAATGTGACTACTGTTATGTACTAGCCTAGCTACAGTTGAAGTCAGAAGTTTACAAACACTTAGGCTGAATTCATTAAAACTAATTTTTAACCACAGATTTCATATTAGCAAACTATCATTTTGGCAAGTCGTTTAGGACATCTACTTTGTGCATGACACAAGTAATTTTTCCAACAATTGTTTACAGACAGATTGTTTCACTGTTTGAAGTTGTACCTGTGGATGTATTTTAAGGCCTACCTTCAAACTCAGTGCCTCTTTGCTTGACATCATGGGAAAATCAATAGAAATCAGCCAAGAGCTCAGAAAAAAAAAAAAAAAAATTGTTGATCTCCACAAGTCTGGTTCATCATTGGGAGCAATTTCCAAAGCCTGAAGGTACCACGTTCATCTGTAGAAACAATAGTACGCAAGCATAAATACTATGGAACCACGCAGCCATCATACAGCTCAGGAAGGAGACGCATTATGTATCCTAGAGATGAATATAGTTTGGTGCGAAAAGTGCAAATCAATCCCAGAACAATAGCAAAGGACCTTGTGAAGATGCTAGAGGAAACAGGTAGACAAGTATCTATATCAACAGTAAAACGAGTCCTGTATCGACATAACCTGAAAGGCTGCTCAGCAAGGAAGAAGCCACTGCTCCAAAACTGCCATAAAAAAAAAAAAAAAAGACTACTGTTTGCAAGTGCACATGGGGACAAAGATCTTACTTTTTGGAGAAATGTCCTCTGGTCTGATGAAACAAAAATTGAACTGTTTGGCCATAATGACCATCGTTATGTTTGGAGGAAAAACGGTGAGGCTTGCAAGCCGAAGAACACCATCCCAACCGTGAAGCATGGGGGTGGCAGCATCATGTCGTGGGGGTGCTTTGCTGTAGGAGGGACTCTTAAACTTCACAAAATAGGTGGCATCATGAGGAAGGAAAATTATGTGGATATATTGAAGCAACATCTCAAGACATCAGCCAGGACGTTAAAGCTCGGTCATAAATGGGTCTTCCAAATGGACAATGACCCCAAGCATACCTCCAAAGTTGTGGCAAAATGGCTTAAGGACAGCAAAGTTAAGGTATTGGAGTGGCCATCACAAAGCCCTGACCTCAATCTGATAGAAAATTTGGGGGCAGAACTGAAAAAGTGTGTGCGAGCAAGGAGGACTACAAACCTGACTCAGTTACACCAGTTCTGTCTGGAGGAATGGGCCAAAATTCCAGCAACTTATTGTGAGAAGCTTGTGGAAGGCTACCCAAAACGTTTGACCTAATTAAACTATTTAAAGGCAATGCTACCAAATACTAACAAAGTGCATGTAAACTTCTGACTCACTGGGGATGTGATGAAAGAAATAAAAGCTGAAATACATCATTCTCTCTATTATTTTCTGACATTTCACATTCTTAAAATAGTGATCCTAACTGACCTAAGACAGCGAATGTTTTCTACAATTAAATGTCAGAAATTGTGAAAAACTGGGTTTAAATGTATTTGGCTAAGGTGTATGTAAACTTCAGCTGTATATTAGTGTTGACATCCATTAATAGACCGCTGTCAAAATATATATATATATATATACTGGCGGCCAAAGTTTGGGATAATGTACAGATTTTGTGGTTTTGGAAGGAAATTGGTACTTTAATTCTCCAATGTGGCATTCAACTGATCGCAAAGTATAGTCAAGACATTACTGATGTAAAAAAACAGCACCATCACTATTTGAAAAAAGTAATTTTTTATCAAATCTAGACAGGCCCCATTTCCAGCAGCCATCACTCCAACACCTTATCCTTGAGTAATCATGCTAAATTGCTAATTTGGTACAAAAAACTCACTTGCCATTATATCAAACACACCTTAAAGCTATTTGGTTAGTTAAATGAAGCTTAACATAATCTTTGTGTTTGTGTTTGTTTTTGAGTTGCCACAGTATGCAATAGACTGGCATGTCTTAAGGTCAATATTAGGTCAAAAACGGCAAAAAAGAAACCGCTTTCTCTAGAAACTTGTCAGTCAATCATTGTTTTGAGGAATGAAGGCTATACAATGTTTGAAATTGTCCAAAAACTGAAGATTTCATACAAAGGTGTACACTACAGTCTTCCAAGACAAAAGACAACAAGGACAGAAAGAGATATGGAAGGCCCAGATACAACTAAACAAGATGATAAGTACATTAGAGTCTCTAGTTTGAGAAATAGACATCTCGCATGTCCTCAGCTGACAGCTTCATTGAATTCTACCCGCTCAACACCAGTTTCATGTACAACAGTAAAGAGAAGACTCAGGGGTGCAGGCCTTATGGGAAGAATTGCAAAGAAAAAGCCATTTTGAAACAGAAAAACAAAAAGAAAAGGTTAGAGTGGGCAAAGAAATACAGACATTGGACAACAGATAATTGGAAAAGAGTATTATGGATCTTAACCCCACTGAGCTTTTGTGGGATCAGCTAGACTATAAGGTGCGTGAGAAGTGCCCGAAAAGACAACCACATCTTTGGCAAGTGCTACAGGAAGTGTGGGGTGAAATGTCACCAGAGTATCTTGACAAACTGACAGCTAGAATGCCAAGGATCTGCAAAGCTGTCATTGCTGCACGTGGAGGATTTATTTGATGTAACTCTTTGAAAGTTTTTTTATTTTTTTTTTATTTTTTTTATTGTAATAGTAATTTTTCACATTATTAATGTCCTGACTATACATTGTGATCAGTTGAATGCCACTTTGGTGAATAAAAGTACCAATTTATTTCCATAAGAGCAAAATCTGTACATTATTCCAAACTTTTGCCCACGTGTGTGTGTGTATATATATATATATATATATATATATATTACTGTATCTCCCAATATTGTTATGGTAAATGAATAAATGTAAACGTATCCTATATATTATTGACACACTTATTAACTCCCTACTTAGCATTTTTTGGCATTATAGCCACGTACCAAACTCGCAAGGTTTTGAAACAGCCAGTGGCCAGTGTGTCAGTTTTTCTAAAAGGCTGCACTACATCCTGAATTTGAAGAAGTTTAATAATGATAGGAGTGCAGCACTGTAATGTATGGCTAACATTGCTGGATAGTGACAGATTACATGTAATCTAGACTATGTAATCAGATCACAGAATTCAAGTATTTGTTATTAGATTAAAATTTTAAATACTCGTAATCAGATTTGGATTGTAATATGGAATATGAATGACATGTTTACATATTAATCCGGCAAAGGCAATAAATTGTTCATAATTTATTGATCCTTTTCATTCTTATTTTGAAAAATGCAAGTATTTTCATTCTAAAACAGCCTACAGCTGATATACATTTTGAGAAGTCTTCACATTTATTTGAATGGAGGGGGGTGGAATTGCACATCCAGTCCTGATACTATCCACCATAATTACAAAAAAGATGGAGCTGTAATACACACATAAATGCAGAACTGATTGCAATAGTGCTATAAAGTTTAGTTCCATTTTGCAGATTCATTCTTTTAGCACTTTTTTGACAACTTTAGACTTTTTTTTTTATATAACTGGTCTGATCTGTTACCACACATTGATGGTGTCTGTAATGCCAAAATTGTCAGAGCAAGAACTTTTTAAGTGCCTTTTTTTTATTTTACTCAATGAGAAAAATAGCGAGTAAAACACAAAAAATCATATCAGTTCTCATATTTTGATCCATTAAGTTAGTTTTCTTCTTTCTTACTGCACATTATAAGCAACATTATCAAAATCGTACAAGCTTTTTGTACTCAAATGCATGTGACATCAAATAAACAATAATTAGGTCAGAAGTAATCCAAAAGCAATCATATTTAATAACTTTACAAATGTAATCCAAGAGATTACATTTCTGACTTCAGCTTTAGTGATATAATTTGTAATCGGGACCTGATTATAATTCATATGTAATTTACCCAGCACTGATGGCTAATATGTCATTTTGTTGCAGACATTAGGGAGCACGTGAAGCAGATTGAGAAAGCGGTGTTGGGGAAGGAGCCACGATTTGTTCTTCGTGCACTGCGTGCGCTGCCCTCCACTAGCCGTCGGCTCAATCCTAATGTCCTACACAAGGCCGTGTCTGGTTTCTTCACCTCCAATGCTGCCGGAAAAGAATTCTTGCTCAGCTTCCTGGAGCAGGTACCAAAAATATTATGACCTTTCTTTTTATTAATACTTGTGTTTTTGTTTTGTTTGAGTTAGTGTGAGTTGCCCATTTATTTCAGTGTTCAAACAGGCTGAAATCCTGTATTTATAGATCTTTTACAAAAATTCAGTATCGTAGTGGTTTGGGTGCTTGAATGAATGCGTGTTTGAATCAAATTTTTCTCTGAAAGGTAAGGGGTTTAATGGGCTTTCGTGATGGGAATGGTCCTATAGATTCATAGAATTGTGTGTATGGGGGTGTTCATCCCAAAAAATGCGTGTTTTAATTAAAATGTTTAATTCAGTGGTGGTCATTGTTTACCAAGTTTTACACAACATCTGGTTTATCATAACACCTCAGCACCCCCACCAACAGACAGACTGTTATGATGGCAGAGGTCTTCATAAAAGCCTCTTTTATACCCCCCTTCTTGTTGGATGTAGTTCTTTATGCAGATATTCAGTGTTTGTGTCTTTCTGTCCTTCAGCCAGTGGATAGTGAGGGAGACATGCAGTTCAGGCCTCGGACAGGTAAAGCTGCTGCTATTCCGCTGATTCCAGAGGTAGAGGCCTATCTACAGCTTCTGCTAGTGGTCCATCTCACCAACAACAAACGCTACACTGAGGTAAACACAAGTCTAGTAATTTAGTTATATGGGACCCTATGATTTCCGTGATGTGGAAAAAACAGACAAAATCACAGAATCCAGTCAAAAAAAATGAGAACCACTGATGTAATTATTGTACACGTTGTCCGCACAGTTGTGCTGAGAAGAAATAAACTGGTTTAATTAATAATAATCTGAATGACTGCTTTCTTGCCCAGGCTCAGAAAGTGTCTGATGACCTGTTACAGAAGATCAGCTCACAGAACCGTCGGGCTCTGGATTTAGTCGCTGCCAAGTGTTACTACTACCATTCCCGTGTGTACGAGTTCCTAAACCAGCTGGATGTGGTCCGCAGGTCAGCCTCACATGTATAGTTAACAATTAGACATGGTTCAGCTGAAACGATTTCATTTTACAATGTAGAAGGACAAAACAGAATGTCTTGTTGCTTTCTGAATAAAGGGTTGTGGTCATATCTGTTCTGTAATTTCTGCAGTTTCCTGCACACACGCTTGAGGACGGCTACATTACGTCACGATGCTGATGGTCAGGCTACGCTGCTCAATCTCCTGCTGCGGAACTACCTGCAGTATAATTTATATGACCAGGCAGAGAAACTTGTGTCCAAATCAGTTTTCCCTGAACTCGCTAATAACAATGAGTGGGCTCGCTATCTTTACTACACCGGTGAGTGAAGAAATGTTGCCAATCCACCATGATATCTAAAAGTTGTTAACTAGTGATTAAGGTTTAAGATTAAGTTTAAAAGAGAGTTTGTACGGGTGCTGGACATCCATGAAAATGCTTGAATTTTAATGTGGTGTTTTCAAGGTTTGAAAAGTGCTTGGATTTTGGATAAAGTGCTTGAAACTGCTTGAAATTGTAATTGCATTGCTTTCATAATTCGCTATCTGACTGAATAGTTCGCTTTTTAGATAAAATAAGTCGGAGAGGGCCTAATTGCTTTTGCCTTGCGCTTAAAGAGCACCTATTATGGTTTTTCAAATATTACCTTTCATGTAGTGTGTTATATAGCTGTTTGTGAATGTAAAAAAGTCTGCAAAGTTTCAAAAATTAAAGTGCACGAAATATGGAGTTATTGACACCCAAAAGAAAGAACCTAATTGAAATTCCAGACTTCCTGTACTAACCTATGTAATTTGGTAACAAAAAAACCCACCTCTGGTCTGTTTACATGTACAGCCAGTACACGCTGTTAGCCTCTGCTAACCGGCTAACTCACGTTATTGTCAAACTACATATAAACTTACCACTGAGAAACATCCTGTTCTCGGTGTGCTTGCAATGGTGGTTTCGGGTTGATTTTCCAATGTATCACTATCGGACTCGTGCTCAAATTGGTAAGGTAAAACAGACATTTTTTCAGACGGAGCTGAAACTCTAATATGGTGGTGGGCGTTTCCTTTCCGACACGCTGTAAGCGGTAGACCAATCACAACAGACTGGGACATCTGACCAATCAGAGCAGAGTAGGCTCTCTGAAAGGAGGAGTTTAGAATGAATCCTTTAGAACAGATCATTGGAGTCGTTTTTGACACTGGGGAAAAAGGTAATGCTCCAATTTAAATTATGTGCAAATTAAAGTGTTTTTTGACCTTGGATGCATGTAAATCTATTGTACGAGACCTTTAAAACAAAATTAGGCATGTTTAAAAACCATAATAGGTGCACTTTAAAATGAAACTTTTCTAAGTTCTCAGGGTACAGAGTCAGTTGGTCTAAATCCGAAGCTTTGGCTCTGACAGCGTACAGTCCATTAATGGCTTTTCAGCCGGGAGCCTTCCAGTGGCCAAAACAGGGCATTAAGTATTTGGGTATTTTATTCCCAGCAAAATTGTGTGATTTAGTTAGTTAATCTTTACCCTTAAATAAAAAGGTTTGAGCGATGTGGACAGGTGGGCTTCATTACATTTATCTATGATTGGGAAAGTTAATGTTATTAAAATGAATTGTATTCCAAAATTCATTATTCATTTATCCTCTTCCTGCTCACTGTGCAACGAGTCAGAATAACTAACGGAGTGACTCTAGAAAATGGGCAGGAATCGTGATATGACCTAATGTCCGAATCAAACTTCAAAAGAATAGGATTTGATTTAATTAAATGCACGTGCTGCATCCTTCAAAGTTAAAATGCGGCACTGTTGTATTTTCTCCAAGCATGCAAGGGCTTGTGTGATATCAGCTGTTGCAGAGCAAGTTCACAATCATAAAATTTATGACAAACTATCACTAAAGATCAACTATTGGTGATGATAATATAGTGATGAAATATAACAGTGTTTACTTTTAATTGTTTATATTGTAATATGCTGTAGATCATTGTAGGAGTGCACATTTTATTTCCCTTATCTGTTTGATTGAGCAGCTGGAAGCAGTGTATTTCAGCCTTTAAATTTAAAAGTTCCGCACTATGAATCAAATGTTTTTTTCCCCCTGGTTATTGGTATTTTGGTTGCACCATAAACTGTATCTGGGATTTAATTAAATTTGGACTCTTGTAGCCTCTGTCTGGCCCTCCCCATCACAGCAAGGAAAGACTAAGAACATTTAATATAGGCTTCCAATTAAAGATTTATTGGCAGACTAACTGGCTTTCTTTCAACACATTATCGAATCGGCAGAATCCAGTATCGGTTGACCTCTAATTTGTATTTAGTTATATAATGGTACATAAACCAATTTTAATCTGATATATAGGGCCTACAGTATGTGGAAAACATGTCTTGAGTATTTTAAACTTGCATATTATCATACCATGTTTTACTTATGAGCAATGTTAAGGCCATGTTGACCTGACTTGGGGTAAGAGTCTGTGATACATGATTTATTTTGAGATTGTGTAGATTTGTTTTGGTATGGGGATAGGGTATTAATTTTATTTGTTCAGGTCTTGAAAAAGGTCTTAAAAAGACTTAAATTTGATTTTTAAACTGTGCAGCAACCATGGAACACAGCTTTAGCTTTCAAAATTATACATTATTATATCTATTAATCTTACAGAGAACCCTATACTGTGTAATTTGAATAGTTTTAATATTTTTATTTCCCCAAGCTCCCACTTCATTCACAAAAGTTTGACCCCCTCTTCACTGGGGCTGTATATCACCAACAATGTCACGGTACGATACAGAGGCCAGGATACTACACGTCAGGGGTACTCAATAGGCAGACTCCGGTCCGAATCCGGACCAAAGGACAATTAAATCCGGACCGAGCTCTGAAGCTTTGTGCTAGTTATCTGACACCTGGCTAAGTGATTATGTAAGCATACGTGTATTCGCACACGGAGCAGGAATAAATAGCGTTCAGCGCTAGATAGTAATATTTCTCTCTAGAGCGGGAATAAAGGTATAGATTCTAAATGTAAAAATATTTCAACAAAACTGGACTGCTGTCATTCAGCTTCAAAACAAACTGTTGATCTTTTAATATTCACATCCAAGTGCCCTCGACTGATGAAGTCTTGATGAAATATTTTAATCTTTGGTAGAAAAGAACTCTCAGACCCCACTAGCTGTCTCTGGGCCCCCAATGTCCTCATCAGGATTTTTTTTTTTTGTTTTTTTTTTTGTTTTTTTTACAAAGTACTATTGCTGTTAACATGGCAAATTATAAAAACTATATATATATATATATATATATATATATATATATATATATATATATATATAAAAAGATACATAATTTCCTAGCCACATAACTACTGACACCATGTAAGCTACATACTATCCGGACCTTTGCTGGGAAGGAAATGTAGAGACCGGACCTCTTGGAACTTTAATTGATTACCCCTGCTATACGTATTGCAATGCAGGTTAAATCTGAAACAGAATTTCTCCTGAGCATAATTCAGTAATATAACAGCTGTTAATAGATGAAATTACTGTTCACAAATAAACGCTCCGCTCTGGCACTTCAGAGCGCTTTTGTCAGCAGAGTGAAGTACTGCAGTGAATGGGCGATTCCAGTTAAGTTGGGCACTTAAAGGCGTTCTGGCACCTTCGATAAAATAAAAAAATATAAAATGCTTGTTTGTCAATCCATTCCATTTCTTGTATTCTCTGACACTGTGTCCTAACCAGATGCGACGCGATCCCGCGACACGCGATAAAAGGTGTCTTTTCCATGTTAAACAGAGTGTTTGTCCTAACACGTGACGAGCGAATGGGCTTAATATTTTTTATATGGTTTCTATATTTGGAATGGTTTCTATATCTGTGACGTTGTGCCGGCCAGCGCAGTCAACAAATGGGTCTAAAATTATTCTTATTGCAATATATTAAAGGATTAGTTCACCCAAAAATTTTAATTTGCTGATAATTTACTCACCCTCAGGCCATCCAAGATGTATCTGAGTTTCTTTCTTCATCAAAACAGAATTTAAGACTTTTTTAGGATTTCATTTCAGGCCTCCTCCTCTAACAATGCAAGTGAATGTACTCCATTTTTTGATGGTCCAAAATGCATATTTAAGGTGCATCAAAATAATCCACGCGACTCCAGTTGACAAATAAAGTTCTTGTTGAGAAACAAAACAATACTTATATACTTGTTAACTACAAATGTTCACTTCCGTACATCTCTGTGACGTGCGCTCATGAGAGGGATGACGTATGACTTAAGCTCGTTGGTAAGGTCATGCGTCACGTGGAGGAGTCAGGAAGCGCGTCATTGTTTACAATAGAAACTTGCACAGACAAGTGTCGTTCACAAACCAAAACAATTTCAAAACAATATAAAATAAAATGAAAAATAATTTCCAAATAATAATAAAAAGAAACAATGTAAACAATGACACGCTTCCTGACTCCTCCACGTGACGCGTGACATTACCAACGAGCTTACTTCATCCCTCTCATGAGCGTTCATCACAGAGATGTACGGAAGCGAACATTTGTAGTTAAAAAGTATATAAGTATTGTTTTGTTTCTCAAAATTATCAATCGTTTGCATTCAGAAGAACTTTATTTGTCGACTGGAGTCGTGTAGATTATTTTGATGCACCCTAAATATGCATTTTGGACCGTCAAATGGAGTACATTCACTTGCATTGTTTAGAGGAGGAGGCCTGAAATGAAATCCTAAAAGTCTTAAATTCTGTTTTGATGAAGAAAGAAAATCAGATACATTTTGGATGGCCTGAGGGTGAGTAAATTATCAGCAAATTTTCATTTTTGGGTGAACTATTCCTTTAAGGTTGGCATCTCGCTAGTCAAGTCATTTTTATTTGTATAGCGCCTTTCACAACACACATAGTTTCAAAGCAGCTTTACAGAAGATCAGGCATTAACAGAAGATAAAACTGTAATATCTATAATGTCTTTGAGTCATCATTGTGTAGTTTGATAAAATACGATTGTGAATTATGTTTAAAAATATTTAAATAATAATTGTATTTATAACCCCAGTGAGCAAGCCAAAGGCGACTGTGGCAAGGAACACAAAATTCCATAAGATGTTGGTTAATGGAGAAAAATAACCTTGGGAGAAACCAGACTCACTGTGGGGGCCAGTTCCCCTCTGGTTAACATCATGAATATGCAACATGGTTTAAAATTATTAAACTAAATAAGCGTTAAGGGTCAGTGTTTAAAACAAAGATTTTGTATGAATTGTAAGATTAATGACTAATATCTTTGAAGTCCATCCTGGATTAACTGCAGAAGTTCACATAGATGCAATTGTCCTTGTTAGTTGGCTGATGAAGGGTTTTGTTGGCAATTAATTGATAGTATGTATTCCATTTCAAGAGTGTAGTATATCATTAGACCGAGGTGATGCAGGCAGAGATCAGTTAGGTGCATCACAGTTCAACCTGGCCGGTAATTTCGGTGAGGTCTATCCTAAATCCAAGGTTCAGGCAATGGCATATTAAGTATCCCAGGTCTTATGGTTGGAGTTGGAATCAGTTCATCCTCTGAAGTCCTTCGTAATAGATTGAAGTGATGTTTGGCTGGCACCGGCTGCTATTAGTCATCATCACACAGCGACACGTAGCAGTGGAGTCCAACACGAAGCGGGAATGGAGCTGGATCCAGCCGGTTCTGGTGACCTCAGGATATGAGTCCCGAGGTTGAGACAGGGAAACAAATAAAATAATATTAGCATAGACACCATTCAATTTATTGCAGAGTTATAGATCATGATCACTGTTTCTGGTTCCGGAAGACCTAACTAAAGCAGCCTAATTGTGAGTTGAAGGCTAAATTAGGTGTATACCTGGCTAAATAGATGAGTCTTTAGTCTAGACATAAACTGAGTGAGTGTGTCTGCATCTTGAACATTGTTAGGGAGACTATTCCATAGTTTAGGAGCTAAATATGAAAAGGATCTACCTCCTTTTGTGGATTTTGCTATTCTAGGAACTATTAACAGGCCAGAATTTTGCGATCGTAATGAACGTGATGGAATATAGCATGGTAGAAGGTCACTTAAGTACTGCGGAGCTAGACCATTCAAATCTTTGTACGTAGTTAAAAGAATTTTAAAATGAATACGAAATTTATCAGGTAGCCAATGTAGCTATGATAAAATGGGGCTAATATGATCCTATTTCTTGGTTCTTGTCAGCACTCTGGCTGTTGCATTTTGAACCAATTGAAGTTTATTTATTGATCTTGCTGGACATCTTCCCAGTAATGCATTACAATAATCTAGTCTTGAGGTCATGAACGCATGAATTACCTTTTCGGCATCAGCAACAGAGAACGTGTCATAATTTAGCAATATTTCTTAGGTGGAAGAATGCTGTTCTACAAACATTGGTAATTTGATTTTCAAAGGACAGATTGGTATCAAATATAACACCTAAGTTCTTCGCTGTTGAAGATGATGTAACAGTACATCCATCGAGAATCAAATTATATTTTAGCGGCTTATTTTTAGAGGTTTTGGTAGAAAGAGATCTAATGTTTAGTAGCCCTATCTTTATATGATGTTTATCTTTATTTTGTTTGTTTTGGTCAAGTTTGACCTTAATCAAATTTTTTTCTAAATGATTTAGTGAGGGTTTTGTGTTTGGTAGTTTGGGGAACAGGCACAGTCTCTATGTGTTGTAGTTTATGTGACCTGTGTGACGTCTCAAGGCAGCTAGCAGATGTTCAGATTAACCAGTTTGTCTGCTGAACTAGCTGGTTCACAGCATCTTGATTTTGGCCGAGGGTGTCACACACCTGCTTTCGTACGCTCTCTTCAGCCAGAGCTCTGTCACACACATACCGGCTCAATGGTAGTAGGGAGACAAACCGGCTCATTCTAACTTTCTCTCTGCTTCCCTGTCACATGGAGATCGGCAAAATAAATACAGGAGTATCGCGTGAACAAAAACAATCGTACCAGACTAAATAAGGATGCGATTAAGTAACTTTGCACTATGTATGTGTGTGATTGTGTATTTATCCCCTCGGGGTTTGCCGTAGAAAGCGAAAGCCCATATGGAGGTTCAGTGAGAAAATGAGTTGCTTTCATTAAACCGACTGTTTCGTCAGTGAATGGTTAGTTTTCGACATTTTATTGTCAGTTATCCTCATTTTACTGTATTAGTATAGCGGTGTCGCATTGCGCCTGGTGTGGACAGGCAGATTGTGTGTCGCTGGAATCTTATCGCACCGCGTCTGCTTAGGACAAGGTGCGACGCATTTTTTGTTTGATCCATTTGACATCCTGTCTCTATTTAGCAAGTGTACTTGTTCAAAAATATTTTAAGTTCATTATGCTTCGTTCTAGTCAGTTGCGGATGTAGAGACAGCATATACGAGAGCGGCATGAGACAACGTGCCCCTGTATAGACACACGTTCCGCTTCTGTATCGCGCCATGTTCCGATCTCTGTTTCTTTTTATTAACATTTTTTATTCCATTACACAAAAACCAATAAACAACACAAAATTCGGAATCAGTTATATAAATTAAAACCCCTCCCCCCAAACACCCCCCCTCCCCACCCGAGACAAACACACATTACAGTGGTCTCTTATAACACAAAATTAGAAGCAAACTAAAATAAATAAATAAATACTTTCAAAAAACAAGAGTGCACACACACATCAAATAAATAAAAAAAAATCCCTCTCCACTGCCCCTCCCCAAGAACCCTCCAAAAAATCCAAATATCCACCCCACTTCCTATTAAACAAATTCCACTTTCCCAACCTTCTGTAGATCGCCGCCTCAAATGCCGCAACCTCATTCATCTCCCTGCACCACTCCCGAAATGAGGGTGCCACAGCTGTCTTACACCCCCCGAGTATTATTCTCCTGGCCACCATAACTCCGGCCAGGACCCAACCACTCAAGTGGCTATACCCAAAATGAATAACCTCCCCATCACCCAATATGCAGAGTCTGGAGCAAAATGAAAACCGTGTGTCCAACACATCACACATAAATCCCTGAATCTTCAACCAAAATTCCTGTATTTTAACACATCCCAAAAAACATGGGTTGTGTCCCCATCTTCTGATTGGCATCGCCAGCAGGTGGGTGTGTCTTTAAGACCAAGCCTATACAATCTAGAGAGGGTCCAATATAATCGATTCAAAATCTTTAATTGCATCAGACGCACCCTTGAATCTCTAGATGTAGGCTTGACATTTTTTAGAATCTTTGCCCACACTCCCTGCTCCAATACCAAATTTAAATCTCTCTCCCATAATCTCTTGAGAGAAGTTGAAGCTCCATCCCCCAGACTCTGAATTAACGGAGTAATACACTGATGCCTCATGACCTTTTCCAAAAGCAGTTATCACCACTTCTAGAGTATCTGCCCTTTTAGGGGGGTGTATGCTACTCCCAAAAATAGTACAGAGCAGGTGGCGCAGCTGTAAGTACCTGAAGAACTGAGATCTAGGAATCCTGAAATGTTAGACCAAATTTTCAAACAATCTTAACCCACCACTCTCATATAGGTCCGCTATCTCCTCCGACCAGCAGAAAGGGGACTCACCAATACACAACTTTAGGTTTAGCCATATGCTCGAGGCAACATTTAAAAAAATGTGTGAATTAAACACTCTGGACACTTTTGTCCAAAGCGCGTGCAGATGCGAGAGAATGGGGTGTGACTTAATCTCTCCAATTAGTTTAATAGGCTTTGTAATAGTAAAATAGGGGCAATAACTTTCTGTTCAGTTCCAAACCAGGGAGGGGCTCTCTCAGGTGGAAGTGACCAATGAGCTAAATGTCTGAGACCGAATGCATAATAATAAAACAAAATCTTAGGTAGGCCTAGCCCACCTTTGTCAATCGGTCTATGTAACTTGTTGAAATGTAACCTGGGACGCTTTCCATTCTAAATGAAGGACTATGCTATCAAATTGCTTGAAATAAGAGAGGGGGACATCTACAGGGAGAGATTGTAGTAGGTAGTTGAATTTTGGAATACAATTCATTTTAATAACATTAACCTTCCCAATCATAGATAAATGTAATGAAGCCCACCTACTCGCATCACTCAAACCTTTTTATTAAAGGGTCAAAATTAAATCAATTAAAATTAAAAACTAAATCACATTATTTTGCTGGGAATAAAATGCCCAAATACTTAATGCCCTGTTAGGGCCATTGAAAGGCGCCCGGTTGAAAAGCTGTTACTGGGCAGTACGCAGTCAGAGCTTAAGTTTCGGATTTAGACCAATTAACTCTGTATCCTGAAAATTTAGAAAGGGAATTAATAATTCTGTGGAGGCAAGGCATAGATCTAGTGGGGTTGGTGACGAATAATACAATTTCATCTGCGTAAAGTAAAAGCTTATGCGCCATGCCTTCCGCCGTCACCCCTGGAAAATCCTCCTTATCGCGGCTGCTAATGGTTCCAGGGCAAGACAGAACAATAATGGGGAAAGAGGGCAACCCTGCCGGGTGCCCCTATTCAGAGTAAAATTATCGGAAATTAATCCATTTGTTTGTACCACCGCTACAGGGTGTCTATAAAGTAACTTAATCCATCTGATAAAAGTATTTCCGATCGCGTATATTTCCAGCATCTTAAAAAGATAATCCCATTCTACCATATCAAACACCTTTTTGGGGTCAAGTGAGATGGCAGCGACCAGAGTCTGATCATTCGCCACTGACTACATGATATTAATGAGACGCCTAATGTTGTCAGAAGAGCTGCGGCCCCTAATATACCCCACCTGATCTATATGTATAAGAGATGTCATAACTTAATCAGTTAGCCAGAATTTTTGACAAAATTTTTACATCTAACTGGATCAGGGAAATTGGACGGTAACTTTTACACTCGTTTGGATCTTTGTCCTTTTTAAGAATCAGACTGATCCAGGCTTGTATCATGGTTGGGGGAAGCTTTTCATTCTTTAATGACTCTGTATAAATTTCTAACAAAAGTGGAGCCAATTCTGTAGCATAAGATCTAAAAAATTCAGTGGCAAAGCCATCTGGCCCCGGAGCCTTGCCAGTAGGCAGGGCCTTAATTACCTCACCAAGCTCCTCCAAGGTTATCTCAGATTCAAGAGAATTTTTTTGCTCAGTCGTCAATTTAGGGAGTTCTAATGGTTCCACAAAGTTTCTAATGTCTTCATCAGAAGACGTGGAACTATATAGATCAAGATAGAATTCATTAAAAGCATTATTAATATCGAGGTAAATATTTCACCACCAGCAGATTTCACTGAGGGAATGGTAGAAAAAGACTCTCTCTGCTTTATATATCTAGCCAAAAGCTTCCCTGCTTTGTCCCCCGACTCAAAGTATGACTGTCTTGCCCTGAATAACCAAAACTCCACTTTCCGCAACAAAAATATTATATCTGTATTTCAATCGAGTCAATTCTCTGAGGCCATCAGATGACATTTGGCACTTTAGCTCTGCCTCTGCACTTTTAATATTCTCTTCAACTCCACGAGTTCTCGTGCTTTGGATTTTTTGGTTAATGAGGCATACTGTATGATCCGACCCCTAAGAACCACCTTAAGCCACCCAAGCCACGCCCACAGAGGATACTGAGGACCAGTTGGTCTCCATATAAACGTTGATTTCGGTCTTTTACATTTGTTGGAAATCAGGATTTTGCAAAAGTGATACATTAAAGCACCAGCTGTATGATTTCTTTTTCTCCATATGTGGCAACACCTCCAAGCTCACCAGGGAGTGATCTGAGACTAAGATGTTTCCAATTGAGCAATCAACAACAGATGAAATGAGGGACTTAGATATATAAAAAAAATCTATTCTAGAATAAATCTTATGGACTAATGAAAAAAATGTGTAGTTTCTACCAGATGGGTTCAAAAGTCACCAAATATCTGCAAGACCAAGATTTTTACACATCCTGTGAAGCGTCAGTGTTGCTCTTGGAGGCTTTCACACTTTTGCTTCACTATGATCAAGGACTAAGTCCATCAGTAGATTAAAGTCTCCTCCCAATATTATATCATGAGGGGTGCCAGCGGCTTGCAACATCCCTACAAGATCTATAAAAAAGCCATGATCATCAACGTTAGGCGCATAAATATTAGCCAAAACCAACCTTTGCCCCTGAATTTCTGCTAAGACAATAATGACTCTTCCTAATTTATCTTTAATCTGTTTGAGAAATTTGAATTGTAGATGTTTACTTATTAATGAAATGACTCCCCTGCTCTTACTTGAGCCAGCGCTAAAGAAAACATGCCCACCCCATATCTTCCCAATTTTTTCAGCTTCCTGCGGGGAAAGATGCGTTTCTTGAAGAAACACTATATCATATTTTTTACGCTTAAGAAATAACTTTCCTCCTTTTTATGGGGTGCCCCAACCCATTCACATTCCATGTGGAGAGAGATAGCCTACTCATTAACATTTGACATTTTGAAATAATAGAAAAAATAAATTGTGTCAAAAACAAGATTATACAGACCACATTCCAACATTATTGCAAAAATCAAACCCCGAACTTCCCCCAGAACAAAACAAACAGAAAAAAGAAAAAGGTGCGCATTAACCCCGCACACAACAGCGCCAACCGACGTCCATCCCTCTAAACTCGAGTCCATGAACGCCTATGAGAGCCCCCGCGACAACTTTGCCATCGGATTATTCAAGTCTGGTGCTTCTGCACAAATTTTGTGAGGCAAAATTACATAACAGAAAATACTTTGTTTTACAAACCCCAGCCAATAGGCAGAATAAACACAGAGAACACGTAGATTCATTCACAGAACTGTCTCGAAGATGTGTTCCTCCACAAAACAAATTCCAGCCGATATAAAGCCATTCAGTTTTCTCGGACAGACAAACAATTGTTCAGTGAGCCGGCTGTTATGAGTTCAGCAGATGACGTAATCATTCTACTGTCCCTTAAAAATACTCAACAAAAACAAACTCCAGCCAACAGGAGGCATAAGCACAAAGAACGAACAGATTCATCCACAACTGTCCCGAAGCAGTGTAATTCCACAAAACAAACTCCAGCCGCTAGGCGGAACCAGCACAAAAAAAAAAAACAAAAAACAGGTGCCCGGTTTCTTGAATGGTCAAGTGTGTATTATTCATTCGGAGGCTGTATAAAAAAAAATACACCATGACTTACTCAGTCCATCAACTTTATAAAAGACATCCTTTGTGTAGACATGAAGATACTTTGCAGTCATTCTTAGTATCCATTCTTAATCTGGCCGGGAACTTCAGTGTAAAAGTGATCATCTGTCCATGCAAAAGTTTCTTGGAGTCATGCCACAAACTCCAGCCGCTACGCGGAACCAACGCAAAAAGAAACAAAAATGGCGCCCAGCTTCCTTGGACAGCCAGAGTAAGTACAGCGAGTTAATCCACTCTGGAGCTACATGAGAAACCCCAAATGGCTTACTCACCCATTGTTTTTATAAAAGACAGTGCTTGCTTGGGACACGTAAATACCCTGTGACCATCCTTCGTGGCTGTTCTCAGTCTGGCCGGAAACATCAGTGCAAAAGCAATCTTCTGTTGATGTAAGAGTTTCTTACATTCCTTGAACCAATCGCGTTTCTCTCTTGTCGAATTCACAAAGTCCGGGAACAAGAAAACATTGTGATTCTTCCAAGAAAGCTTTCCTTTGCTCCTCACCTCATGCAACACGAGATCTCTATCGGATGATCTCAGAAATTTGGCCAGAATTGATCGGGGCCTGTCTCCTTCAGCAGATCTGCGAGCCGGGACTGTGTGAGCTTGCTCAATTTCCAGCTTATGTCCTGTTATTTAGAGCAGACTCGGGAAGAGCTCGTCTATGAATTTCACCATATCTCTGCCTTCTTAATGCTCAGGATTTCCAACAATCCGTATGTTTTTCCTTCGGCTCCTATTTCCAAATCTTCCAGTTTTTCCAAAACATTTTCCACGACTATTTTGGTCGCGGGCGGATTAACGGATAATTCCCTTTCCGATGACTATATGAGTCTCATCCATTTTTAATGTGGTGATGTTCTACTGCTCAAGTGATTTAAACAGCCAATTTGAGTCACATGATAGACATGGCTTCCCTCAAACTTTCAAAGTGCTACCTAATTGACACAGAAGCAGCAGCATCAATACACACATCGGCAAGCAGATTTTGATGATGTACCGCAGCCCTACTCCCCACCCCTCTACTCTCTCTGCTTTCCACAGCCAAATCTTGAGTCGTCATCAGATCTGAGGCATTGAACGAGTGGTGCTGAAATAGGGGGGTTTAATGTCCCTTTGTGATCTCAAATGGAAGTCAGGTGTCAGTAAAAATGGATCATTTGATTGTGATGTTTACTGTTTTCAGGGCGTATCAAGGCCATTCAGCTTGAGTATTCAGAAGCAAGAAGGACTCTGACAAACGCCCTTCGCAAAGCCCCTCAGCACACCGCCGTGGGCTTCAAACAGACGGTAAATTTAATCTTTTCAACTCCAGCATCAGGATACACTGGAATCTTGTTTGTGTGTGTTGTGAGCGTTTGTGTGTCCGTCAGGTGCATAAGCTGTTGATCGTAGTGGAGTTGTTGTTGGGTGAGATTCCAGACCGTCTGCAGTTCCGTCAGCCCTCTCTCAAGAGGTCGCTCATGCCATACTTCCTGCTCACACAGGGTAATTGAACACTTCTGATCAGCTATCCTCCTGTCCATGTGTACATCCCATAATCGCACCGTCATCGTTTTATTTTATAACATGTTAAATCTCATGAATCCAGTGGCCACAAATGTTCTTTCATCCTGTTTTGTTGCAAATGCTTCTGCACATTCACTAAAAAAAATCATTGTGTCATTTTATACTTATGCAGATTTGAACAAAAATTCACACAAAACAAAAAACTCTGTATTTTCCTTCCTAAGAAATTTCTGTGTGGTGTTTTTGCATTCTGAGCTGATGTGTTTTTCTGTCTAGCGGTGAGAACTGGAAATCTTGCCAAGTTTAACCAGGCATTGGATCAGTTTGGAGAGAAGTTCCAGGCCGACGGCACCTACACACTGATCATCCGTCTGAGACACAATGTCATCAAAACTGGTCAGTTCTGGAGCTCATAGTGCAAGTTATCTGTCTTCACCTTAATTTTTTACCAAAACTTACATAGAATCTTTGCAAATGTTGGGTAACATTTAACTATGCTGGGCAGTATTATGTTTTATTATGCTGAATTAGGGGGGCCTGGGTAGCTCAGTGGTAAAAGATGCAGGCTACCACCCCTGGAGTTCAGTAGTTCGCTAGTTCGAATCCCAGGGTGTGCTGAGTGACTCCAGCCAGGTCTCCTAAGCAACCAAATTGTCCCGGTTGCTAGGGAGGGTAGAGTCACATTGGGTAACCTCATTGTGGTCGCTATAATGTGGTTCGTTCTCGGTGGGGCACGTGGTGAGTTGAGCGTGGATGCCGCGGTGGATGGCGTGAAGCCTCCACACCCGCTGTCTCTGTGGTAACATGCTCAACAAGCCACGTGATAAGATGCGTGGGTTGGCGGTCTCAGACGCGGAGGCAGCTGGGATTCGTCCTCTGCCACCTGGATTGAGGGGAATCACTACGCGACCACGAGGACTTAAAAGCGCATGGGGAATTGGGCATTCCAAATTGGGTGAAAAGGGAAAAAAAAATAATTATGTTGAATTAGAATAACTGGTGTTAAATATTTTCATTTCAGTGTTTTTAGCTTGAATACTAGCTAGCAGTTCAGCGATTTGTGAAACAAATTTAATATTTAATTCTTATGATTAGTTTTACATCAGTATGAGTCCTGTTGGCACCAGATATTAAAATGTGTTTCGGGTGGTCTGATCACAAGTGTTCAGTGAAAACAGGTGTAGATGAGGTGCAAAACGTATTGTGATATGATCACTGAAACCACATATTGAGGTGGTCAAAACCATGTATTTTTTGCAGTTTACCATCATACGTAACACACTTATGTAGAAAGTCATGAAATTCAGAGACCCTCCCCTTGAAATCTGAACACAATTGGTCACTGGATACTCATTAGTAAATGGCAGTGTGTCTCGCCTGACCACATGTGTCTCAGGTGATCCGATCACATCTTAATTCCAGGTGTAAACGGGGCCTATGTTTTAAGATTGTATAGTTCTTTTGTTGGTGATGATGTCACAGTAAAGAGAACACTTGTAAAGCTGATGTTTGTGATGTGTTTGTATAGGTGTGAGAATGATCAGTTTGTCATACTCGCGGATATCTCTTGCTGATATTGCACAAAAACTGCAGCTGGACAGTCCTGAAGATGCAGAGTTCATCGTTGCCAAGGTCACTATCACACCTACCTGTTTGGATCTGTTGCACAAAGATGCAGTGATAAAATGTGGATAATCACACTGTTTTCCTTCAGTTTTGATTTTGAATTTGATGTATTTATGGAATGATTTTCAACTAGGGGTGTAAGAAAATATTGTATCGTATGATACAACGCTCACGATTCAATACCATATGTACTGTACGATACATAAACACATTATAGTGTAATTAAAACCAAGCAGCGCAACATTGAGAGCGGCGGAACAGTCTCCTCCATGGAGAGGCAGTGTTGAGCACTCACAGGACAACAGAGCAGCACACCTACAGTACACAGTACTTACACAAACGGCAAGTAGATTGTACTGTAGCGGTACAGCTTGTCGATTTTCCAAACAATGGTGTCAGGTCCGGATGCTACAGTACATCAAACATGTCGTTTTATTTACACCAACATCACCGTGCAAATCGGTGGATTTGTGAGGCAGAAGCAGTAGCAGCAAGTTTAACAGCCGCCTCTCCCAGCCGACACTTGAGTGTGACATGCACAGCAAGACGCTCATAACTAAAAAAAATAAATATTTTCGTAAAAGAAAATGGCTTATTCTTTTTTTTTCCTCCCCTTTTTCTCTCCAATTTGGAATGCCCAGTTCCCAATACGCTCTAAGGTCTCGTGGTGGGGTAGTGACTCGCCTCTATCCAGGTGGCGGAGGACGAATCTCAGTTGCCTCCGCGTCTGAGACCGTCAATCCGCGCATCTTATCACGTGGCTTGTTGAGTGCATGTGAAGGCTTCACGCTATTCTCCGCGGCATCCACGCACAACTCACCACGTGCCCCACCGAGAGCGAACCACATTATTGCGACCACGAGAGGTTACCCCATGTGACTCTACCCTCCCTAGCATCCGAGCCAATTTGGTTGCTTAGGAGACCTGGCTGGAAAGAAAACGGTTCATTAAAAAAAAAATTACAGCAAAAGAAACCCGCGATTACCTGAGACTTATAATTCTCTGCTTTTGACTTTGAAATGTATATATATATATATATATATACATATACATATATATATATATATACATATACATATATATATATATATATATATATATATATATGTATATGTATGTATATGTATGTATGTATATGTATGTATGTATATGTATATATATATATGTATATATATGTATGTATGTGTATATATATATAAAAAAAAAAAAAAAAAAAAAAACACCACTATATATATATATATATATATATATATATATATATATATATATATATATATATATATATATACACATATATATATATATATATATATATATATATGTATATATATACACTATATTGCCAAAAGTATTCGCTCACCCATCCAAATAATTGAATTCAGGTGTTCCAATCACTTCCATGGCCACAGGTGTATAAAATGAAGCACCTAGGCATGCAGACTGCTTCTACAAACATTTGTGAAAGAATGGGCCGCTCTCAGGAGCTCAGTGAATTCCAGCGTGGTACTGTGAAAGGATGCCACCTGTGCAACAAGTCCAGTTGTGAAATTTCCTCGCTACTAAATATTCCACAGTCAACTGTCAGTGGTATTATAACAAAGTGGAAGCGATTGGGAATGACAGCAACTCAGCCACGAAGTGGTAGGCCACGTAAAATGACAGAGCGGTGTCAGCGGATGCTGAGGCGCATAGAGTGCAGAGGTCGCCAACTTTCTGCAGAGTCAATTGCTACAGACCTCCAAAGTTCATGTGGCCTTCAGATTAGCTCAAGAACAGTGCATAGAGAGCTTCATGGAATGGGTTTCCATGGCCGAGCAGCTGCATCCAAGCCATACATCACCAAGTGCAATGCAAAGCGTCGGATGCAGTGGTGTAAAGCACGCCGCCACTGGACTCTAGAGCAGTGGAGACGCGTTCTCTGGAGTGACGAATCACGCTTCTCCATCTGGCAATCTGATGGACGAGTCTGGGTTTGGCAGTTGCCAGGAGAACGGTACTTGTCTGACTGCATTGTGCCAACTGTGAAGTTTGGTGGAGGGGGATTATGGTGTGGGCTTGTTTTTCAGGAGCTGGGCTTGGCCCCTTAGTTCCAGTGAAAGGAACTCTGAATGCTTCAGCATACCAAGAGATTTTGGACAATTCCATACTCCCAACTTTGTGGGAACAGTTTGGGGATGGCCCCTT
Source organism: Myxocyprinus asiaticus (assembly GCF_019703515.2). Taxonomy (NCBI): domain Eukaryota; kingdom Metazoa; phylum Chordata; class Actinopteri; order Cypriniformes; family Catostomidae; genus Myxocyprinus; species Myxocyprinus asiaticus. The sequence continues at coordinate 44,386,190 of NC_059373.1, forward strand.
CCTGTTCCAACATGACTGCGCACCAGTGCACAAAGCAAGGTCCATAAAGACATGGATGAGTGAGTTTGGTGTGGAAGAACTTGACTGGCCTGCACAGAGTCCTGACCTCAACCCGATAGAGCACCTTTGGGATGAATTAGAGCGAAGGCTGCGAACCAGGCCTTCTCGTCCAACATCAGTGTCTGACCTCACAAATGCGCTTCTGGAAGAATGGTCAAAAATTCCCATAAACACACTCCTAAACCTTGTGGAAAGCCTTCCCAGAAGAGTTGAAGCTGTTATAGCTGCAAAGGGTCGGCCGACGTCATATTAAACCCTATGGATTAAGAATGGGATGTCACTTAATTTCACATGCGTCTAAAGGCAGATGAGCGAATACTTTTGGCAATATAGTGTATATATATATATATATATATATATACATACATATATATATATATATATATATATATAGTGGTGTTTTTTTTTTTTTTTTTTTTTTTTATATAGCAGCAGTGCATAAAATCATGCAGATACGGGTCAGGAGATTCAGTTAATGTTCACATCAACCATCAGAATGGGGAAAAAATGTGATCTCAGTGATTCGGACCGTGGCATGATAATTGGTGCCAGATGGGCTGGTTGAGTATTTTCATGCACAACAGTCTCTGGAATTTACTCCGAATAGAGCCAAAATCAAAAAACATCTGGTGCGTGGAAGTTCTGTGGACAGAAACGCCTTGTTGATGAGAGAGGCCAACAGAGAATGGCCAAACTGGTTCGAACTGACAAAGTCTACAGTAACTCAGATAACCGCTCTGTACAATTGTGGTGAGAAGATTAGCATCTCAGAATGCTATTCTGAGATGCAGGTTGGCGCTGTTTTGGTGGCACGAGGGGGATCTACACTGTATTAGGCAGCTGTGCTTTTTTTTCACCACTAAATAACATTGAAAATGTTTTTTCCTTGCTACAGTCACTTCAGCTTGCTCTCGGGGGGCTTTCAGACAACAAGGCATTATGTTCTATAAAGCTGCTTTGAAACTGTGTATTGTGAAAAGTGCTATACAAATATAAATGACTGGAGTGTAGACAAACTAATTTTCTCATGAGTTTTTCTCATAACAATCAAACAAAATAAATGCAGTGCTTTTGTTTGTTACTTTATTATAGAGCTCAACTTTTTGTTGCTAATGTCAGACACTGTTGTGTCATTTATGATTTAAAAGACATTTATGTTGGATCCTTGAATTAGTTTGAGCGAAACATTTGTTGGTGCTCGTATCGTGAGGCTGTATAATTTTCATCCATTTCCCAGGCGATCCGTGACGGTGTTATCGAGGCAAGCATAAACCATGAGAAGGGTTACGTTCAGTCTAAAGAGACCATGGATATCTACAGCACTCGAGAGCCACAGCTTGCTTTCCACCAGCGCATTTCTTTCTGTCTGGACATACACAACATGTCTGTCAAGGTACAAGGAATGTCTTTAGCTGGAATGAGTGTTAACTCAACCACAGGTCCCCAACTCTGTTTTTTTTTTTTATTTTTTTTTTTTTTACTGGTAAAACATGCATAAATGACTATGAAAGCCAAAATGTAAATGTAATGGATCAATATTTTGTTCGACATGAAAAACTAGCTTCATACACATTTGCTTTTCTACCATTGGATATGTGTAAAATGTAACAATTTACACAAAACAACATTGAGAGCCCCATATCTCGGGGTTTTAAGCATATAGGGCCTAAAATAGAAGGTACTAAAGGGAAAGTTTGTTCTGAACCACAATCAAAAACTATATTAAGATATCTTTAATACTTATGCATTTATAGGTGCACCAATTTTGGAAAAACATGTTTTTGTTTTTCATATGAAAAATATGTTTTAGCAAACTACAAAAAAATGATATATATATATATATATATATATATATATATATATATATATATATATATATATATATATATATATATATATATATATATATATATATATATATATATATTTTTTTTTTAGCAAACTACAAAAAAATTTTTTACTCAGTTAATATTGATCCATTGCATTTTGTATTTTGACTTTCATCATCACTTGTTTCTTTCATCAGAAAAGGTATTAACAAAATAAAAATTGTTTCTGAAATTAGGGTTATTCCATATCAAATTGATCATTATTGACTGCTAAAGGTGGGAAACTTTATACTTTTGTTTTCATAACCCATGTCTCTGTGCAGGCAATGAGGTTTCCACCAAAGGCATACAACAAGGATCTTGAGTCAGCAGAGGTAAGAGAGATGTCTCTTCCCCACCTGTTCACTTTGGATAAAAGCCAAGACATTCATATGTTATCTGTATGTCCACAGGAGAGAAGAGAGCGAGAGCAGCAGGATCTGGAATTTGCTAAAGAAATGGCAGAGGATGATGATGACAGTTTCCCATGAGACTGAAGAACATTACCTTTATTTCATGTGTCTCATTCTGTTTTGCTCCCCACATCTGTAGAAATGACCCATCTGCTCTTCACATGAACTTCTGTTCAAAATGCTGGGTGATGTGACATCATGAATGCATCATCGGTTTTAAATTCTCCAGTTGTATACTGTCATGCATAGTAGTTTTTTCCACTCCCAATTCAACAAATATGAAATCTTTAAATTTATCCCTGTTTTATAAAGGTGCATTCATAAAAATAAAGAATGTTCTTTAATAGTTGGTTTGCAACAGTATATAATCACAATGTATACATTAGCCTGGCTTTCCCAAATTAACCACAATTCCAAATTGTAAGAGATAAATGGAATTGGTGATGAGTAGTGCTTTCCTGACAGAAAAATTTGTCCCATGGCTCTGCAATGTAGTGGGGTTTTCTGGGGTGAACTGCTTATTGGTGTTACTCTTTTACGTTTGATTGTTCGTTTTTCTTTGGGAGTTTTTCTTCAATTAAAATTCAGCACAGCTTCAGTTACATGTGTGTTTGATTTGTGTATTGAATGTGATGGAAGTATTTGATACATTTAGACAGATTAAGAAACAGTAGGCAAATTAAGCCACACTTTAGCTTTAGAACAGCTTCTGTTCTTGAATGGAATGCTTCCATACTGAGAACTGATTTTTCTCTCAGTTTGAAGAATTCTTGAATTCTAATGTTCTCTACAGTTACAAAATTAGACTGAAGCCAACTGAACGAGAATATTAGGCAGGATTAATGAGTTTGTAGAGATCCCAGCAGTGCAACAAGTTCAGCAGACCTCAGTTTGAAGATCTGATCCAAAAGAGCATCGCAGCCATTAATTTTTAAAGGAATTTTACGATTCCTATTAACAATTCTGGTTCACCGTTAAGGAACCAGAATTGTTAATAGGAATCGTAAAATTCCAGTAATTCTTTTAGTACCTTTTTTAAAAGAATTATTTGGAAATGAGAAATGCAATTTTTTTATTGTACTTACTACCCTGTGATGAATGTTACCAAAAAATGAGATAATTTCAGATTTCTACAGAGCAGATATAAACAATCTAGAGAAGTAAAACTGTTTTGCAGACTTTTTAGAGACATGAATACAATCCAATAATTGAGCCTAACTAGATTTTAAATAAATCTAAACCAACAAGAAATGTGATAGCATATTTAATTATTTTATAAAATTCCACTTATTACAACAAAACTCGTGTATTATTATACATTGTCGTATGAACAATCAGTCTGTAACACTGCTTGATTTAATAGAGACACAGCAGGTCATCATTAAATAAACAGCATGTAGCCTAATTTTGTACTACAGGCTTGTGAGACTTAAACAGTTCTTATTGCATTTCTTGTTGGACATTCATAACTGTAAACGGAAGCGCTGTAGATTCAAAAGAACTGGCACATTGGAATGGTTCTTTCGGGATCGGACTATACCGGAAGCACCGTATGGTTTGCGCTGTAGATTAAAAAGAACCGGCTCCTTTGAATAACTAGGCTCGTTTGAGACGAGTATATTCTACGCAGAACCGATTACCTAGAAATCTTTCCGACTTGCTGTGGTATCATGACCACGTATGTCAAAAAATGTCCCGCAAGTGTATGACGAGAGTTTTGTGCCACGATTCCCTACTGAAGGAGAAAGTCGTGTATTGCGAGTGGATAGTGCCATTTTAAAGGCTTCCCGGGAGAAGAAGGAGCAGTCAGACCGTGTCGAGTTTTGAATGGGATTGATTGGGACTGCTGACGTAAGACCGGAGGCGACGTTACGGCGAGTGCACGGAAGGAACATCTACCGGCGGCGACGTAACGGCGGCGTATATCAGAAATGTATTTAAAAAAATTATACGTGTACTATGTACGTCTGATCTAGGCACGTCGTTATTGTTAGAATATTAAATAATAATAATAATAATAAAAAAATAGACACCATGTTTTTAAGTCATCGTGGTAACCGTTAATGTACTTTGATTTTTATTCTTTTTTTATTTTTTATTATTTTTTTTTTCATTAATCTAGTATTCTGACAACCCAAAAATTCGAATGATTCAATGAGTTATGATGGCTTTAAGAGCTGATATACACTATACACACTTCCCACAATATACAATAAAGCAGTGTCAATTTTTCATTCTTAACTTTATTCCTGAAATTGAGCAAGCAGAGTACAAACAGTGCCTTCAAGTGATGACATTTGAAAACAGCAAAATACTGAGTCAACAAGAATAAATTAGAATAACATAGATAAACGAATAAATTTGACATTGTAGAGGTTAAAAATGGATAAATATGTATTATAAATATTAATGGTTTTGATATTTTCCTAAAAACCAATTAAATTAGCCATTGTGTTTATCATAAGGAAGCCAAAAATCATATCTTTGAGAGACCTGGAAAAGTCTTGCATAAGTCTCAAAATATATGTTCCACAGAAGAAAGTCATACAGGTTTGGAACGACACAAACTCCATGTAATCCAGGTCAAGTGGAGTTCTCAAAAGTGCTCTCTCACAGAGAAGTTGCTCCAAAAGATTGCTCTTTATTATGCACCACATTCTGAAGTGCCAAGTATAACTGAAACAAGCAACAAAGTAATAATCAAATCAAATCACTTTTATTGTCACACAACCATATACACTAGTGCAATGGTGTTTGAAATTCTTGGGTGCAGTTCTGATCAATATAGCAGTCCTGACAGTGATGAGACATATACCAATTTACAATAACATCAGATTAACACAACACAATTTAAAGTCTAATATACACATAATTAGACACAACACAATATACAAATAATAACATACACTGTACAGTATACAATACACACAATATAGATACACATTATTCAATAAAAAAATAGTATATATAGTATATATAGAATGTACAGTAGGTTGTATTGTACTGTATTGACATTCAGGCTGTCGGTTGATAGTAAGTTGTTAAGAGAGAATATAATAATAATATAATTTATGACAGTATGAAAATGAGATATAAGAGTAAGAGTAATAAGTGATCACCTAGTGATCTTAACCCTTAAATGTTTTTTTGTTTCCTATAGAGGCAACAGATATTTGAGAGGCTGGGGTGAGGGACTGTAAGTGGGCCAAATATCTTACAAAAATATTCAAAAGAGATCTGCAATTACTCAGGTCAAGTGACTTGGAATAAGAGCTCTGGCATTACTTCATCTTTATCTAGCACAGACCTTGAAATAAATGGTCATATCTAGGGTTGCAGCAGTATACTGGTTTCACCGGTATACCATGGTATGAAAATTGACGGTTATCATACCATGTACATTTGATTGTCTACGGTATTGAAAAAAAAAAAAAAAAAAAAAAATGCAACCGGATGGAGAATCTTCGCGTGCGCATCCTTTTCTCCTCGACTGCCTGTCAGACTCGTCAACTTGCGCTACACACACATGCAGCGGAGAAAATGTCAGCGAGAAGCGAGGCTGATATCATCAATCTCCATCCCCCGCCAAAAAATAACTTAAAATCAGCAGAGTGGGATTACTTTGAATATCCCAAAAACGAACGGGCGGTTGTCCTCGAGGACTGATATCCAGTTTGCAAAAAATGGAGGGCTGAGGTGTGTGTGAGAGTGAGTTAAAGGTACAGACAGGAGCAGTCTGGCAGCGCTGTCGCGCACTTACAATCAGGGTTGGGAGGGTACTTTTGAAATGTATTCCACCACAGATTACAGAATAAATGCTGTAAAATGTAATTTGTAATGTATTTCGTTAGATTACTCAAGGTCAGTAACGTATTCTAAATACTTTGGATTACTTCTTCAGCACTGGTAGATTTTTTCACTTGTTTTGACTATAAAAACTCTGCCAGTACAGTAAGACAAAATACACATGTTAAAACTACATTCTCTGACAAACCGAAATATCTTATGCAGTGTTGTTTATAAAACAAGATCAATCAAATTGATCTTGTTTTAAGGATTTTTAGATATTTTTACAGGAAAACAATAAAAAAATTATTATCAAGAATAAAATTTTTGCCCTAATATCAAAGCTCTTACTAGAAAAAAAGAAATTGTGCCTGGTAACATGTGCATGTAAAATGGCTAGAAATAGCATTTTATCTTGGAAATAAACCTTGTGTAAATTATCAGCTTTACGCTATTTCTTCTGTTCCAAATTTACTTCAAACTTACTTCTCTGTCTGCTCGTATACACATCATAAGAAAGTGTTTCACCGCTGTTCAAATGCACATTGGATCACATCATTTATATGTATAAATGTTTTCCATCTGAAAGGACTAAATATTAAATGAAACAAATGACAATAAAATGCAAAGTAATCTCTTCAGTAATCAAAATACTTTTTGAATGCAACTGTATTCTAATTACCAATTATTTAAATTGTAACTGTAGTGGAATACAGTTACTTATATTTTGTATTTTAAATACGTAGTCCCGTTACTTGTATTTCGTTACTCCCCAACCCTGCCTATAATATATATTAATTGTTAATAATCATAGGACATTATTTTAAAATCTCACACAGCTGATGTTATTTTTCATTTAGTAGTTAATTTTAGTAGAATTTTAGCATGTATTTGAGTAATTATAGCATTTTGAGATTTCAGTAGAAAATCTCAACATGCTTACATTTCTTCATCATAACATGGCCTGAAAAGAAATCAAGAAATACATTTTGCTATGATAATCTGATCTCAGGAAAATTTAAAAAAAAAAAAAAAAAGGTCCTGCACTTTTTTCCTCTCCCATTTATGTTGTTCAAAAGGAAGTCCAGTTTGATTTATTTATTTCTAAAGAAAGATTACTTTTTTAAAGATCTCGCTCCTTTTTTCCTCCTCATTTCTTTTGTTCAGACAGGAGATGTACAGCTTTCTTATTTATTTATTTTTTTTGAAAAGGGAGAGGATTTTTTTTTTACACATACTTTCATAAAAATAAAAAAAAATAAATAAAAAAATATTTCAAGTTTCAATTATAATAAAACATTTGTTCAACCAAAAAAACCCCTTCTGTTTTCATTCCTTTAAGGGTCATTGTAACTGATAATAATAATAATTGTGTAATACCGTACACCATGTTACCATGATATTTTCTGAGACTGTTGCAACCCTAGTCATCTTTTACATATTATTTTCATGGGAGAAACTGTAAGATTAAAAATAAAAACAGTATTTAAAATAGTGTGCAATTTAATTTGAGTATTGGAAAATGTGTTAAAAAAATAACAAATTCATTTTTATGTTCCCTCTCATTTAGAGTTAAATCATCTATCTACATTTGTATGACAGCAATGATTTAAAAAGAGTCATCTCTGAAAAGTATCTGGTGAAGAAGGCTAATATGCCCTGGTGCAGTAAACTACAGCTATTAATTACAATTTAAGCACAACATAGGCCTAAAAGCATAGCTGTGGACGACATGTAAGTAGGAACCCTTGTACAAGGGATAGAAAGCATAATAAAACACAATCAACCACTCATATTGACAAGACAGCAACATCTAGGCTGAAAACAAAAAATGCTTCCTCTAAAATGTTTATATTGCATGCTTATTGATATGTACACTAATTTACTTTTTTATCTAAAGTTACATACATTATACATAAGATAGTCACCTTATAACAACTTTGCAATCAGTAGTTTAAAGTCACCAATGTAGACGCAGACACGTTGCAAACTCCTGTTACTAAGGCTATGATTTATTTTCCAGGCCTCACAACCTTTCAATTAATTATAAAGTGTCTTACAACTGCAATGACAAAAGTCAGATTGTATATTATATAATATTATATATAAATAAATAGCCATTCTTAAAGTTCTGTAGTAACATCAAAGTAATGTGACAATTAGCTAGTTAACTTCCTGTTTTTAAAGTGTTTGGCCTTTGTTGCAGACTGTTCCTCTCCAGATCCTTTTAACTTAAACCAATATGCCAGTGACAACTTTGAATATCTTAAATATAATGGTAATTCGTCAGCTTTCACCAGTAATGCATTAGTATGAGTTGTTTTACCTGCACCAATACTGAGTCTTAGGGCTCTGAACTGAATTCTGTCAAGTTCTCCCAACACACACTTAGCTGCTGCTCCATATACCATACACCCATAATCACTACATGACCGTATTAAGGCCCTATAAATATCCAGTAATGATTGTTTATCTGCTCCCCATTCATAACCAGAAATTGATCTCATGAGATTCAATACCTTTTTACATTTTGTTTCAACCTATTTAATATGATTCCTCCATATGCATTTCTCATCAAACCATAATCTGAACTCTGTTACCCTTTCCATACTTTGACCATACAATTTAAGCTGCACATTATCTGGCCTTCTCTTTCTGGTAAAGAGCATGTAGCATAACTTTGCAATTGACATCTTAAATCCCCAGTCATATGACCATCTTTCAACCTTCAATATAGCACTCTGAATGCTATTAGTCACATGTCTAATGTTTTTCCCTCTTTTCCATATTGCCCCATCATCTGCATAAAGTGATGACCCAATATCTCTACCAACATTAATAAAAATATAATTAATCATAATGTTAAACAGGATAGGGCTGATAGCACTGCCTTGAGAAATACCATTTAAACTATTAAAATCTTCTGAAACAGCATCTCCAACTTTAACATGGAATGTCCGATTAGACAAGAAGTCTAAAACCCAGTTGCATAAGGGGTCACGTGACGCCATGCAAGGAGCAGACATGTGAGCGACGAGCTCTGCGCACTTTGCTGAATTTTCAATTATTTTCATATTATAATCTGGTGAAATTTGTTACACCCAGTTACACATGTGCCCTTTGTTGCAAAACATGGCAAAGAAGTCAAAATCCTCGGGCTCGGGAGACATTAAAAGACACTTACGTGTTCAGGATGAAAGCCCCGACAGGCCTACAGACTCGATTTGGATGGCGCGGCGGGAGAAGGATTCCAGCGTCAGTTGTGCAACATGTCGGTGATGTTGATGAAGAATCTTGCTGACTTGGAGGATCTCGCTGTAATACGTCGATCGATCACGGCGATGGAAATAAAATTCTCCGAGTTAGGTACAAGAGTGACTGATGTTGAAAAACGAATCGATTTTCTGGAATCTTCGGAGAGGGAATTAACCACTAATCCACCCGTGACCAAAGTTGATCTGGAACATCTCCTTGAAAAGCTTGAAGATCTTGAAAATAGAAGCCGCAGGAATAACGTTCGAATTGTTGGAATTCCTGAGTATGAGGAGGGAAGAGATATGGTGAAATTCCTAGACGAGTTTTTTCCGAGTCTGCTCGACATAACAGGCCACAAGCTGGAAATTGAGCAAGCTCACAGAGTGCCAGCTCACAGATCTGCTGAGGGAGACAGGCCCAGATCGATTCTGGCCAGATTTCTGAGATCATCCGATAAAGATCTTGTGTTGCGCCAGGCGAGGAGCAAAGGGAAGCTTTCTTGGAAGAACCGTAATATTTTCTTGTTCCCGGACTTTGTGAGTTCGACAAGAGAGAAACGCGATCGGTTCAAGGAATGTAAGAAACACTTACATCAGAAAAAGATCTCGTTTGCTCTGATGTTTCCTGCCAAACTGAGAATAGAAAAGAATGTCGGTCGCAAAGTATTCACATGTCCAAATCTGGCAATGTCTTTTATAGAATTAATGTCTGAGTAAACCATTGGATGTTTCTCAGGTGAGTGGGCCTGACTCGCTGTTACTAACTCTTGAGGATGCTGGACAACATTTTGGATTTTTTGCGCCGAGCGGCTGGAGCTTGTTTTGCGAATAACACTTTTCCTTAAAGAAACTTTTGCATTGATAAAAGATTACTTTTGCATTGAAGTTCCCGGACAGATTGAGAGTGGACACTATGGATGACCACAAAATATCTACATGCTGCTCACACAAAGGATGTTTTTTATGAAGTCGACAGATTATGTAAATCAGGGAATATACTTTTATGCAGCCTCCGAGTGAGTTGACTCGTTCATCCGCAGAACCGGGATGCCGGTGTTGTTTCTTTTTGTATTGGTTCCGCCTAGTGGCTGGGGCTTGTTCTGTTGAATAACATTCCTTTGGAACAGTTGTGGATTAATCTGTTCGTTCTTCGTGCTTATTCCTCCTGCTGGCTGTAGTTTGTTTTGCTGAGTTTTTTTTAACGGGATATTGGAATGATTACGTCATCCGCTGAACTCATAACAGCCGACTCACTGAACATTTGTTTGTCTGTCCGAGGAATCTGAACGGTTTTATATCAGCTGGAATTTGTTTTGTGGAAGATCTCACCTTTAAAACAGTTCTGTAAATGAATCTACACATTCTGTAGCATTTCATTAATATCATGTGGTCAATAGCAAATGAACAATCTCCGGTTGCTGCCATCTCTCTTGACGCCGAAAAGGCGTTTGATATGGTAGAATGGGATTATCTTTTTAAGATTTTGGAAAGGTATGGGTTCGGGAATACATTTATTGGTTGGATTAAGTTACTTTATAGACACCCGGTAGCAGCGGTACAAACAAATGTGTTAATTTCAGATTATTTTACTCTGGATAGGGGCACCCGGCAGGGTTGCCCTCTTTCCCCATTATTGTTCTGTCTTGCCCTGTTTAGCAGCCGCAATAAGAAAGGAGGATGATTTTCCAGGGGTGACGGCGGGAGGAGCACATAAGCTTCTGCTTTACGCAGATGATATTTTATTATTCGTCTCCGACCCCACTAGATCCATGCCTTGCCTCCACAGAATTATTCATTCCTTTTCCAAGTTCTCAGGATACAGAGTCAATTGGTCTAAATCCGAAGCTTTGGCTTTTGGGGGTGCCTTAAGATCCAAGAATTTTGGCTGAAGGTGCAAAATTTTGTGTGTGATGTGTTGGGCACTCAGGTCTTGTTCTGCCCCAGACTCTGTATTTTGGGAGATAGGGAGGTCATGGATTTGGTAGATAAGTACATGAAAGACTTGGTTTGTGATGATTGGACAGGTTATTTTGAGGAGTTGGAAGTCGAATGGAGCACCCTCGTTCCCGGAGTGGTGCGCGGAGATGGGGAGGGTGGCTGCCTTTGAGGAGGGGTCAAGCATTAGGATGGGGGTTAGGGAAACTTACAATAAGAAATGGAGCAATTATTTAGCATTTTTGAGGGAATCTCGAGGTGGGGCAGTGGAGGAAGTAATTTAGAGTTTTTTATTTTTTATTTTTTTTATTATTATACTTGATTATTGTATGTTATTTTATGTTGTTGTTTTAGTTTTCTGTGTGTGTCTATATTCTATTGACCACAGGGGTGATCGTGGGGGGGGGGGTCAGGGTGGGTTGAGAGTTTGGTAGGGGGAGGGGATATAGTGGGGGTTTAATGTTAAAAGTTTTTGATTCATTATATAGATGTTGTTGTATTTCTTGTGTTAATTTATGAATCAATAAAAAAATTTTAATAACAAAAAAAAAAAAAAAGATCACGTGAAACATTTCAGTCAAGTGACCCCTAATGTATATATATATATGTATATATATATGTACATATTATATAATTTATTTATTTGTGATGTGAGTTCCAGCTTTTGATACTTGGGACCATTGAGAGACTCATACACAACTATTGCACAAGGTGCAAACATTCACTGATGCTCAAGAAGGCAACACACTACTATTTACATATTATACTTTATGTAAATACTGTTATGTAAATTCTGAAGGGCAGTACTAAATAAAAAAAAATATATCTTTTATCTCTTATTTTGTATAAATTCTGAAAGGGGTGTGAAAACTTGGAATGCAAAATGGGAATGCAAATTTGTGCACTCAACTATACATTATATATATATATATATTAAATACTCGATTAATGAGCAAAAAACAAAACAAAAAAAAACCCAGTTGCATAGCCTTCCACCAATACCCATTTTATGCATTTTAATCATTAGACCTTCTCTCCACATTAAGATGCTTTCTCAATATCAAAAAATACTATAGTCATAACCTCTTTCATACTAATTGCTTTTTCTGCTTCATTACTAACTTTCACTAAGGCATCTACCGTACATCTTCCTTTACGAAATCCACTTTGGCATGGGCTTAACAATTCTCTTTGTTCTAAATAATATGACAGTCTATGAACAATTATCTTTTCCATCCATTTACACAAGTGCGATGTTAATGCTATAGGCCTGTAGTTCCCTATCTGTCACTCACTTGACGTTGTGTCGATGTAGTGACACTAGGGGTCACTCTTGGGAGCCCGAGACACCTCTGGTCTTTGATAAAAGGCCAATGAAAATTGGCGAGTGGTATTTGCATACCACTCCTCCGGACATACGGGTATAAAAGGAGCTGGTATGCAACCACTCATTCAGATTTTCTCTTCGGAGCCGAACGGTCGATGTTTACTGAGCTGACTGTTCATTCACCTCTGCTGGATCTGACGGCGCATTTCAGCGGCTTCTACCTCCTCTGCACTGGTGCACTGCAGAGAACGCCTCTGGGCGCTTCGGCAGAAAAAAGAGAGTGTATTTTCCTAAAAGAGTATATTTCTCTAAAAGAGTGGCATACACGGAATGTCTTTTTAAAGACGCATCTTTGTAAAGATGCCTTTCCGTTTGTGTGTTATTCCTGGTTGCGGTCGTTACCTCTCAACTTCTGCAGAGACAGCGTTCGTGGATGGATCATGTACTCACTGCGAGAACATAACCATGGCAAAGTTGCGGTCGCGGCTCCCCGCCTCGGTCCTTCTACCTACGGGTATGAGGCTAGCACTGGCGACAATTTGGGGACCCCAGTGGGACCACCTCTGCCGGGTATCCCCCCACGGACCTCCCAATCCCCAGCACACTCGTCTGCCCCGATCGGGCTTCCGGATGAGTCCACCGGCTCGTCTCACGGTGAGTTCGACCTCTTGTTTGGAGCCCACGAAGCTGATGAGCTCTCCAGCGCAGCATCGGAGAGCAGGCTCGTCCAGCGGGCTCCCCCCCTCAGGTGCGGTTGCCCAGTCACAGGCTGATGCGGAAATGATGGACATGCTTTCCCGGGCAGCCGCGAGCATCCGGCTAGAGTGGAACCCTCCGCTCTCCCCTGAACCCTCGCAGCTCGATGATTGGTTCCTGGGCTCGCAGCGCCGCTCAAAGCAGCCACGCCCTGCTCCAGTCCCTTTCTTCCCGGAAGTGCATGAGGAGTTGACAAGATCGTGGGAGGCACCTTTTACTGCCCGGTCCCGATCCTTCAGCTCCCCCGCCCTCACTACCCTTGATGGCGGGGCAGCCAGGGGCTATTCTGCGATTCCCCCGGTGGATAAGTCGCTCGCGGTGCACCTATGCCTGCAGAGCGCTGCCACCTGGCGTGGACGCCCAAATCTCCCGTCCAAGGCCTGTAGGTTCACCTCGTCCCTGACGGCCAAAGCCTACAGTGCCGCTGGACAAGCCGCCTCCGCCCTGCACGCCATGGCTCTCCTGCAAGTCCACCAACCCAAGGCGCTAAAGGAACTGCACGAGGGTGGTTCCGCCCCAGATTTGATGCAGGAGCTGGCGACCGACCTCGCTCTCCAGGCGACGAAGGTCACGGCGCGGTCTCTCGGGAAGGCGTTGTCCACCTTAGTGGTCCAGGAGCGCCACCTTTGGCTCAACCTGGTCGAGATGGGTGAGGCCGACAAGGCACGGTTCCTTGCTGCCCCCATTTCCCAGGTTGGCCTATTCGGCCACACTGTCAAGGACTTTGCCCAGCAGTTCTCGATGGTGAAGCAGCAGGCACATCCTGCCGTGGCATGGCTCAAGATCCCGCACCCCGCCTGCTCATCACCAAGGGCGTCCCTGCAATCGGCTACATGATTCAGTTCGCCAGGCATCCGCCCAGGTTCAGCGGCATCCACTTCACCTCGGTGAAGGGCGAGAATGCTGCTACCTTGCGCGCGTAGATCGCTACCCTCCTACGGAAGGATGCGATAGAGCCTGTCCCTCCGGCCGAGATGAAGAAGGGGTTTTACAGCCCCTACTTCATTGTACCGAAAAAAGGCGGTGGGTTGCGGCCAGTCTTGGACCTGCGAGTACTGAACCGGGCTTTACACAGATTCTCGTTCAAGATGCTGACGCAAAAATGTATTCTGGCAAGCGTCCGACATCAAGATTGGTTCGCGGCGGTAGACCTGAAGGACGCGTACTTCCACATCTGGATTCTACCTCGACACAGACCCTTCCTGCGGTTTGCATTCGAGGGTTCGGCGTATCAGTACAAGGTCCTCCCTTTCGGTCTGTCCTTGTCCCCTCGTGTCTTCACGAAGGTCGCAGAGGCAGCTATTGCCCCGTTAAGGGAAGTTGGCATTCGCATTCTCAACTATCTCGACGATTGGCTAATCCTAGCCCACTCTCGGGATATGCTGTGTGCACACAGGGACCTGGTGCTCTTGCACCTCAGCCGACTAGGGCTTCGGGTCAACTGGGAAAAGAGCAAGCTCCTCCCGGTTCAGAGCATCTCTTTTCTCGGTTTGGAGTTGGTCTCAGTCTCATTGACGGCACGCCTCACGATCGAGCGTGCACAGTCGGTGCTGAACTGTTTAAAGGTGTTCAAACGGAAAACAGCGGTTCCACTGAAACTCTTTCAGAGGCTCCTGGGGCATATGGCATCCTCAGCGATGGCCACTCCGCTCAGGTTGATGTATATGAGACCGCTTCAGTACTGGCTTCAGACTCGAGTCCTGAGATGGGCATGGTGCCTCGGGACACATTGCTTGGCCATCACGCTGATCTATCACCGCCTCTTCAGCCCTTGGACCGACCTCATGTTTCTACGGGCAGGCGTTCCCCTAAAGAAGGTCTCCAGGCGCATCGTGGTTACGACAGATGCCTCCAAGACGGGCTGGGGCACTGTTTGCAACGGGCATGCAGCCGCTGGCTTATGGACGGGCCCGCGGCTGCATTGGCACATCAACTGCCTCGAGTTGCTGGCAAATCTGCTCACCCTGCGGAGGTTCTGGCCGTTGATCCAGGGCAAGCACGTGTTAGTTCGGGCAGACAACACGGCAACGGTAGCATATGTCAACCGTCAAGGTGGTCTGCACTCCCGTTGTATGTCACAACTCACCCGCCATCTCATCCTCTGGAGTCAGCAGCACTTCAAGTCGCTGCGAGCCACTCATAACCCAGGCGACCTCAACATTGCAGCAGACGCGCTGTCACGGCAGGTTACCCTCAAGGGAGAGTGGAGACTCTACCCTCAGGTGGTCCAGCTGATCTGGAGTCGATTCAGACAGGCACAGGTAGACCTGTTTGCCTCCCAAGAATCCTCCCACTGCCCGCTCTGGTGAGCCCTAACCGAGGCACCTCTCAGTATAGATGCGCTGGCACACAGCTGGCCCCCTGTACTTCGCAAATATGCGTTTCCCCCAGTGAGCCTACTTGCACAGACCCTGTGCAAGATCAGGGAGGATGAGGAGCAGGTCATCCTGGTAGCACCCTACTGGCCCACCCAGACATGGTTCTCGGACCTCACGCTCCACGCGACAGCCCCCCCCGGCAAATTCCCCTGAGGAAGGACCTTCTTTCTCAGGGACGGGGTACCTGCGCCCAGACCTCTGGAATCTCCATGTCTGGCCCCTGGATGGGACGCGGAAGACCTAAGCGGTCTACCACCCGCGGTGATAGACACGATCACTCAGGCTAGGGCCCCCTCTACGAGGCGCCTGTATGCCTTTAAGTGGCGTTAATTCGCTAAGTGGTGTTCTTCCCGATGCGAAGACCCCCAGAGATGCACAGTCGGATCAGTGCTTTCCTTCCTGCAGGAGAGGCTGGAAGGGAGGCTGTCCCCTTCCACCTTGAAGGTGTACGTCGCTGCCATAGCAGCACACCATGACACAGTCAATGGTAAGTCCTTAGGGAAGCATGACCTGATCATCAGGTTCCTAAGAGGCGCCAGGAGGCTGAATCCCTCCAGACTGTGCCTTGTTCCCTCATGGGATCTCTCCATAGTTCTTCAGGGTCTACAGAGAGCCCCCTTTGAGCCTTTGCAGTCAGCCGAGCTTAAGACACTCTCCTTGAAGACTGCCCTCCTCACTGCGCTCACTTCCATCAAGAGGGTAGGTGACCTGCAAGCGTTCTCTGTCAGCAAAACGTGCCTGGAGTTCGGTTCAGGTTATTCTCACGTGATCCTGAGACCCTGACAGGGCTATGTGCCAAGGTTCGCACCACCCCTTTTAGGGACCAGGTGGTGAACCTGCAAGCGCTGCCCCAGGAGGAGGCAGACCCAGCCCTGTCGTTGCTGTGTCCGGTGCGCGCTTTACGCATCTATTTGGATCGCACGCAGAGCTTTAGAATCTCTGAGCAGCTCTTTGTCTGCTTTGATGCACAGCGGAAAGGAAGCGCTGTCTCCAAGCAGAGGATCGCCCACTGGCTCACTGACGCCATAACTATGGCATATCTCGCCCAGAACATGCCGCCCCCGGTAGGGCTACGAGCCTATTCTACCAGAGGTGTAGCGGCTTCCTGGGCCCTGGCCAGAGGTGCCTCTCTAACAGACATTTGCAGAGCAGCGGGCTGGGCAATACCCAAAACCTTTGCAAGGTTCTACAACCTCCGGGTGGAACCGGTTTCATCCCAGGTAGTGGCATGCAACACAAGCGGATAAGCCCGGGATAGCCGGCCGGGTGTATCGCTTGCACATAGCGCCTTCCACCTCCCTTGGAGCTGAAGACGTGCACCATTAATTCCCAGTAGTGTTCACAAACTTTGTTCCCTGGTTGAGTTCCTCCGAGCCCTGTGGCAGTTGAGTTTTCAGAGAGACTCGCTGCCAGCCCAGTACACGTGCTAACTAAGAGCCCTGTTCTGGGGTAAGTGCTCCGCATGTGGCGGTTCCCTGTAAGGCTAACCCCATGCGATTTATATATCTTCCGCTAATTCGTTTCCCTGTTGGCAAACTGCGTCTTCCTTGGGCAGAGCCCCTCTGCCCCAGTCTCCATGTTTGTAGTAACTCCTCCCCATTGGGCAGGATCTACCTTGAAGACTCCCCACATGGTTGGAAAGACCATGTGACATATTTTTCCACTTAAATATCCCCCCCCTCTCTTTGGGTGAGGTGTGGTCTCTGCGGTGTCTTCCCCTTGGGAGGGACACCCCCCGACTAGCGGCCCAGTTGGATAATCCCCCTTCTTTTTTAGGGAGTGGAAAAAGAGAAGGGGAAAAGAGGCCATGACTGGGTTAAGCCTGTCTCTATCTTTTGGGTAGTCGACTTGTCCCCAAAAAGGGCCGTTCGACACTCATAACTATGTTAGGGGAGGTTACGTGTCGACCTGGTGTGCTGGCTATGAGGCACACAGCAGTCTGCCCACCACACACCACCAGTTCACATAACACAGTTCAGCCAGTTGTGGCATTTCGTATTGGGACCCCAAGTGTCACTACATCGACACAACGTTGAGTGAGTGACAGATAGGGAACGTCATGGTTACTTGTGTAACCTCCGTTCCCTGATGGAGGGAACGAGATGTTGTGTCCCTCCTGCCACAACGCTGAACTACCCGCTGAAATGGCCAGACCTTATATCGGCTCCTCAGCATAAAACCTGAATGAGTGGTTGCATACCAGCTCCTTTTATACCCGTATGTCTGGGGGAGTGGCATGCAAATACCACTCGCCAATTTTCATTGGCCTTTTATCAAAGACCAGAGGTGTCTCGGAGTCCCAAGAGTGACCCCTAGTGTCACTACATCGACACAACATCTCGTTCCCTCCATCAGGGAATGGAGATTACACAAGTAACCATGACGTTTCTGTGCTGCCACTGCTTACTTGAAATCCCAACAAAGGTTTGCAATGGGATTTTAATGATGAACTGAAAGGGCCATTAAAGGACATTCCATGACCTATCCCTGAACCAGATTTTGGACAACTTGGATGTATCCTTGGTGTTATTGTCTTGCTGGAAAGTCCAGTGATCACCGAGCTTCAATTTACACGCTGAAGGCATCACATTTTTCATGCCACAATGGCCTGATACCTGAAAGAATCCATGGTGTCAGTCACATAGTCAGGATAGCCGTTTCTTACCGCTGCAAAACACCCCCATAACAGGACTGATCCACCTCCATGCTTGACTGTGGGGATGGTGTCGTTCTTGTCATCACCTTGTCATCTTACTCCAGATGTACTGCTGACCCATGGGTCTAAAACACATTTTCAGTTTAGTGTCATACATCTATAAAACCTTCTTCCAGGACTCCACAGGTCTTTCCTACTTCTTTCCTATTACTTCTTGAATATTCAAGTCAACATTTCCCTTGGTGAAGTTTTGCTTTCTTCCACATCCCAAGAAGGTTGCTGTTGTACCATATTTAAAAGATTTATGAATGGTGCTGCCAACTTTGTCTATTGGAAATTGAAGTGCCTTGTACATGTACTTTTAGCCATGACCTTACTTGTGTAATGAAATAATCTCCTCTATTAGCTTTTGAGACAGTTTATTTTTAATTGCATTTTTTGCATAGAAATACATTTTTGCTAACAACGCTGTAGGGTCCGCCCACTGGTCCAAGGACGGCAGCCAATGACGCGGTAGAAGGGTATCTGCGTGTTACTGTTTTTCCTTTTACGCAACACTACAAGATTAAATTAAATAAATTTCCTTATATGTATTAATTCTTTATTTCATCTGACACCAATAATGAAAAAAGGTTTAAATGATGTTTGTTAATCATTAAATTTAGATGAATGTTTGATTATTCTATTTTACACTTTACTTTACATTCTACACTCATTCATCCAGATTCCTACAACACTTTGAGTCTCGCACCGGCCGGGTATATGATCTCATAATCACAAATTCGTCATTCTTGGACATTAGACAGAGGCGAGTGACTAATATCCTAGACGGCTGTACTCCACTTTGCTCATTCTAGAATATATTATCTAGTCCCCATAGATCTGAACACACTTAATTAAGGTAAGACTATATCTAACCAGAGGTCATGACCATTACCATAGAACTAAGCTGACCAACTTAACTACTTCTAATGGTAACTTTGTATAATCATGCCATTGTTTCCCACGTACACTTAGTTAAAATAATATTACAATAATCAGAGGTTGAGGCTCACCCCTATTTAGATTGGTCTGACAACATGGAAAATGGAAAAACCCATTATTAGCCACTACAGTCTAAGTATACATGACTAATGCCAATGTGTTAGTCGGAGCTATAAAACATCAGACGGTGTGCCCCTCTGCTCCACCAAAGCTGTATTTTAGTCCGTTACTAACCTGAGCATATATTTGTGGTGTTATGGACTTAACGTAATCTACTAGAGTTAATAACACAAGGTCAGTTAGAATCATTTTAAACATAACAATTTACTAAACAGGTAACAAAACAATCATTCAAAATCCAATTCAAAGAATAAAACCATTAGCCAATCACATACAATATCAACAATTCAGAGATCAAGGAATTTAAGAATATTTACCTGGCAATGAAAACTACACACAACGATCGTGCGGGAGATCTGTCTACAGATTCCCCGAGCTTCTTGCCAACTTTCCTTAAATACCCAGACAGAATAAACATTGTGTACCAAATGGTATTATCCTTTGAACAATGAGAATTTGGGGGTGAATGAGTTCTTGACTTCCTGGGGTTTAACCTTGTTAACATACAGGAGATCATTTAAATTGTAGGTCAAGGTGGGGGATAGACCTCCAGAATTATGCAGTATTTGGCAAAGATCTTATAACTTTGTTACCATTAGTTTTATCAACATGGGAAAGAGACCACTATACCAGTCGCACAGAGGCCTCTTAAATGATATCAAACACATACAGTTGCATTCTTTGTTTTCATGGTATTTGTTATATTTTACATATAAATCTTGTGTCTTTGTGTTGGTCCAGAGCTGTTGAAGGGGAGAAGGGGGAGAGAGAACAGGGGGCAGCAAGGTGATTTGCAATTTATCACACTGTGGTGATGTTCAGGTGAAGATTTCAGCTTTGTAAAACAATGCAAAGGCAATTTGCAATTTAACACACATGGTGATATTCAGGTGTAGATTTCAGCTTTTGTGAGAGAGTTCTATGACGTTGATTCTCGCAGAGTTCTTTGACTTTTACCGGAAATGGCGACTTTTGGGTGTAGACATCCTTACAAACACAAAACTTACATTTTAAAACTCAAACAAGTGCCATTGCAGATTGATGAATTAATTTTGTTTTAAAACAATTACTTGTGTAGCCTTATATATTTAAGAAACAGCTACAATGCATAGGGGTTGAATAATTATGACATGGATGTATTTTTAAAAACTTCTGCTATTTACAAATATTAGGTTATATGTTCACACTAATTTTGATTGCAACTGTATGTGTAACACTGGATTTGGCTAGCTCACTTTCCTTCACTTTTTTAACTGCATCAGCATAAGATACCTGGTTTGTTATTTTATATTTCTGCACCACTGTAGCTTGCCTTTGAACAGGACATCCTCCAAAAGCAGCACTGTGTTCACCGCCACAGTTGCAGCATCTGATTTTTGCTTCTTGACCACATTTTCCATATTCATGTTCACCTCCACATCTTGCACATCTTTGCTTTCCTTTACATTGTCCTGCAGTGTGTCCCATTCTTTGAGACTTGAAACATCGTAGTGGTGCTGGGATAAATTTCTGACATCATAATTCAAATATCCCATTCTTACTCTTTTGGGCATAACATTCTCAAACTCAAGGACTACTGACAAGCTATCCGTTTTCACACCATTTCTTTGCGTTTGTAGTCTTGTAGTTTTACCTCCTTTCCTCCTTTCACTTCCTGGATTATCTCATCTATCTTCACTGCCAAAGGTACATCATAAATAACACCTCTAAGCTTTGCTACATTCCCTGGGTTATGAGCACTGATCCTTCCTCCATTCAGTGTTTTCGCTCTGAGAAACTTATCTCTTTGCAGTTGATCTTTAGCAAAAATCAAAAGCCTCCTGTTACTTAAATATTTAATGAACTTGATTTTGCCCATTTCTTTCTCAATTGCTTTCATCAGTTTAAGTGGGTGAAAATGCTCCCCTTCTTTTTTAAACATTATCATCACTTTCCATTCAGTTTGTTCATCCTCCTTCCTCACAATTGTCTTTGTAACCTTCACTTTTTTGGCTGTCGCCTACCTCCAAACTGGAGGTTGAACTTCCAGAATTATCATTCCTATCTTTCATCTTTCTAGTTACATCCTGCCATGACATACTTTCACTAACTCCGTCCGTAGTATCACCCATGATAGTTACATTCACGGTACAGTTGTTGCTAATCCGCCAAATCTAACTCCGCTTTCTAAACTCTCCACACAGACACAGCCACGCCGACAGTTCCGGGATCGCCTGCTGAAGCAAAGTCTCTCACGAAGAACAAGTGAGTTTTTTATGGTTCTTCATAGTAAAAGGGAGCCAATCACAACTTCTGGGAAAAGGGAATAACCAATGATATTTGAGGTTACAAACAAAATAGCAAGAGCCCGGCCCTTGACAAAATTAAAAGGTGTTCGAGCGAGCAAAGGCAAAACAACGACCTTGCTCGCAGAGCAGATGTTTCCTTGCGCGCGAGAGCTTGTATTGCATGTGCAGGAGATTTCATGCATGTGAGGGTTTAAAATGAGCTTGCAGGTTCTTCTCATTTCCTGAAAATTCTCTCATCATTTAATCACCCTCATGACATCCCAGATGTATATGACTTTCTTTCTACTGCAGGACCCAAACGAATGTTTTTTGAAGAATATCTCAGTTCTGTAGGTCCATAATGTAAGAGAATGTTGGCCAGGCCGTTGCAGTTCCAAAAAGGAGATAAAATCAGCATAAAAGTAATCCAAAAGACTCCAGTGGTTTAACCACTGAAGCAATCCAGTTGGTTTTGGGTGAGAACAGATAAAAATACTGTATAACTCCTTTTTCACTGTACATCTTGCCATTGCAGTCTCTAGGCACAATCATGATTACACTTCTTACTGCTTGGCACATGCGCAGAGCACTAAATGGCGCTATAAGAAGTGTAATCGAGCTTGAAATCATGATCACCAAGGAGACTGCTGTCAAGATATACAGTAAAAAAGGAGTAATATTTTGGTCTGTTTTCACCCAAAACCAACTGGATCACTTCAAAAGACATTGATTTAACCACTGGAGTTGAATTATGTTTATGCTGACTTGATCCGCTTTTTGGAGCTTCAAAGGCTTGGCCACCATTCACTTGCATTGTATGGACCTACAGAGCTGAGATATTCTTTTAAAAATCTTAATTTGTGTTCAGCAGAAGAAAGACAGTCATCTTAGATGGCAAGAGGGGGTTTTTTTTAACTCTGGGGGACAAAACAATGTTAAGCAATGTTCCAGGTGTAACGTTGAAAGAATGTTTGTACAATGAGAAAATAACGTTCCTATAACCAAGGTAAAACACTGATAAAATGTTTTAATGAGAAAATTGAACGTTTCAGTAACGATTTGCAAACCGTTTTATAATAATTGAAAAACACTGAAAGAATGTTTATATAACAAGAGCAATAACACTTATAACACTTTTCAGAACGTTCCTATTACCAAGGAAGAACATTGAGAAAACGTTTTCATAATGAGAAAATAACGTTCCAATAATATGTTTTAATGACAATTGAAAAACATTGAGAGAACTTTTCTATAACGAGGGCATGGAACATTCTAATAACGTTCTACAGAACTTTCCTATAACCAAGGAAGAACGTTAATCAGAATCAGAATGAGCTTTATTGCCAAGTGTGCTGTGGAGAAACAAGTGCACACAGAACATTACAGTGAGACACAGAATATAAAACAAGATAAGAGTATAAACAGACATACAAAAAAAATAAAAAAATAGGACATATAACATAGAATGGCATATGTACATGTGCAAGTAGTAATATATGTGCAAGGTAGGGGTAATACAAGGTTCAAAAAGCTGGAGGTTTTTAACGTTCATAGAACTTTCAGAATTAACATTTTTACAACCTAATGGAAACGTAAGGAAAAATTTCTTAGAACATAAAATTGTTAGCTGAGATATTACTGTAGTAACACCATGGTTAATTGCATTAAAACTGTCTTCCACCAAAAAACATGGTTACTACAATATAACTATAGTAAAAACTAGGGATGTGTGGAACGACTAATTTCACAGACGTTTAAATGAAAATTTTGGAGTCGACTAGTCTAAAAAGTAACCTTCAGAAAACAGTCAAAAAAAATAAATGTGTTTACACTGTAAAAATTGTCAAGCCATCTCAATTAATAAATATTTAGTAACTAGTTCCACAGAATATTTACATTCACTCAGTTTCTTTCTTCAAAGTATTAACTGAATTATTCTTGTTTAGTTGGCTCAAAGTGAACTCCAAATTTAAAATAATATGGTAGCTCAACTAGTTTCATAGTTCACTCAACTAAAATATTTAATTGGTGCAACATTTAGAAAACTAGCACCATAATTCTTTCAATTAAAAATTGTGTTTACTCCATATGGCATATATATTCATTGAAATAGAATGTATTATTTGGACATCTCAACTAGAAATAGCAGTGGAACTAGTTACTAAACTATTTGACATTGAGGCCACTAAGAATTAAATTAACTTTAAAGCACACAAATGAAAACCATGGTTTTTGTTTTTTCCTCAGTCTGTATTAGGAACAGTATTCTATTAGCATATGCACATTAACAAATGACACACATTTAATTCCTTACAGCTGATCAACTGCAATAAAACAACAAATTTTAGTTTACAAAATGTTAAATTGTACTAAATTGAAAAGAGATAAACCCCAGCCATTAACACTGGTAATAATTTGTAATTAAGTTGATTTACATCAAACATGTTGAAAAATATGTCCAGCAAACTTGTACAAACACTGGGTGTCAATAACTCTCTATAGCTGGGTTACCATACACCAAGATGCGAATAACATCTCCAAAATGCACATAAACTTATACACTGGCTTGAGGATAAGTTTTTTATTCGATAAGAAGAAATGTTTATAATAAACTCCTATTAAATTTATTAGGAATGCAAGATGTGCATTAAAAAAGCCACGTGACTGAATAATTTGTTCATAACAGGACTAACCAGCAGACTAATAATTGCATCTGAAATTTTGCTCTGGTCATCCTGAAATAACGGTGTCCTTAAAATCCAAAGCCTGCATAGAGTACGAAGAGCAAATAAATCCGAATACAAACCTGAACTGTGCCAAAGAACAGGTTTATTGACACTTTTGAAAAATACCTTATAGATCCGCATGGTAAAGAAATAAGGATGGAGGAACGCACACACATAGTGATCCCAGACATGAGACAAATTTCTTTAGTGTTTTGTCTGTTTCTAAAAAGAGTTACAATAGCTACAATTTATCCGGAAGTGACGATTTTGTTCTTTTAAACACATGGGATGAAAACACGGCTTTATTCACAAATTGTTTTTGCGATATTATGTTTATTCGCATAAATTAAATGTGCAACTTGGATAGAAACATAGCTAACGATATTAGAATTTCTACCACATTAAGAATAAGGTAAAAACAATTTTTTTATCATTGTATTCATTAATAACTTAAACGCTGGAGGTCACGTGAAGCCATGCAAGAAGCAGACGTGTGAACGACGAGCTCTGCGCACTTTGCTAAATCTTTAGTTATTCTCATGTTATAATCTGGTGAAAGTCGATACACCCAGTTACACATTTGCTCTCTGAGGTAAAACATGGCAAAGAAGTCAAAATCATCGGGCTCTGGAGACATTAAAAGACACTTACGTGTTCAGGATGAAAGCCCTGACAGGCCTACAGACCGGGGACTCGATTTGGATGGCGCGGCGGGAGAAGGAATCCAGCATCAGTTGTCCAACATATCGGTGATGATGACGAAGGTTCTTGCTGAGTAGGAGGATCGCGCTGTAATATGTCGATCGATTACAACGATGGAAATAAAATTCTCTGAGTTAGTTACAAGAGTGTCGGATGCTGAGAAATGAATCGATTATTTGGAGTCTTCAGAGAGGGAATTAACCGCTAATTCGCCCACGACCAAAGTTGATTTGGAACATCTCCTTGAAAAGCTTGAAGATCTTGAGAATAGAAGCCGCAGGAATAAAGTCAGAATTGTTGGAATTCCTGAGCATGAGGAGGGCAGAGATATGGTGAAATTCCTAGACGAGTTCTTCCCGAGTCTGCTCGACATAACAGGCCACAAGCTGGAAATCGAGCAAGCTCACAGAGTCCCTGCTCGGAGATCTGCTGAGGGAAATAGGCCCCGATCGATTCTGGCCAAATTTCTGAGGTCATCCGATAAAGATCTTGTGTTGCGCCAGGCGAGTAGCAAAGGAAAGCTTTTTTGAAAGAACCATAATATTTTCTTGTTCCCGGACTTTGCGAGTTTGACAAGAGAGAAACGTGAACGGTTCAAGGAATGTAAGAAACCAGCGAAAGATCTCGTTTGCTCTGATGTTTCCAGCCACATTGAGAATAGAAACGAAGGACGGTCGCAAAGTATTTACATGTCCCAATCAAGCAATGTCTTTTATTGAATCAATGGATGAGTAAAACATTGGATGTTTCTCATGTGAGTGGGTTGACTCGCTGTACTTACTCTTGAGGAAGCTGGGCGACATTTTGGTTTCTTTTTGCGTTGGCTCCGCCTAGCGGCTGGAGCTTGTTTTGTGAAATAACACTTTCCTTAAAGAAGCTTTGCATTGATGGAAGATTACTTTTGCATGGAAGTTCCTGGCCAGTTTGAGAGTGGACACTATGGATGACCGCAAAATATCTACATGCTCACACAAAGGATGTCTTTTATAAAGTTGACGGATTGAGTAAGTCAACATATATATAGTTTTATGAAGCCTCCGAGTGAATTGACTTGACCATCCGGGGAAACGGGATGTTGGTTTTGTTTCTTTTTGTGTTGGCTCCGCCTAGCAGCTGGAACTTGTTCCGTTTACAGGACACTGGAATGATTAAGTCATCCGCTGAACTCATAACAGCTGGCTCACTGAACATTCATTTGTCTATCCGTGAAACTGAACGGTTTTATATCAGCTGAAATTTATTTTGTAGAGGATCACACCTTTAAAACAGCTCTGTGAATTAATCTACATGTTCTGTGGTTATTCTTCCTTTTGGCTGGGGGTTATTTTACAAAGTATTTTCTGTTATGTAATTTTGCCTCACAAATTTGTGAGACAAAATTGAGCAATCTGATGGCAAAGTTGTCGTGGGGGCTCGTGGGCATTCGTGGACCTCGTGCACGTTTTTCTTTTTCTTTTTGTTCGGGGGGAAGTTCGGGGTTTGATTATTTCACTAATGGGGAATGTGGTCTGTATAATTTTGTTTTTGACCCACAGTTTATTTATTTTATCATATCAATATGTCAGTTGTTAATATGAGTGTACTATCTCTCTCCACATGGAATGTAAATGGGTTGGGGCACCCCATAAAAAGAAGGAAGGTTATTACTTTTCTTAAATGTAAGAAATATGATATAGTGTTTCTTCAAGAAAATATTTGGGAAGATATGGGGTGGACATTTTTTTTTTGTGTTGGCTCAAGTAAGAGCAAGGGAGTCATTATATTGGTAAATAAATATCTACAATTCAAATGTCTCAAACAGATTAAAGATAAATTAGGAAGAGTCATTATTGTTTTAGCTGAAATTCAGGGGCAAAGTTTGATTTTGGCTCAGTCCTTGATCACAGTGAAGCAAAAGTGTGTAAGCCCCCTAGAGCAACATTGACGCTTCACAGGATGTGTAAAAATCTGGGTCTTTATTTGGAGACTTTTGAACCCATCTGGTAGGGACTATACATTTTTTTCATCAGTCCATAAGATTTATTCCAGAATAGTTTTTTTTTATTATATCCAAATCCCTCATTTCATCTGTTGTTGATTGCTCAATTGGAAACATCTTAGTCTCAGATCACATCCTGGTAAGTTTAGAGGTGTTGCCACATATAGAGAAAAAGAAATCATATAGCTGGCACCTTAATGTGTCCCTTTTGCAAAATCCTGAATTCCAACAAATGTTAAAGACTGAAATCAATGTTTATATGGAGACCAATTGGTCCTCAGTATCCACTGTGGGCGTGGCTTGGGAGGCACTTAAGGCAATTCTTAGGGGTCGGATCATACAGTACGCCTCATTCATCAAAAAATACAAAGCACGAGAACTCGTGGAGTTGGAAGGAAATATAAAAAATGCTGAAGCAGAGCTGAAGCGCCGAATGTCGTCTGATGGCCTCAGAGAATTGACTCGATTGAAATACAGATATAATATTATTTTGTCACGGAAAGTGGAGTTTTGGTTATTCAGGGCAAGACAGTCATACTTTGAGTCGGGGGACAAAGCAGGAAAACCCTTGGCTAGATACAGTGCATCCGGAAAGTATTCACAGCACTTCACTTTTTCCAAATTTTGTTATGTTACAGCCTTATTCCAAAATTGATTAAATTCATTATTTTCCTCAAAATTCTACAAACAATACCCCATAATGACAACGTGAAAGAAGTTTGTTTGAAATCTTTGTAAATTTAATAAAAATAAAAAATGAAAAAAATCACATGTACATAAGTATTCACAGCCTTTGCTTAATACTTTGTTGAAGCACCTTTGGCACCAATAACAGCCTCAAGTCTTTTTGAGTATGATGATACAAGCTTGGCACACCTATTTTTGGGCAGTTTCTCCCATTCTTCTTTGCAGGACCTCTCAAGCTCCATCAGGCTGGATGGGGAGAGTTGGTGCACAGCCATTTTCAGATCTCTCCAGAGATGTTCAATCGGGTTCAAGTCTGGGCTCTGGCTGAGCCACTCAAAGACATTCACAGATTTGTCCCGGAGCCACTCCTTTGTTATCTTGGCTGTGTGCTTAGGGTCGTTGTCCTGTTGGAAGATGAACCTTCACCCCAGTCTGAGGTCCAGCGCGCTCTGGAGCAGGTTTTCATCAAGGATGTCTCTGTACATTGCTGCATTCATCTTTCCCTCGATCCTGACTAGTCTCCCAGTTCCTGCTGCTGAAAAACATCCCCACAGCATGATGCTGCCACCACCATGCTTCACTGTAGGGATGGTATTGGCCAGGTGATGAGCGGTGCCTGGTTTCCTCCAGACATGACGCTTGCCATTCAGGCCAAAGAGTTCAATCTTTGTTTCTCATGGTCTGAGAGTCCTTCAGGTGCCTTTTTGGCAAACTCCATGCGGGCTGTCATGTGCCTTTTACTAAGGAGTGGCTTCCGTCTGGCCACTCTACCATACAGGCCTGATTGGTGGAGTGCTGCAGAGATGGTTGTTCTTCTGGAAGGCTCTCCTCTCTCCACAGAGAAATGCTGGAGCTCTGTCAGAGTGACCATCGGGTTCTTGGTCACCTCCCTGACTAAGGCCCTTCTCCCCCGATCGCTCAGTTTGGCCGGGCGGCCAGCTCTAGGAAGAGTCCTTGTGGTTCCAAACTTCTTCCATTTACGGATGATGGAGGCCACTGTGCTCTTCAATGCTGCAGAAATGTTTCTGTACCCTTCCCCAGGTCTACAGACAATTCCTTGTACTTCATGGCTTGGTTTGTGCTCTGACATGCACTGTTAATTGTGGGACCTTATATAGACAGGTGTGTGCCTTTCCAAATCATGTCCAATCAACTGAATTTACCACAGGTGGACTCCAATCAAGTTGTAGAAACATCTCAAGGATGATCAGTGGAAACAGGATGCACCTGAGCTCAATTTTGAGTGTCATGGCAAAGGCTGTAAATACTTATGTACATGTGATTTCAAACAAACTTCTTTCACGTTGTCATTATGGGGTATTGTTTGTAGAATTTTGAGGAAAATAATGAATTTAATCCATTTTGGAATATGGCTGTAACATAAAATGTGGAAAAAGTGAAGCGCTGTGAATACTTTCCAGATGCACTGTATACAAAGCAGAGAGTCTTTTTCTACCATTCCCTCAGTGAAATTTGCTGGTGGTGAAATATTTACCTCAGCCATTGATATTAATAATGCCTTTAAAGAATTCTATCTTGATTTTTATAGTTCCACGTCTTCGTCTACTGATGAAGATATTAGAAACTTTGTGGAACCATTAGATCTCCCTAAACTGACGACTGAGCAAAACAATTCTCTTAATTCTGAGATAAACTTGGAGGAGCTTGGCGAGTTTGTTAAGGCCCTACCTACTGGCAAGGCTCCGGGGCCTGATGGCTTTGCTACTGAGTTTTTCAAATCTTATGCTACAGAACTGGCAAACTTTTGTTGGAAGTTTATACTGAATCATTAAAGAATGGAAAGATTCCGCCAACCATGACACAAGCCCGGATCAATCTGATTCTTTAAAAGGACAAAGATCCAAGCAAGTATAAAAGTTACCGTCCAATTTCCCTGATCCAGTTAGATGTAAAAATTTTGTCAAAAATTCTGGCTAATCAATTAAGTAAAGTTATGACACCTCTTATATATATAGATCAGGTGGGGTTTATTCGAGGCCGTAGCTCTTCTGATAACATTAGGCGTCTCATCAATATCGTGGTCAGTAGCGAATGATCAATCTCCGGTCGCTGCCATCTCACTTGATGCTGAAAAGGCATTTGACATGGTAGAATGGGATTCTTTTTAAGATTTTGGAAATATACGGGTTCGGAAGTACGTTTATTGTATGGATTAAGTTACTTTATAAACACCCAGTAGCGGCGGTACAAACAAATGGATTAATTTCAGATTATTTTACTCTGGATAGGGGCACCCAGCAGGGTTGCCCTCTTTCCCCATTATTGTTCTGTCTTGCCCTGGAACCATTAGCAGCCACGATAAGAAAGGAGGATGATTTTCCAGGGGTGGTGGCGGGAGGTGTGGCGCATAAACCCTTGCTTTATGCAGATGATATTTTATTATTTGTCTCTGACCCTTGTAGATCTATGCCTTGCCTCCACAGAATTATTAACTCCTTTTCTACGTTTTCAGGATATAGAGTCAACTGGTTTAATCCGAAGCTTTGGCTCTGACAGCATACTGTCCAGTAATGGCTTTCCAGCCAGGTGCTTTCCAGTGGCCCAAACAGGGCATTAAGTATTTGGGTATTTTATTTCCAGCAAATTTGTGTGACAGTTTTCGAGCGATGTGGGCAGGTGGGCTTCATTACATTTATCTATGATTTGGAAGGTTAATGTTATTAAAATGAATTGTATTCCAAAATTAAATTACTTACTGCAGTCTCTCCCTGTAGATGTCCTTCTCTCTTATTTCAAGCAATTTGATAGCATAGCAAAGTCCTTCATTTGGAATGGTAAACGTCCCAGGTTAAATTTCAATAAGTTACATAGGCCGATTGACAAAGGTGGGTTAGGCCTACCCAAGATTTTGTTTTATTATTATGCATTCGGTCTTAGACATTTGGCTCATTGGTTGCTTCCACCTGAGACAGCCCCTCCCTGGTTATGTATTGAAAAGGAAGTTCTTGCCCCTATCTCGCCACTGCAAAGCCTTTCGATTAAACTAGCCGGAGAGGTTAAGTCGCACCCCGTTATTTTGCATTTGCACTTGATATGGACAAGAGTGTTTAATTCTGATATTTATTTAAACGTAGCCTCCAGCATATGGCTGAACCCTAAACTATGTATTGATAAGTCCCCTTTCTGTTGGTCGGATTGGATTGTGAGGGGGGGTTAATACACTTGGTGACCTATATGAGAGTGGAGTATTGAGACCTTTTGAAAATTTGGTTCAACATTTTGGCATTCCCAGATCTCAGTTTTATAGGTATTTACAGCTGCGCCACCTACTCTGCACTGTTTTTGGGAGTGGCACGCAAACCCCCCCGGTGCGGCAGATACTCTGGGAGTGGTGATTGCTGCTTTTGGGAAGGGTCATGAGGCATCAGTGTATTACTCCCTGCTAATTCAGAGTCTGGGGGACGGAACTTTGAATTCTCTCAAAAAATTATGGGAGAAAGATCTAAACTTGACATTGGAGGAAGGGGTGTGGGCTAGGATCCTAAAAAATGGCTGCATCTAGAGATGCAAGGGTTCGCCTTATGCAATTTAAGATTTTACATCGATTTTATTGAATCCCCTCCAGATTGTATAGGCTTGGTCTTAAAGACACACCCACCTGCTGGCGATGTCAATCAGAGGTTGGAGACATAACTCATGTTTTTTGGGGGGGTGTTGAGATCCAGGAGTTTTGGTTGAAAGTTCAGAATCATATATGTGATGTATTGGGCACTCGGCTTTCACTTTGCCCCAGACTCTGTATTTTGGGCGATGGGGTGGTCATCAACATTGAGAATCGGCACATAAAGAGTTGGGTCCTAACGAGCATCATGATTGCCAGACAGGTTATTTTAAGGGGTTGGAGGTCGGTTGGAGCACCCTCATTTCATGAGTGGTGCTCGGAGATGGGGAGGGTTGCGGCCTTTGAGGAAGGGATCTATAGAAGGCTGGGAAATCTGGGGTTATTTGATAGGAAATGGGGCAGATATTTGGCGTTTTTGGAAGGCTTTCGAGGAGGGGTAGTGGAGAAGGATCTTTAGGTTTAAATATGTGTGCAATTGTTTTTTTTTTTTTTTGAAAATATGCTTTTATTTATTTATTTATTGTGTGTGCATGTATTCTTTTTTTTTTTATATATATACTTATGACCACTGGGGTGAATGTTTGTGTCGGGTGGGGGTGTTCGGGGGGGGAAGGGTTTAATTGTATAATTTGATTCCGCATTTTCTGTGATGTTTATGTAATTTGTTGAATGGAATCAATAAAAATTGTTAATATCAATAACTTAAATGTTGTCAACAACTGTGTAGCAAAAACAAAAATACAAAAGAAAGAAACACAAGCAGATAAACATCAAGCAGATGACAGTACTTGACATCATGAATTTGGCCTCTAAACTAGATCAGCTACTGTATGTGGAGAAGCCAAGTGTCTGTCTATGCCAGCAACAGTCTGGTTCTCAGTGACTGAATTCAAGCTGAACATTTTTTACTGTCAAGACCCAGAAAGACTTCGTGCACAGCCTCAAAAAGTTACTTCCACTGTTTAGGATACTCAATATAGAGAAAGCAAACCAGGCCAAATAGCACTCCAAAGGCAGTTGGAAAGTTTGGAAGGCTGTTCATGACAACTTCTTCCTTCAGCACTACAGGCACGTCCACCAATGAACCAAGGAATTCACACAGATCTCCTGAAGTCTCAATGAAACCAAAATGCATCCTTCTGGTCTGCCTGTCTGATTTGAAACACAAAAATGTTAAAAATAATAAAAGATATATAAAAAAAAAAGTCAATGCATCACAGTGTTTTGTTTCACTAAGTTGATTAGCATGAAATTTCTTTTTTTGTTATTAAAATGTTTTATTGATTCATAAATTAACACAAGAAATACAACAACATCTATATAATGAATCAAAAACTTTTAACATTAAACCCCCACTATATCCCCTCCCCCTACCAAACTCTCAAACCACCCTGACCCCCCACGAACACCCCTGTGGTCAGT
Organism: Myxocyprinus asiaticus; assembly: GCF_019703515.2. Lineage (NCBI taxonomy): Eukaryota > Metazoa > Chordata > Actinopteri > Cypriniformes > Catostomidae > Myxocyprinus > Myxocyprinus asiaticus. Next base: position 44,419,092 of record NC_059373.1, read on the forward strand.
AGAATATAGACACACACACACAGAAAACTAAAACCACAACATAAAATAACATACAATAATCAAGTATAATAATAATAATAAAAAAAAATTAAAAATTTTTTTTTTAAATTACTCCCTCCACCGCCCCACCTCGAGATTCCCTCAAAAATGCTAAATAATTGCCCCATTTCTTACTGTAAGTTTCCCTAACCCCTATCCTAATACTCGACCCCTCCTCGAAGGCAGCCACCCTCCCCATCTCCGCGCACCATTCCGGGAACGAGGGTGCTCCATCCGACTTCCAACTCCTCAAAATAACCTGTCTACCAATCATCACACCGGTCAAAACCCAGTCCTTCATGTGCTTATCTACCAAATCCATGACCTCCCTATCACCCAAAATACAGAGTCTGGGGCAGAACAAGACCTGAGTGCCCAACACATCACACACAAAACTTTGCACCTTCAGCCAAAATTCTTGGATCTTAAGGCACCCCCAAAAAACATGGATGGTGTCTCCATCTTCAGTATGGCATTGCCAGCAGATGGGTGTGTCCTTAAGACCAAGTCTATACAATCTAGAGGGGGTCCAATAAAATCTATGTAAAATCTTAAATTGCATAAGGCGAACCCTTGCATCTCTAGATGCAGACTTTATGTTTTTTAGAATCCTTGCCCACACTCCCTCCTCCAATACCAAGTTTAAATCTTTCTCCCATAATCTTTTAAGAGAATTTAAAGCTCCGTCCCCCAGACTCTGAATTAACAAGGAGTAATACACTGATGCCTCATGACCCTTCCCAAAAGCAGCAATCACCACTTCCAGAGTATCTGCCACTCTAGGGGGGTGTATGCTACTCCCAAAACAGAGCAGAGCAGGTGGCGCAGCTGTAAATACTTATAAAACTGAGATCTGGGAATCCCAAAATGTTGAACCAAATTTTCAAAAGATCTCAATACTCCACCCTCATATAGGTCACCAAGTGCATTAACCCCCCTCACAATCCAATCTGACCAACAGAAAGGGGACTTATTAATGCATAGTTTAGGGTTCTGCCATATGCTCGAGGCAACATTTAAATAAATATCAGAATTAAACACTCTGGACACTTTTGTCCATATCGAGTGTAAATGCAAAATAACGGGGTGCGACTTAACCTCTCCAGCTAGTTTAATCGAAAGGCTTTGCAGTGGCGAGATAGGGGCAAGAACTTCCTTTTCAATACAAAACCAGGGAGGAGCTCTCTCAGGTGGAAGCGACCAATGAACCAAATGTCTAAGACTGAATGCATAATAATAAAATAAAATCTTGGGTAGGCCTAACCCACCTTTGTCAATCGGCCTATGTAATTTACTGAAATTTAACCTGGGACTCTTACCATTCCAAATGAAGGACTTCACTATGCTATCAAATTGCTTAAAATAAGAGAGAGGGACATCTACAGGGAGAGACTGTAGCAGATAGTTAAATTTTTGGAATGCAATTCATTTTAATAACATTAACCTTCCCAATCATCGATAAGTGTAATGAAGCCCACCTGTCCACATCATTCGAAAACCTTTTTATTAAGGGATCAAAATGAACTCTGACTAAATCAGACAAATTTGCTGGGAATAAAATTCCCAAATACTTAATTCCCTGTTTGGGCCACATGAAGGCGCCCGGCTGGAAAGCCGTTACTGGACAATACGCTGTCAAAGCCAAAGCTTCGGATTTAGACCAATTGACTCTGTATCCTGAGAATTTGGAAAAGGAGTTAATAATTTTGTGGAGGCAAGGCATGGATCTAGTGGGGTCGGAGACGAATAATAAAATATAATCTGCATAAAGCAGAAGCTTATGCGCTACACCTCCCGCCGTCACCCCTGGAAAATCATCCTCCTTTCTTATCGCGGCTGCTAATGGTTCCAGGGCAAGACAGAACAATAATGGGGAAAGAGGGCAACCCTGCCGGGTGCCCCTATCCAGAGTAAAATAATCTGAAATTAACCCATTTGTTTGTACCGCTGCTACAGGGTGTCTATAAAGTAACTTAATCCAACCAATAAATTTATTCCAGAACCCATACCTTTCCAAAATCTTGAAAAGATAATCCCATTCTACCATATCAAACGCCTTTTCGGCGTCAAGAGCGATGGCAGCAACCGGAGATTGTTCATTTGCTACTGACCACATGATATTGATGAAACGCCTAATATTATCAGAAGAACTACGGCCTCGAATAAACTCCACCTGATCTATATGTATAAGAGATGTCATAACTTTACTTAATTGATTAGCCAGAATTTTGGACAAAATTTTTACATCTAACTGGATCAGCGAAATTGGGCGGTAACTTTTACACTCGCTTGGATCTTTATCCTTTTTTAGAAACAGACTGATCCGGGCTTGTGTCATGGTTGGCGGAAGCTTTCCATTCTTTAATGAATCAGTATAAACTTCTAACAAAAGTGGCGCCAGTTCTGTAGCATAAGATTTGAAAAACTCAGCGGCAAAGCCGTCAGGCCCTGGAGCCTTGCCTGTAGGCAGGGACTTAATTACCTCATCAAGCTCCTCCAAGTTTATCTCAGAATCAAGAGAGTTTTTTTGCTCATTCGTCAGTTTAGGGAGTTCTAATGGTTCCACAAAGTTCCTAATATCTTCATCAGTAGACGAAGACGTGGACCTATAGAGATCAAGATAAAAGCATTATTAAAAGCTTTAAAAGCATTATTAATATCAATAGCCGAGGTAAATATTTCACCACAAGCAGATTTCACTGAGGGAATGATAGAAAAAGACTCTCTCTGCTTTATATATCTAGCCAAAAGTTTTCCTGCTTTATCACCCGACTCAAAGTATATGGTCTTGCCCTGAATAACCAAAACTCCACTTTCTGTGACAGAATAGTATTATATCTGTATTTCAAACGAGTCAATTCTCTGAGGCCATCAGATGACATACGGCGCTTCAGCTCTGCCTCTGCACTTTTAATATTTCCTTCCAACTCCACGAGTTCTCGTGCTTTGGATTTTTTGTTGAATGAGGAATACTGTATGATCCGACCCCTAAGAACCGCCTTAAGTGCCTCCCAAGCCACACCCACAGAGGATACCGAGGACCAGTTGGTCTCCATATAAACACTGATTTCAGTCTTTAACATTTGTTGGAAATCAGGATTTTGCAAAAGGGATACATTAAGGCGCCAACTATAAGATTTATTTTTCTCTATATGTGACATCACCTCTAAACTCACCAGGGTGTGATCTGAGACTAAGATATTTCCAATTGAGCAATCAACAACAGATGAAATAAGGGATTTGGATATTAAAAAAAAATCTATTCTAGAATAATTCTTGTGGACTGATGAAAAAAATTTATAGTCCCTACCAGATGGGTTCAAAAGTCTCCAAATGTCTGTAAGACCAAGATTTTTACACATCCTGTGAAGTGTCAATGTTGCTCTAGGGGGTTTACACACTTTTGCTTCACTATGATCAAGCACTGAGTCCATCAAAAGATTAAAGTCTCCTCCCAATATTATATCATGAAGGGTGCCAAAGGTTTGCAACATCCCTTCAAGATCTATAAAAAAGCCCTGATCATCAGCGTTAGGTGCGTAAATATTAGCCAAAATCAACCTTTGCCCTTGAATTTCAGCTAAAACACTAATTACTCTTCCTAATTTATCTTTGCTCTGTTTGAGACATTTGAATTGTAGATGTTTATTTACCAATATAATGACTCCCTTGCTCTTACTTGAGCCAACTCTAAAGAAAACATGTCCACCCCATATCTTCCCAAATTTTTCAGCTTCCTGTGGGGAGAGATGTGTTTCTTGAAGAAACACTATATCATATTTCTTACGTTTAAGAAAAGTAATAACCTTCTTTCTTTTTATGGGGTGCCCCAACCCATTCACATTCCATGTGGAGAGAGACAACATATTCATATTAACATTTGACATATTGATATAGAAGAAAAAATAAATTGTGTGTCAAAAACAAAATTATATAGACCACATTCCCCAATAGTGAAACAATCAACCCCCGAACAAAACAAACAGAAAAAAGAAAAATGTGCGCATTAACCCCGCCCACGACAGCGCCAACCAGCGACAATCCCTCTAAACTCAAAAGGTCCATGAATGCCCACGAGTCCCCACGACAACTTTGCCATCGGATTGCTCAATTTTGCCTCACAAATTTGTGAGGCAAAATTACATAACAGAAAATACTTTGTAAAATAAACCCAGTCAATAGGAAGAATGAACACTAAGAACGTGTAGATTCATTCACAGAACTGTTTTAAAGGTGTGATCTTCCACAAGACAAATTCCAGCTGATATAAAACCGTTCATATTCCTCGGACAGACAAACGAATGTTCAGTGAGCCAGCTGTTATGAGTTCAGCGGATGACGTAATCATTCCAATGTCCCATAAAATAAAAAAAAACTCAACAAAACAAACTACAGCCAGCAGGAGGAATAAGCACGAAGAACGAACAGATTAATCCACAGCTGTTCCGTGGAGTGTTATTCAACAGAACAAGCTCCAGCCGCTAGGCAGAACCAATACAAAACAAAACAACACCGGCATCCCGGTTCCCCGGATGGTCAAGTCAATTCACTCGGAGGCTGCATAAAAGTATATACCATGACTTACATAATCCGTCAGCTGTATAAAAAACATCCTTTGTGTGAGCAGCATGTAGATATTTTGCGGTCATCCGTAGTGTCCACTCTCAATCTGTCCGGGAACTTCAATGCAAAAGTAATCTTTTATCAATGCAAAAGTTTCTTTAAGGAAAAGTGTTATTCACAAAACAAGCTCCAGCCGCTCAGCGGAGCCAACGCAAAAAACCCAAAATGTCGCCCAGCATCCTCAAGAGTTAGTACAGCGAGTCAGGCCCACTCACATGAGAAACATCCAATGGTTTACTCAGTCACTGATTCTATAAAAGACATTGCCAGATTTGGACATGTGAATACTTTGTAACCGACCTTCGTTTCTATTCTCAGTTTGGCAGGAAACATCAGAGCAAACGAGATGTTTTTCTGATGTAAGAGTTTCTTACATTCCTTGAACCGATCGCATTTCTCTCTTGTCAAACTCGCAAAGTCCGGGAACAAGAAAATATTATGATTCTTCCAAGAAAGTTTCCCTTTGCTCCTCGCTTGGCGCAACACAAGATCTTTATCGGATGATCTCAGAAATCTGGCCAGAATCGATCTAGGCCTGTCTCCCTCAGCAGATCTGTGAGACGGGACTCTGTGAGCTCACTCAATTTCCAGTTTGTGGCCTGTTATGTCGAGCAGACTCGGGAAAAACTCGTCTAGGAATTTCACCATATCTCTGCCCTCCTCAAGCTCAGGAATTCTAACAATTCGAACGTTATTCCTGCGGCTTCTATTTTCAAGATCTTCAAGCTTTTCAAGGAGATGTTCCAGATCAACTTTGGTCGCGGGTGGATTAGCGCTTAATTCCCTCTCCGAAGTTTCCAGAAAATCGATTCGTTTTTCAACATCAGTCACTCTTGTACCTAACTCGGAGAATTTTATTTCCATCGCCGTGATCGATCGACGTATTACAGCGAGATCCTCCAAGTCAGCAAGAATCTTCGTCAACATCACCGACATGTTGGACAGCTGACGCCGGATCTCCTCTCTCGCAGCGCCATCCAAATCGAGTCCCCGGTCTGTAGGCCTGTCGGGGCTTTCATCCTGAACACGTTAGTGTCTTTTAATGTCTCCTGAGCCCGAGGATTTTGACTTCTTTGCCATGTTTTGCAACAAAGGGCAAATGTGTAACTGGGTGTAACAAATTTCACCAGATTATAATATGAAAATAATTGAAAATTCAGCAAAGTGCGCAGAGCTCGTCGCTCACACGTCTGCTCCTTGCATGGCGTCCTAGCATGAAATTTCTTAACAGTTGGTACGTATTCCCGAATATAAAACTGAAGATCTCCGGGTGCCACTGACCTTCAATTCATGGCCATGTCTGTGGTCTGCATACATCAAGCATAGATTAAAATTAATAACAGAAATAATTGAGCAATTTATAGTCTGCCAAATTACCTGCTCATCTTGGCGTGTTAATAGGGCTTCAATTCTTCAACATCTCCTCTTTCGGAGTGATACATCCTGATCAGACCTTTGGCATTGACCTCCAGGACTGTGGAAAGTCGAGTGCAGATCAACTCCAATAATTCTTTTAAATTCTACATAGACCTTCAAAACAAAATGAGATAAGAGGTTATAAATAAAGGATATTGTACAGTGAACACATTCATTCAGTTTACTTAATACCTGTTAACTCTCCTATACGGTTTCTTTGGGACTGAAGTGAAATCTGGCAAGATGAGTCTTAAACACACATGTAGTCTTGAAAGTACACACACACACGCCAGTTTTTGAGTCAGTAGTGAGTCAGAAGTACTGATTGGTTTGGACGAGAAAACTCTTAAGCGATGACAAAGCAAAGGTGAATTTCTCCTATTCTGTTCATAGGAAAAAACAAAATCAATTCAGCTTGAAAAATAAATTCAAGAGAATTTAAATAAATATTACTAATATAATTGATCTTCAAGAATGACACAACTCACATTATTAAAAGTTCATTTTTAGTTTAATAAATTGCCAAGTTATTCTTACTTGAATATTCCTATAAAAGGCAATAGACTTCACTTTCAGATTACCCATGGTAGCCAATGTGTTTCCTAAAATGATACCTCACATGCCCTTGCATATTATCTTCAGCAATAAGATTCTGTGTTCAGTACAAGGTTAATTATGTAGTTATTAGCACATGGCTGGTTTAAATTATGCAAATGATTGCCATTTTATCATAGACTACTTTTAAGGGAAAACTGCCAAAGTTCGCCATCGCAGACATACAATACAGTGCAACACATCCAAATCACTGAAACACATCACAATTTTAATGCGTTAAAAGTGATAACGCGTTAAACATCTTAACAAAATTAACCAGCAAAATAAGGTAGTACATTGAGGGGGAAAATTATTTTGGTCATTTAGTTAGTTCGTAGCAGCCCGTGTCCGCTTCGCTTAAAAAAAACATTTCCACGCACATGTGAAAATTATAAAACACGTTTAAATGACAGAAATCACTTTTAATATGTTTTCGTTATGTTTTACATGGTATTCACAATGTCTGAAAATGTATATGAATTCATTCCACTCACATGTGCACAGTGTGAACTTCAAGCCGTCATGGCCGGGCGGGAAAGTCAAACTCATCAGCAGCAGAGTGGAGATGGGCGGATTGATCTTGAAAAAAATGTCAGAATACTGATGCTGTTTCCGAGGTTTCCTTCTGCGTATGGATCCTCTACATTGTAGTAAATGATTTAAAAACAATTATTATGTATCCATCACTAAAATTAATTAAATTAACTAGAATGTCAAGATATAAAAATAAATAAATAAAGGTTATCCTGCCTATTGGTGTATGATGGAAACTATTTCTCCCTCTATGGGCGATACCACTTATTTTATTTCCGATCCGATACCAAGTTCTTTTAGGCCAATATCGATACCAATACCAATACCAATACCGATATAATACTGTATTGGTACCAATAGCGATACAAATACACTGTGGCAGTGGTGGCTCAGCGGCTAAGGCTCTGGGTTACTGAACAGAAGGTTGGAGGTTCAAGCCCCAGCACTGCCAAGTTACCACTGTTGGGCCCTAGAGCAAGGCCCTTGACCCTATCTGCTCCAGGGGCGCCGTATCATGGCTGACCCTGCACTCTGACCCCAGCTTAGCTGGGATATGTGAAAAAAAGAATTTCACTGTATATGTGCAAATGTACAACATGTGATAAATACATATAATAAAAAATAATAATGATACCTCTATTAAATTGAATTTTTACGAATTCTTTGGATAAAATTAGTAACTTAAATTATTACTTACATTTTGTTGATGTATTTATGGGCCTAAACAGAAAATTATTAGGCTGCTTTGTTTACCCTTTAAAAATTAGTTAGTATAAGCCACATATATATCCTAAAAATTAACCATAGATATTATTATATGGTTACTATTACTAAAAAGAAGTTGCCATATGGATACTACAGTAATCAGGGCTCCAGACTGCGACTAAACGAATTGACTATAATTGACTAAACTAAAAAAATAATTGATTGCGACAATAATTTAAAGGTGCAGTATGTAAGATTCAGAAACCCTTGTTATTAATGACACCTGTGGCCATTAAGTGAACTGCAGCCAGCTACCTGTTGCTCGTGCTCACGCACACACTCCATAGGGACGCGAGGGAGCATCTACCAAAACAATGACGTAACATACAAAGAGGCTGAACGTGATTCACTGACATCATGCTGACAGATGTAGCATAATTAAAATTACACAGTAGATTGTTTTACTACAAACTTTGAGACTGCATATTATATTTAACTCTCCAGTACTGGAACAGGGCTAAAACAAAGTGTGGATATAGGTCTGACTATGCGAGACTGCAGTTTGAAGTAATCACTTTTCTTTGCATGATACATTGACTGCATTTATACGATAGCCTATGTCGGCGTTAGCTAGCTAGCCAGCTTTATCAATACCTGTTAGCTAAATTTGGTGGATGATTTATAAAATAGACTGTACATTATAAATATGTTGACACAATTCAGTATACTGTAATTTTGATATATCGATGCGCTATTGTTTTATAATAATAGAATGTATATATTTTCTGTATAACCAAGTTACGTTACACTAATGAACGGAGCTTTTTGCATTATCTTGAACATTGTCTAGCATTCATTTCATGTATTATCGTGGTTTACCTTGCTGAATAATTACAGATTAACATTGACATTAACCTGACTTTTAGTATAAAGAGAAGATCGTTGAAATTATTTGAAAGTTACGAAGCAAGGTAGCTTGCAATTCGTCAGCGTTAGCAGGCAAGATCAAGTTAGCTAAAATTACACAGATCAATCCTTATGGCACTAAATTTCACATGCTTTGCAGTTATTAAGCTTACCCGTCCAATAAGAAGAACGCCAATTCAGGGTCGGTTTTGATCCCCAAAACCGAACGAAGGTCCCCTCCAGGAATGAAAAGTCCTGCCGATGTTCACTCTAGTTTTCGCTCGACCACGATCACGTTCCTGCTTAGCCAGACTGGATTCAGTAGATAAATGTATTTTTATTTGTTTTATTTTTTTGCTTACTCTGAATTTGTGTAGGAGTCGGTGTTGTGCTGGGAGCTGGACGTTTGCTAGATTCCATCTCTAAGATAACTTTACCTAATGTTGCAGACTGTCTGTTGACACTGTTGAATAGTGGAAGTGAAGCTACTGTCTGAGGCAAGGCTCTCGGGAGCGCATAAACGTCACATATTTTGGATTTTCCAGGCAAATGCGACCCGCTCCCTTCCCATGAAAATCAGTCTACAGGCTTTAATAGGCAACCTAGGAAGTCCGGGAAGGGCTCATTTTTTAAGTTGCGTTACAAGCCGTTCACATCTTGGCAAAAAAAGGCGAATATTATATGAAAAATGTTACATATTGCACCTTTAAAATCTAGTCGCCATTGGCGACAGTCGGGATGTGTGCATTCATATGAGGTTTTGTCAGATATCATCTTGTGAGATATTGTACACATCTTTAGAGCACCAGTGTGTCTCGTACTGCTTTTCACCACTCTGTTGTGACGAGTAGGGATGGGTGGATCGATACTAAAGTATCGATACTTCCGATACTGATGTGGTATCAAGAATATCAATCCTCACATAAAAATATCGATTCTGAATTTATTATTTTTTAAACAAGTGATCTTATTATTTAGATTACATGAATATTAATGCATCTCATAAGTTCTGAAATGGAAAAAAAAGAATTGTATGAGCGAATTGTTGCATGGCACCGGATCTGTTTTTTTCTTCCGCTCATTTTGATGCACAGAAATGCTAAAAAACACTAGCAGTCAGACAGCGTTTACCCTTTCAGTCATAGCGCTCGTTCAAAGAGGGAGCAGTGCTTTACTGAGGTAATGACAGAAAAACTGTATCTGGAGTTATTCACAATAAGTAATGACAAATCTAGATGTGACGTATTTTAATGGGCTTGTTTGACCGTTTTTACAGGTTTATTTAAATTCAGAGTTGTTAAAACATTGATAATAATCTTTAATCCTCATTAATAAATGATACCGTTATGAAAACTTACCATGGATTTACTGTAGTAATATTGTATTAACCATGACTAGTAACTATGACTGTAGTAACTATGTTTTTTTTTATTATTATTATTATTCTTTTTGGCAGTAACCAAGATTTTGATAAAATTAACCATGGTTTTACTACAGCATTACTGTAGTATCCATATGGTAATTGGCTTTAGTAATAGTAACCATATAATAATATTTATGGTTAATTCTGAGGTTTTATATGTGGCTTATACTAACTCATTTTTAAAGGGTAAACAAAGCAGCCTAATAATTTTCTGTTTAGGCCCATAAATATATAAAATATTATAAGTAATAATAAAGTTACTCATTTTATCCAAAGAATTCGTAAAAATTCAATTTAACAGAGGTAACGATATTGGCATAAAAGTACTTGGTATCGGATCGGAAATAAAATAAGTGGTATCGCCCATCCATGGTGACAAGCTCGCTGGCTGCACGCAACAACAAACCCAGTGAACAAATGACTCTTTTGAACAGGATCTTTTTCATGAATCACCCAAAAAGAACTGAGGGTTTGAACTCAGGAGCTCAGGTTAGCAGTTTGAATCAGATTCACTTTCTCAGCAAATCAGCCATCAGTGAGCTCACAACTGGGAGTGCAGACATAAAAAAAAAAAAAAAGAGTCCCCTGTGTATTTCGGGCTTCTTTATAATTAAAAGTCCTGTATTGTGTCCCACTTTTTTTCTTCTGGTAATTATTGATTGGGATTAAAGTAGCACAATAAACTGCATCTGGGATTTCATTCAGTTTGCACTCTTGTAGTCTCTGTGTCTGGGGCCATCCAGTAACAGTAAAGAAAGACTAAGGCAATATTTTAAAACAGTTTATCTATCTATCTATCTATCTATCGATCGATCTATCGAAGATAGATAGATAGATAGATATACACATATATATATATATATATAAAATCAAGCTTTTGACTGGTACACAACTATTACACAAGGTGCAAATATTCATTGATGCTCAAGAAGAAGACACTCTACTATATGCATACTATATGTAAATATCTGTAATGTAGATTCTGAAGAGCAGTACTAAATATAAAATAAAAAATGTATCTCTTATATTTATATAAATTATGAAAGGGAATGCAAACTTATTTTCTCAACTATATATATTGTTTATTAAATCTCTGATTAATGGGTCATCAGCTGTCTTCCTTTTCTTCGGCATTCTATTTTGTTTCTGAACAAGAATCTAAATCGAGCAATTCTGTGATTTGGCGACTAAAAACAGCCATTTGGCTCCTTAATGTTTCAGTTTAGGAGCCAATGGCTCCCAAGTAATTTTTTTAGTCTGGAGCCCTGGTAATGCTGTAGTAAGCCATGGTTAATTTGATCAAAACCTTGGTTACTGCCAAAAAACGTAGTAGTCGGAGCAACATGGACGCCACGCGAGGTTCGGATGTGTGAATGGTAAGCTCTGTGCACTTTGCTAGTTTTAACACTATTAATGTCATAAACCGGTGAGATTCGATACACTCTGTTCCATAACTGTTCTAGGAGGACAATATGTCAAAGAATTCAAAATCCTCAGGCTCTGGTGACATTAAAATACACTTACATGCTCAAGCTGACACCCCCGAGCAGCAGGCCCCGAGCCAGGGAGACGATTTGGTCGGGGAAGTGCGGGAAATTTGCAAGAAATGTTGAACATGTCGGCAGTGCTGACGAAGGTCGTCGCTGACTTGGAGGATCTTGCTGTAAAATGTCGATTGATCACTGCCATGGAGACGAAATTCACTGAGATGGTTACAAGAGTGGGGGATGTCGAGAAACGGATCGATTATCTGGAGTCATCGGAGAGGGAATTATCTGCTAATCTGCTAGCGACTAAGATGGATTTGGAGCGTGTTTGGAAGAAGTTGGAGGACTTGGAAAACCGTAGCCGTCGGAATAACATCCGTATTGTTGGAATTCCTGAGGCCAAAGAGGGTCAGGATATGGTGAAATTCCTGGACGGGCTCTTTCCGAGTCTGCTCGACATAACAGGCCATAAGCTGGAAATTGAGCGAGCTCACAGGGTTCCGGCTCGGTGATCCACTGAGGGAGACAGGCCCTGATCAATTCTGGCCTAATTTCTGAGATCATCCGATAAAGATCTCGTGTTACGTGAGGCAAGGAGTAAAGGAAGGCTTTCATGGAAGAACCACAGCATTTTCTTGTTCCCAGATTTCGCGAATTCGACGAGAGAAACGTGATTGATTCAAGGACTGCAAGAAACTCTTACATCAATGGAATGTCGCTTTTGCACTGATGTTCCCGGCCAAATTGAGAATAGATGCTAAGGATGGCCGTAAAACTTTCACATGTCCCCAACAAACAATGTCCTTCATAAAGTCAATGGAGTGAGTAAGTTATTTTGTGGTACTCATGTTGTAGCCGAATGGACTGACTCACTGAACATTCACTTGACTGTATGAGGAAACTGAGCACCTTTTTTGTTTCTTTTTGTGCTGGTTCCGCCTAACAGCTGGAGTTTGTTTTGTGGAGTAACACTCCTTCAAGACAGTTGTGTGGATGAATCTGCACGTTCTTTGTGCTTATGCGAACTAGTGGCTGGAGTTTGTTTTATGAAGTATTTCTTACAAGTCATTGGAGTGATTAGGTCATTTGTTGCACTCATGTAGCAGCCGAATGGGCCGGCTCACTTTTTTCTTTTCTTTTTTGTGCTGGTTACGCCTAGTGGCTGGAGTTTTTTTTGTGGAGGAACTCACCTTCAGGACAGTTATGTGGATGAATCTACACATTCTTTGTGTTTATTCGGCCTATTGGCTGGAGTTTGTTTTATAGATTATCTTTTGTTGTGTAATTCTGTCTCACAAAATTTGTATAGAAACACCTGACTTGAGCAATCCAATGACAAAGTTGTCACGGCCTCCTGCCAACACCTCCTGCAACTCCCCTCCTCCCCCCTCCTGCTACTCAACCTGCACTTAAGATCTGTGAAGAGGAAGTGTACCATGTCTTCCAAAAACAAAAGACAAGGAAAGCACAGGGCCCCGATGTTGTTTCACCCATGTGTCTTAGATCCTGTGCTAACCAGCTGGCTCCCATCTTCACACTGATTTTCAGTAGATCACTGGAGCAGTGTGAAGTACCATGCTGCTTCAAACGCTCAATCATCATTCCTGTCCCAAAGAAACCAAAAATCACAGGACTTAATGAGTCCTGATGACTGTGGTCATGAAATCATTTGAGAGACTGGTGTTGGCCCACCTGAAGGACATCACTGGACCCTTTCAAGATCCCCTTCAGTTTGCTTATCGAGCAAACAGGTCTGTGGAGGATGCAGTCAACATGGGATTGCATCATATCCTGCAACATCTGGACAGACCAGGGACATATGCAAGGATTCTTTTTGTGGACTTCAGTTCGGCTTTTAACACCATCATCCCAGCTATTCTCCAGACTAAATTACACCAAATCTCTGTTCCCATGTCTATCTCTCAGTGGATTACCAGCTTTCTGATGGACAGGCAGCAGCCGAGATGACGATGAGTCTGCATACAGAAGGGAGGTTAAACAGCTGGCTGTCTGGTGCAGTCAAAACATCCTGGAGCTAAACATGCTCAAAACGGTGGAGATGATTGTGGACTTTAGGAGGAACACCCCAACCTCCCTCACCATTCTAAACAGCACTGTGGCAGCAGTGGAGTCATTCAGGTTCCTGGGCACTACCATCTCACAGGACCTGAAGTGGGAGACCCACATTGACTCCATTGTGAAAAAGGCCCAGCAGAGGTTGTACTTCCTTTGCCAGCTGAGGAAGTTCAACCTGCCACAGGTGCTGCTGATACAGTTCTACTCAGCAGTCATTGAGTCTGTCCTCTGCACTTCAGTAACTGTCTGGTTTGGTTCAGTTACGAAATCGGATATCAGAAGGATTTCCTACAAAGGACAGTTTGGACTGCTGAGAGGATTATTGGTTGCCCCCTGCCCTTCCTTCAAGAACTATACACTTCCAGAGTGAGGAAAAAGGCTGGAAAAATCACTCTGGACCCCACTCACCCTGCCCACTACCTTTTTGAACTGTTGCCTTCTGGCCAACACTTCAGAGCTCTGAGCACCAGAACCATCAGGCACAGGAACAGTTTTTTCCCTCAGGCTATCCATCTCATGAACAGTTAAAACTGCCTCATTGAGCAATAATTATGTGCAATTCACAGTCTAATCTTTTTTATACTTATCTAACACATCCAACCTCTTCTGCCATTACATTCCCTTGCACTGTATATAACAGATTTGTATTTCGATTTGCACTATGTATGTGTGTGTCTGTGTGTGTGTATGTGTATATATGTATGGATACAGAGTTAATTGGTCTAAATCCGAAGCTTTGGCTCTGACAGCGTACTGCCTGGTAACAGCTTTTCAGCCAGGCACCTTCCAGTGTCCCAAACAGGGGATTAAGTATTTCGGTAATTTATTCCCATCAAATTTGTGTGATTTAGTTAGAGTTAGTTTTGACCTGGAGGGTCATGTGACACCATGCAAGGAGCAGACGTGTGAGCGACGAGCTCTGCGCACTTTGCTGAATTTTCGATTATTCTCATGTTATAATCTGGTGAAATTTGATACACCCAGTTACAAATTTGCCCTTTGTTGCAAAACATGGCAAAGAAGTCAAAATCCTCGGGCTCTGGAGACATTAAAAGACACTTACGTGTTCAGGATGAAAGCCCCGACAGGCCTACAGACCGGGGACTCGATTTGGATGGCGCGGCGGGAGAAGGAATCCAGCGTCAGTTGTCCAACATGTCGGTGATGTTGACAAAGATTCTTGCTGACTTGGAGGATCTCGCTGTAATACGTCGATCGATTACGGTGATGGAAATAAAATTCTCTGAGTTAGGTACAAGAGTGACTGATGTTGAAAAACGAATCGATTTTTTGGAATCTTCGGAGAGGGAATTAACCGCTAATCCCCCCGCGACCAAAGTTGATTTGGAACATCTCTTTGAAAAGCTTGAAGATCTTGAAAATAGAAGCCGCAGGAATAACGTTCGAATTGTTGGAATTCCTGAGCATGAGGAGGACAGAGATATGGTGAAATTCCTAGACGAGTTTTTCCCGAGTCTGCTCGACATAACAGGCCATAAGCTTGAAATCGAGCGAGCTCACAGAGTCCCAGCTCACAGATTTGCTGAGGGAGACAGGCCCCGATCAATTCTGGCCAGATTTTTGAGATCATCTGATAAAGATCTTGTGTTGCGCCAGGCGAGGAGCAAAGGGAAGCTTTCTTGGAAGAACCATAATATTTTCTTGTTCCCAGACTTTGCGAGTTCGACAAGAGAGAAACGTGATTGGTTCAAGGAATCTAAGAAACTCTTACATCAGAAAAAGTTCTCGTTTGCTCTGATGTTCCCGGCCAAATTGAGAATAGAAATGAAGGTATTTCGCAAAGTATTTACATGTCCAAATCTGGCAATGTCTTTTATAGAATCAATGTCTGAGTAAACCATTGGATGTTTCTCATGTGAGTGGGTCTGACTCTCTGTACTTACTCTTGAGGAAGCTGGGCGACATTTTAGGTTTTTTGCATTGCGGCCGGAGCTTGTTTTGTGAATAACACTTTTCCTTAAAGAAACTTTTACATTGATGAAAGATTACTTTTGCACTGAAGTTCCCGGACAGATTGAGAGTGGACACTATGGATGACCACAAAATATCTACATGCTCACACAAAGGATGTCTTTTATAAAGCTGACGGATTGTGTAAGTCATGGTATATACTTTTATGCGGCCTCCAAGTGAATTGACTCGATCATCCGGGGAACCGGGATGCCGGTTTTGTTTCTTTTTGTATTGGTTCCGCCTAGCGGCTGGAGCTTGTTCTATTGAATAACACTTCTTTGGAACAGCTGTGGATTAATCTGTTGATTCTTCGTGCTTATTCCTCCTGCTGGCTGTGGTTTGTTTTGTTGAGTTTTTTTTTACAAGACATTGGAATGATTACATCATCCGCTGAACTCATAACAGCCGGCTCACTGAACATTCGTTTGTCTGTCCAAGGAATCTGTACGGTTTTATATCAGCTGGAATTTGTTTTGTGGAGGAACACACCTTTGAGACAGTTCTGTGAATGAATCTACATGTTCTTTGTGTTCATTCTTCCTGTTGACTGGGTTTATTTACAAAGTATTTTCTGTTATGTAATTTTGCCTCACAAATTTGTGAGGCAAAATTGAGCAATCCGATGGCAAAGTTGTCGTGGGGGCTCGTGGGGGCTCGTGGGCATTCATGGACCTTTTGAGTTTAAAGGGATTGTCGTCGGTTGGCGCTTTCGTGCGCGGGGTTAATGCGCACATTTTTCTTTTTTCTGTTTGTTTTGTTCGGGGGGGTGTTCGGGGGTTGATTGTTTCACTAATGGGGAATGTGGTCTGTATAATTTTGTTTTTGACACACGGTTTGTTTTATTTTATTATATCAATATGTCAGTTGTTAATATGAGTGTACTATCTCTCTCCACATGTAATGTAAATGGGTTGGGGCACCCCATAAAAAGAAGGAAGGTTATTACTTTTCTTAAACGTAAGAAATATGATATAGTGTTTCTTCAAGAAACACATCTCTCCCCACAGGAAGCTGAAAAATTTGGGAAGATATGGGGTGGACATTTTTTAGTGCTGGATCAAGAGCAAGGGATTATATTGGTAAATAAACATCTACAATTCAAATGTCTCAAACAGATTAAAGATAAATTAGGAAGAGTAATTATTGTGTTAGTTGAAATTCAAGGGCAAAGGTTGATTTTGGCTAATATTTACGCACCTAACGTTGATGATCAAGGCTTTTTTATAGATCTTGAAGGGATGTTGCAAGCCGCTGGCATTCCTCATGATATAATATTGGGAGGAGACTTTAATCATTTGATGGACTCAGTCCTTGATCATAGTGAAACAAAAGTGTGTAAGCCCCCTAGAGCAACACTGACGCTTCACAGGATGTGTAAAAATCTTGGTCTTACAGATATTTGGAGACTTTTGAACCCATCTGGTAGGGACTATACATTTTTTTTCATCAGTTCATAAGATTTATTCTAGAATAGATTTTTTTTTTAATATCCAAATCCCTCATTTCATCTGTTGTTGATTGCTCAATTGGAAATATCTTAGTCTCAGATTATGCTCTGGTGAGTTTAAAGGTGTTGCCATATACAGAGAAAAAGAAATCATATAGTTGGCACCTTAATGTGTCCCTTTTGCAAAATCCTGATTTCCAACAAATGTTAAAGACTGAAATCAGTGTTTATATGGAGACCAACTGGTCCTCAGTATCCTCTGTGGGCGTGGCTTGGGAAGCACTTAAGGCGGTTCTTAGGGGTTGGATCATACAGTATGCCTCATTCATTAAAAAATCCAAAGCACAAGAATTTGTGGAGTTGGAAGGAAATATTAAAAGTGCCAAGGCAGAGCTGTATGTCACCTGATGGCCTCAGAGAATTGACCCGACTGAAATATAGATATAATACTATTTTGTCACGGAAAGTGGAGTTTTGGTTATTCAGGGCAAGACAGTCATACTTTGAGTCGGGTGACAAAGCAGGAAAACTTTTGGCTAGATATATAAAGCAGAGAGAGTCTTTTCCTATCATTCCCTCAGTGAAATCTGCTTGTGGTGAAATATTTACCTCGGCTATTGATATTATTAATGCCTTTAAAGAGTTCTATCTTGATCTCTATGGTTCCACGTCTTCATCCACTGATGAAGATATTAGGAACTTTGTGGAACCATTAGATCTCCCTAAACTGACGACTGTGCAAAAAAAGTATCTTGATTCTGAGATAACCTTGGAAGAGCTTGATGAGGTAATTAAAGCCTTGCCTACAGGCAAGGCTCCGGGGCCTGATGGCTTTTCCTCTGAGTTTTTCAAATCTTATGCTACAGAACTGGCTCCACTTTTGTTAGAAGTTTATAAGGAATCATTAAAGGACGGAAAGCTTCTGCCAACCATGACACAAGCCCGGATCAGTCTGATTCTAAAAAAGGACAAAGATCCAAGCGAGTGTAAAAGTTACCGCCCAATTCCCTGATCCAGTTAGATGTAAAAATTTTGTCCAGAATTCTGGCTAATCGATTAAGTAAAGTTATGACATCACTTATACATATAGATCAGGTGGGGTTTATTCGAGGCCATAGCTCTTCTGATAATATTAGGCGTCTCATCAATATCATGTGGTCAGTAGCGAATGATCAATCTCTGGTTGCTGCCATCTCTCTTGATGCCGAAAAGGCATTTGATATGGTAGAATGGGATTATCTTTTTAAGATTTTGGAAAGGTATAGGTTCGGGAGTACATTTATTGGTTGGATTAAGTTACTTTATAGACACCCTGTAGCAGCGGTGCAAACAAATGGGTTAATTTCAGATTATTTTACTCTGGATAGAGGCACCCGGCAGGGTTGCCCTCTTTCCCCATTATTGTTCTGTGTTGCCCTGGAACCATTAGCAGCTGCGATAAGAAAGGAAGATGATTTTCCAGGGGTGATGGCGGGAGGTGTGGCGCATAAGCTTCTGCTTTACGCAGATGATATTTTATTATTCGTCTCCGACCCTACTAGATCTATGCCTTGCCTCCACAGAATTATTAACTCCTTTTCCAAATTCTCAGGATACAAAGTCAATTGGTCTAAATCTGACAGCGTACTGTCCAGTAACGGCCTTCCAGCCAGGTGCCTTCCAGTGGCCCAAACAGGGAATTAAGTATTTGGGAATTTTATTCCCAGCAAATTTGTCTGATTTAGTCAGAGTTCATTTTGATCCCTTAATAAAAAGGTCTTCGAATGATGTGGACAGGTGGGCTTCATTACACTTATCGATGATTGGGAAGGTTAATGTTATTAAAATGAATTGTATTCCAAAATTTAATTACCTGCTACAATCTCTCCCTGTAGATGTCCCCCTCTCTTATTTCAAGCAATTTGATAGCATAGCGAAGATCTTCATTTGGAATGGTAAACGTCCCAGGTTAAATTTCAGTTAGTTACATAGGCCGATTGACAAAGGTGGGTTAGGCCTACCCAAGATTTTATTTTATTATTATGCATTCAGTCTTAGACATTTGGTGGGCAAGGATTCTAAAAAACATAAAGTCTGCATCTAGAGATGCAAGGGTTCACCTTATGCAATTTAAGATTTTACATAGATTTTATTGGACCCCCTCTAGATTGTATAGGCTTGGTCTTAAGGACACACCCATCTGCTGGCGATGCCATACTGAAGATGGAGACACCATCCATGTTTTTTGGGGGTGCCTTAAGATCCAAGAATTTTGGCTGAAGGTGCAAAGTTTTGTGTGTGATGTGTTGGGCACTCAGGTCTCGTTCTGCCCCAGACTCTGTATTTTGGGAGATAGGGAGGTCCTGGATTTGGTAGATAAGTACATGAAGGACTAGGTTTTGACCAGTGTGATGATTGGTAGGCAGGTTATTTTGAGGAGTTGGAAGTCGGATGGAGCACCCTCGTTCCCGGAGTGGTGCGCGGAGATGGGGAGGTTGGCTGCCTTCGAGGAGGGGTTGAGCATTAGGGTGGGGGTTAAGGAATCTTACAATAAGAAATGGGGCAATTATTTAGCATTTTTGAGGGAATATCGAGGTGGGGCAGTGGAGGAAGTAATTTAGAGTTTAGTTTTTCTTTTTTTTTTTTTAATTATACTTGATTATTGTATGTTATTTTATGTTGTTGTTTTAGTTTTCTGTGTGTGTGTCTATATTCTATTGACCACAGGGGTGTTCGTGGGGGGGGGTCAGGGTGGGTTGAGAGTTTGGTAGGGGGAGGGGATATAGTGGGGGTTTAATGTTTAAAATGTTTAATTCATTATATAGATGTTGTATTTTTTGTGTTAATTTATGAATCAATAAAAATGTTAATAACAAGCATTGGTTAACGTGAATTAAAAATGAACAAAACAGCATTTATTAATCTTGGTTAATGTTAATTTCAACATATAGCAATACAAATTTGTACTATGAACTAACAATAAGCAATTTAATTTTTATTAACTAACATTCACCCTAGAATGAGGATTCTCTCGATGTTTGCTCGCTCTCGTGCCGGCCCGGGTGTGTATGACTTTCTTTTGTCTGCTGAGCACGGGTGGGGATTTTTGGAGGAGTGTCTCGGCTCTGTGGGTGCATTCGGTGCGGGTGAGTGGTGGCCAGAAATGTGAAGGTACAAATGCACATGGAGGCAGCATAAAATTAATACGTATGTCTCCAGTGGTTTGGTCCATGTCTTGTGAGGTTGTGTGGTGGGTGTGGGTGAAAAGCAGATCAATATTTGGGTCCTTTTTTTTTACTATATATCTCAACTTTCACTACACATTTTTCTTCTTTTGGTTTTGGCAATTTGCATTCTTCATGCATATCGCCACCTACTGGGGAGGGAGGAGAATTTATGGGATAAAGGGACTTGGATTTGTATCTGTTTCTCAACCACACCTGTCATACTGCTTCGGGAGACATGCATTTGACCACTGGAGTCATATGGATTACTTGCTGCCTTTGTGTCCTTTTTTGGAGCTATAAAGATCTGGCCAGCGTTCACTTGCATTGGGTGGGCCGGCGGTGCTTGGATGTTCTTCTGGGGATCTTCGTTTGTGTTCGGTGGAGGATGGAGGGTCCTGCGCATCTGGGGTGGCATGGGGGTTGAGTAGGTGATAGGGGGGTTGTCATTTTTGGGTGAACTATCCCTTTGACAAAGATAAATAAATGCTATAAAAATTAAAGTGTTCATTTTTGGTTCATGATATCTAATGCATTAACTAATGTTAACGAATGGAACCTTATTGTAAAGTGTTACCAAATTTTAATTGTCATATCAATGCATCCTCCTAATGCATCAATGCATTTTTACACCCCTTCTGTTCATACAGTTTCCAAAAGAGTTTCTATTATATTGCACTTGCTTCCTTTAATAGTAAATCAAATTCTTGTGTGGTGTAAACACAAAAAAAAAAAAAAAAAAAAAAAGGCGATGTGATAGAAAAATAGGCCTGTGATGTAGCCTAGAAAAAATAGGCCTGTGATGTAGCCTACAATAAACCTAATGTATTATAAACATGACGTGCACACAGAATAAAAGATAGTTTAACCCATTAAGCAGTCTGCACCTCATTGAAAATAGCCTTCTTAATCAGCAGATTAAAAAAATGGCATACCTAGCCAAAAAAGTCATTTTCTAGACTAATTACTCAAAAGCATAAATTTTTTGATGAGCAAAATTAACACGTCAGCATAGAAAGACAGGACTTGACTCACCTGAGGTGATTATCCTGCGCTTGAAAAGCCCGCTCGGTGGGAAAATAATTTACAAGCACACACAGATTTAAAGAAGACTCAAATGTGAAACATCCGACTTTCAAGCCAACGTTTCAGAAATCCGCTTCCTGCACCACCGCCGAAGTGATTTTTACAGCTACTTTAGCTGCACACTGTCACTGGAGTCCAGTTCATGACTGCAGCAGCTGAAAGTGCTCAAAACAAACACTTTCATGACATAATGCCTTCATTTTACACCAAGACAAGCGGATATTTCAAGATTAAAATTGCAGCACGGTAAATTTTGGCGATTACGATAACGTGGGTTTGTCTGTGTCATGATCATTTTCAGGGTGATTCTGTAACTCTTATGCAGAGACTAAAAACGGTTCAAGGAACGAAAACCGAAAACGAACGATATTTTTAGCAGAACGTAACCTAAAACAAAGTGAGCGTTATTTAACTGCTTATAACTGATTAATTTTGTTCTGATAATTTTTTAATGAAACCAAACACCAAAGGGTTTATCACAGTGAATTTTTGGAAATACACCACTTCATGCTGCCAGAAAAAATGAAACTGCTGTATCATACATTTCTTTGCCTAATTCCCCGTTGCAGATGTCACATTCTCTGAATGAAGACCTTTTTAAAAACGATGTATATTTACTACATACACATGCACAGCTAATCCAGATACAAGGAAAACATTATTAGAGGTAAAAAGCACATTTCTCAGTTGTTTCCAGGTCTTCAATGAATTATTGTTAGTTATGATTCATTAATACAGATTTGATGTTGCTGGGTTTTGAATCAGAAGCAGATCTGTAAATAAAATTATACTTACTGTTAATTAACTGCTTGTTAGGGGTCCAAGCACTGAAGGTGCAGGAACCCTATTGTATGAGTTCCAATTTTCTTATTTTCTTCTTCTTCTTAAGTCGTAGAGATTCCAAACTTGGCAGGATGGTTCCAAATCCCCCCCCCCCCACTACTTAAGCATACAGACACACATCCATCAGACACTAGGTGGCGCTACTGCGAACAAAACAAACAAAAATCACAATTTGAGCCTTAAATCTTGGGCCGTAAGGGCTAGAAACAAAATTATTTTTTCCTCTGATTCCTTGCGTCATGCCGAAGAGTCCCCCCCACCACCACCAGAATTTTGCTCCGCCCCTTCGTTTTCCCACTATTTTAGATTGTTTGAAAAAAATTCAAAACGAACTCGTCCTAGGCCATTTGCCTGATCAGAACCAAACCAGTGCAGAATGATTCAGCAGAGTCCCAATATGAAAATTTAGCAAAGGAATTTTGAAATTCTGATTTATCTTCAAATGGTACGTCAAAATGTTCATGTCCATTTTACTAAAACAGTTATAACTTTAGCTATTATCACCATATTTGGTAAACTTATGTATGGGCTCATGCTGAGGGACACAACAAATATTGCACACCTTTGCCTCTTGGTGGCGCTACAATAATTAAAAAACTAAAAATGGTTCTAACTATGGAACCGTTGGTCCGATCAACTTGAATTTTTCATACCTTTAAAAACATGGTCGCCAGCAGCCAATCAATTTTCAGCAGCTAATAACATCAAATCTGAATGGCCGGCCATTACAAAACTTGAGATATTTATACACAGTGTCTAAATGAGGCTGTGTACCAAGTTTTGTGAGAATCGGCCACAAGGTGGCACTATAACAAAAACATTTACGTTTTTGCTAATTACTTCGCATCCGAGCACATTAAAATCAAAATGCTTTTTACCTCTAAATCCTTGCATTAAGTCCTACAAAATGTACATCTCAGTTTTATTTCATTTTATAAAATGTTTCTGCCAGTCTAATTTACTGAAAACTTTTCAAAGTTATCAAAAGAATTTTGATCCATTAAATCGTCTAGAAGATACAAGCCGATATATTTGACAAGTGTGGCACATTATGACTAATATTCCTGTATCTTGTGTGCACAAATGCCAAACTTCAAAAAACGGTGTAAATATGGAAAACAGGACATTCTGAGGAATCGTACTAAATTTCATGGATTTATGATGAATGGGGGGCTAACAGCAAATTTTTAATAATCAGCCATTTATCTGACCAATGAAAGCTGTAATACTATTTTTTGTCCACCAGAGGGAGCCACAGGATAAGAAACCTTTTTAAGTCTAAGGCTTTCATGAGTGTATGAGTGAATATATATTTATTTGAAGAAACGTCTGTTTCTACACTGACAGTGTCTTCTGACTTTTATAATATTAGTTTGCAAATAAATCTGTGATTTCCAAAATTATTATAGATAATCAAATGTCACCTTAATTTTCACATATCCTAAAAATATTGAAAACATATTTGTCAAGTTGCCAGACATGATTAACTGACACATTGTTATAGTGATACGTTTACATATGTCTGGAATTATATTATGTGTTTATTTTTCTATTATCCCCGTTTCTGTCTTGCGTCATTTCTATATGGCTGCGTCCAAAAACTGTAAAATGCTGCCTTAAAACCAGCCCAAATGTGCCCCATAGGCATACTACGGCAAGGCTCTTGCCCATGAAAACAATTGTTTCCTACTATGACAAGACAATGAATTTTGTGGGATCATATCTCCCAGTCAGAATGTCGTAGAGACATAGGGGTGGGCTCATTTCACTCGGGCTACCAATCAGTCTTTAAGTATCATCTTGGAAATGTCCCTAGCAACCACCCACATAAATTTCAATTCAAAATTGGCTCAGAAGGGTATCTTCAGAACAGAATTTTGAAGACACTTGGCGATTGGATCTTTTGAGTTAGTAATCAGCCAATAAGAATCTCTCTGGTCACTGGCTAGCCACACCCTAGCAACCATTTAGAGCACCCTAGCAACCAGCCCTATTGACTTCCTTTAAAAATAGCTGAGAGTGATATCTTTGGATCAGAATGTCCTAGAAAATGACAGTTTGCTTGTTTTACTTGGGTGAGCAATCAAACTTCAGATATAATCATAGAAACTACTTAGCCACACCCTAGCAACCATTTAGAGCAACCTAGCAAGCAAACCCCATTGGCTTCCATTCAAAATGGCTGAGAATGATATCTTTGGATCAGAATGTCCTAGAGAAATGACAGTTTGCTTGTTTTACTTGGGTGATCAAGCAGACTTCAGGTATAATTATGGAAACTACTTAGCCATGCCCTAGCAACCATTTATAGCACCCTAGTAACCAATTCCCATTGACTTCCATTCAAAATGCTTAGATGGGCATCTCAGGATCAGAATGTCGTAGAGACTTCTGGGTTCGTTCATTGGACTCAGGGTAGCAAGGAGCCTTTTGAGTATCACCTTGGTAACTGCCTAGCAACCAGATGCGGTTACCCTTGCAACCAAGTAACAACTCACATTTCTCTGCACCAGAACATCGTACAGACTTCCGACTTCATTCATTTGTCTCAGGGTAGCAAGGAGCCTTTTGAGTATCACCTTGGTGACTGACTAGCAACCAGAAGGGGTTACCCTAGCAACCAAGTAATAAATCACATATCTCTGCACCAGAACATCGTAGACACTTCCAGGTTGACTTATTTCACTCAGGATGGCAAGTAGCCTTGATAAGTATCACCCTGGTAACTGCCTCGCAACCTGATGGGGTTACCCTAGCAACCAAGTAATAAATCACATATCTCTGCACCAGAACATCGTAGAGACATCCAGTTTTGTTAATTTGTCTCAAGGTAGCAAGGAGCCTTTTGAGTATCACCTTGGTGACTAACTAGCAACCAAGTAACAAAACATATATCTCTGCACCAGAACGTAGTAGAGATTTCCGGTTTCGTTCATTTGACTCAGACAAAACAAATAAAACAAACAAAATCACATTTTGGGCCATAACTCTTATTTTGCTACAAAAGATATGGATTCAACCAACAGAGTTGTATAGATTAATTTTATGATTCCTTTATGTGCGTTTTACAGCTTCAAAATTTTTGTACACAATTTTCAACAAATTTAGTTTAAACGATCTATTCTGTCAGTTTGTATTATTTGTCATCCACTGGATCATTTCTGTCAATTCTGATTATTTTGGTTATTTCTTCACGTGCTTGGACCACGATGATTGCCGCTTGCGGCTATATTTATGATTTCTATGCTGATAAATCCATCACACAGGGGGAAAAATTTCTTATTTTCACTTATTTTGGTGAGGCAAGTGGCTTATTTTAGGCTTGTTTTTCCAGACCAGGGGCCTCATTTGCGTAGATTTTGCGTAGACTTTGCGTAGATTTCATCCTTAAAGTGTACGTACGCACAAAAGGCAGATTTTGCACAACAAAATTCTGATTTATAAAACCGTACACACACCAGAACCAGCGCATAGTTTTCTTAATAAATCCCAGCTAGCGGAAGATTGTGCGTACATGCACATGATACATTCCCCACCCCGCCACCTCCCCAAAATAACCATATATGGAGCGTACAATGCCTGTTTTTACTATGCATATCCTCATCTGCATACAATTACCATATGCATTTCACCATCTAGGCACGTGATTACTGCGTTTAACGGTACGATAAACTGTATTATGAGAGATAAGTCTGTAAATGTCACATGTACCCAAAAGGTTAGATGCTGCACCATGAAGAAACATGATTTAATAAGATATGAACTTGTTTTCAAAGAATATATCTTGTATATCTCTTGGCAAAATGTTTTTATCTTTGCAGACATAAATCTAACCTAAGCAATTTTGCTTCTCAGAAAAACTTTTAAATCGTTTTAAGGTTGTTTTTATTGAGAAGTTAAATATTTAGTACTGGAAACAAAATGAAAATGATTAAAATTCTTAGTGCAGCATTGTCTGATATCATCAGATTACTAAGATTTTATATTTTATGTATTTTATATAAAAAAACAGCTGTTTGTCTTATAGCTACTGTCCATTTTACTGAGCCATTTCACGTACATGATTGTAATTGAACAGAAAATATCTCAAACTTAGAAATCTTCACTGTCATTTTTAGTTACTGTATGTTCCTTCTAAATGATGACATGGGAAAGTTCTCCAAACGCAGTGCATCCCAAACCAATATTTTCCTTTTACAGCTTATATTTGAATTAGTTACATAAAAATAATATAGCCTACTACTGGTTTGATAATGATTACTTCTGCTTCAAGTGCTTAACTACATACTTTTTTATTCTAAATGTGAATTCAATGAAAATCAGGGTTTATTTCTGTCTGTTCAGTTCATTATTTGTCCAGCTGGAGTTGCCAATTCACACACACCAGTATAAGAGTGCGTAGGCACAGTCAAGAGTGTCCGGACGGTGCGCACATATTTATTGTTATTATTATTATTCCACCATAAAACTGATCGGGCAGAGCAAACCGTAAGGCCTAGAGACTTTAAACTTGGTCAGATGGTATTTTATGGTATGTCAGATGGTATATTGCTCGCTACTCAGAAACACGGACTCGGCCAAATCGGTCAATAGGGGCGCTACAGCGATCAAAAACGTGAAACTGCTCATAACTCCTAGACCGTTTGTCCTAGTTTGTCCACTCAAGTGCTTTGTACCATTGGAATCCTTGGCTCAAACCAAACAAAACGTATATCTCCGATTTCATTTCCGCCATCCGGGATTTTTCATAAAACCTACTTTTGCAAACTAGTCCTAGGTTTTTCGTCCGATCGGGACCAAACCAGTGCCAAACGATTCTATGGAGTCTCAATATCAAAAGTTATCAAAAAAAAGTTTGAACTTTCGACTCAAGCTAGCTACGGTATGCGAAAACATCGGAAGTAGGAGTGGCCAATTTTACGTAAATGGCTATAACTCTTGAAGGAAATGAGATATCTTCACCAAACTTGGCATGCTTATGTAAGAGGTCAATCTTTGGTCGCCCAGAAAAGTTGGCGCGGTTTTGCCACATAGTGGCGCTATAATACCAAAAAAAACATGAAATTGGCTGTAACAATGAAACCGTTAATCATATTGACTTCAAAATTTGCATACATTGTCATACATATGGACATTCACGTATGTTGAAAAACATGGCCGCCATCGGCCAATCAAATTTCATCAGCTATTACACAAGGTTAACAATGACCGATCGGAACAAAACTTGGTGGACCTATTTGACTCTTGGTCTGAGAGGGTTGTGCAAAGTTTTTTAAAAATCGGCTACTAGGTGGTGCTATCACAATTTTTGTAGGTGTTAATGGTTGTATATAATGCAGTGTCGTGAAAAAACACAAGTAATATATATCACCTGATAGCTCTTCTCATTCTAAACAACTTTGCCTCAAGAAGCACTGGTGTCTGTCAAACCGTTCGTAAATATTTCAGATAATGTTAAAAACATAGTTGTGTAGTCCTAGGTTTTTCGCCTGATCGGAACCAAATCAGTGCAAAAATATACTCTGGAGTCTGATTATCAATAATTATCAATAAAAAGTTGAAATTTCGACTCACGGTCGCTAAGTGGTGCCAAAATGTTCAAAAAGGGCGGGCCATTTTTCCTAAAATGGCTATAACGGCCAAACAAAATGAGATATTTTCACCAAACTCGGTACACATGTGTATGAGCTCAATCTCAGGTCACAGTAAAACAAAAAAGCAGAGTTTGACAACTTGGTGGCGCTATAATAGGAAACAAAACATGAAAACAGCTCTAACTATGGAACTGTTAGTCTGATTGAGTTGAAAATCGGCATGCATTGACTTTGTCCAAGGTGTTGTGACTGTCTATGAGGACACTGGCGTATCTCAAAAAACAGGGATCCAAGTTTGAGCACCTATTAGACAAGGTTAATGGAGGCTGATCGGCACAAAACTCAGTGGGCCTGTTCGACTCCTGGCCCTAGAGGTCTGTGAGAAATTTGAACGAAATTGGCCAATGGATGGCACTAACGAGTGTTACGCATCTGTAATCACATGGTGTTTCACACATACACACAATGGCTGTGTCCCAATTCAAAGGCTGCATCCTTCGAAGGACTCGGACTTTAAAGGCCATGCCTTCAAAGGCAGTGAAGGTCGGACTGAGCGTTGTTAATTGGGACAGTCTAGCCTACGGAGGACTGTTCTTGTCGCATAACAACTGTGACAGCTGCCACAGTTTGTGCAGGACTTTTTTGAAAGTTATATTAAACTGTCTGAAAACAAAACAGGGTTCACAAACTGTCTAAATATTTTTACCATGGTCCATTTCTGTATATAATAAAGAGTATAAACTATATATAATCACATCTTAGTAAGATATAAGTCAACATTTGAACCACTTTAAAGTTTTTTTTTTTTAGATAAATATTTGATTAGATATTTGAGTAAGTTGAAACCCAATACTTCCATTTAAAAGTGTAATTCGGCAATTTCTCTCAAACAAATCCTGTCATCACTGGCGCACAATGAATTCTGGGGTAGGCAAGGCCGCGAAGGATCCATCTGTTGTATCCTTCATTTCACAGGAAATGAAGGACGCATTTGGAGGCCGCATTTTAAGGAGACTTCGAATTGGGACAGCCTTTGTCGCGCAGCAGTGACGCAATCAGCCTTCGAATGCGACCTTTGAAGCATGCAGCCTCTGAATTGAGATGCAGCTATAATTCATATCATTTGTTAGATCTCCTCATACTGAACAACTTTGCCTCAAGAACCACTGCTGTCAATCAAATCGTTCATTAAATATTCACGATTATGTAAAAAACCTACTTTTGTGAACTAGTCCTAGGTTTTTCGCTCAAACTCAATAAAACCAATGCAGTACAATTCTCTGGACTATCTAGGTCAATAATTATAAAAAAAAATTTTTTAACTTTACCCTTTGGGTAGCTATAACAGTGCCATTTAGAAAATGGGCATGGTCAAGTGTACAAATAAGCCCATAATTCCTAAACAAAAACTCAGAACTTCACGAAATTAGGTGAGCACATGCAACATATGATTCTAAACAAGTGTACAAATAAGCCCATAATTCCTAAACAAAAACTCAGAACTTCACGAAATTAGGTGAGCACATGCAACATATGATTCTAAACAAGCATGCAGACTTTTATGGAGATCGGACCATAGGTGGCGCTATGAGCTTTAAAAAGCTTTAAAAACCATGTATTTCCTTAGTAAATTGCCTGTATTGGCTGTAAATGGTCTGTTCCATCTATGATCTAGGTGGTTACATGCTTGATAAAAAAAACATAATACCTTTTTATGCATGTGCTTAAAGGCCTTAAACCGCTTGAACTTCGATAATTGCTGCTCGCAGCTATATTTTTTTTATTATTATTACTATTATTTAAGACTAGCTACACTGACCTAACCATGGTAATGAGGAGCCTTTCCTCCTGTGTAATATGTATGTTCTGTTTGAATTATGTTTGAAATTTGGAAACAAACGGGATAATAATAGGCTCATATAAGTAAATATGCTCTTCAATTTTTAAAAGGGGGGAGAGAAAACTTCCTGTCGCTTTTGTTGTTGACGTTAACAACAAAAATAATGCCACTTGATGCATGTCCTTGTACTTGAATACCATGAACAAAACTATGCAACATAAATGGAAATGTGACTAAGGATACATTAAATACAGGTTGCGTTTTTACTATGGTGTGTCGCCACTTGATTTCCAATGTAAAATCTGGGTCCTGAAGCAAAACCAGTTGAGAACCACTGCTCTAGAGTTTATTCAGAATGGTGCCAAAAACAAAAAACATCAAGTGAGCAGCAGTTCAGTGGACGGAAATGCCTTGTAGATAGAGAGGTCAATGGAGAATGGCCAGACTGGTTCGAGCTGACATAAAGGCAACAGTAACTCTAATAAACCCTCTGTACAATTGTAGTGAGCAAAATAACATCTCACGCCCGTTTCACACACGATCCGTTTGCAGTAAAAAAAAAAAATTCAGTGCCCATGTTAACAGGTTAGAGCATTCAGACCGCACGTGGATACAGCACGGCAATGCGTTGCAGGAGCGGCAGTGCAGCTATCGTTTCTGCACCAAGTCTATTTTTGCTGTGCAGCAATGTGCTGAATTAAAGTGATAGCACATTGTTTGTGGTCAAAATGAACATGAATTGACACGAAAATGCAGCAGTTTCACCATAAATCATATAATTAAAGTCTACTGTGTTTCAAAGTCACCATATGACTTTCAGCCCCGGGGAAAGCAAAGAAAACCAAAACACACTATTACCAGGAGTTGCAAAAATAACAAATGCGATCAGAAGTATATCTAAAGATTTTTTTCATGTGAAATACACTACACAGCATGTTATATTGTGTTTGTGTGTGTGTGTGTGTGTGTGTGTGGGGGGGGGGGGGGGGGGGGGGGCGCACTCTAATCTCAGCAGAAAGCAGCAATCAAGTGACAGGCTGGTGGTGAGAACACTTTACCTCACATTTGGAAAAACAAGACATGGTTGACACTCGTCTCATCGTGGAGCTGGAAAAACAAAGTTCTCTATGACCCGTAGGATTTCTTGTATAAAGATTTAAATGCAAAAGAAAAGGCATGGTAGGCAGTTTCCTCGGCTGTTTGTGTGGATGATAAGTTTATTTAAAATGTTTGTGATACTACCTTTTCACGTAAGAGTACCATGTTTAAATGTTTAAAATCAAAATAATGGCAAACTACTTACCCATTGTTGTATTTGTGGTATACAGAAGCCACTGATCAGTTGAGCACTGCAAACGCGTCATATGTGAAAGCACAAACCGTACCGCATATGTACTGGAAAACGGATCATATGTGAAACGGGCGTCAGAATGCACAACATGTTGAACCTTGAGGCGAATGGGCTACAACAGCAGAAGACCATGTCAGGTTCCACTTCTGTAAGCCAAGAACAGAAAGCTGAGGATGCAGTGGGCACAGGCTCACCAAAACTGGGCAGTTGAAGACTGGAAAAACATAGCCTGGTCTGATGAATCTCGATTTCTGCTGAGGTACATAGATGGTAGGGTCAGAATTTGGTGCCAACAGCATGAATTCATGTACCCAACCTTCCCTGTGTCAACTGTCCAGGCTGGTGGTGGGGGTGTAATGGTGTGGGCAATGATTTCTTGGCACATTTTAGGCCCGTTCATACCAATCAGTCATTGCTTGAATGCCACAGCCTATATGAGTATTGTTGCTGACCATGTGTATCCCTTCATGGCCACAATTAACCCATCTCTAATTGCTACTTCCAGCATGATAATGCACCATGTCACAAAGCAAAAGTTGTTGCAAACTGGTTTCATGAACATGACAATTAGTTCACTGTTCTTTAGTGGCCTTCCCAGTCACCGGTTCTGAATCTAATAAAACACCTTTGGGATGTGATAGAACAGGAGATTCGCAGCATGAATGTGCAGCTGACAAATCTGCAAAAATTGCATAATGAAATCATGTCAACATGGATCAGAATCTAAAAGGAATGTTTCCAACATCCAGTGGAATCCATGCCACAAAGAATTGAAGCTGTTTTGAGAGCAAAAAGAGAGCCCAGGTTCATAATAAAGTGCTCAGTGAGTGCAAATAATTATACTTTAACCAATATTTTTCATCCGTTTTATTTATATGCCAAAGGCAATTTTTTCTCGCATTTGGCATGTGTGTCTAGTGTTATTTTGTATCCTTTTTACATGGATATCTAACAAATAAGTAGCAAACAGCTACAAAAGTAGCTAGGTTGACACGTATGGTTGACCTTTCTTCTGTAAGAATCTCATAAATTTTCTGCCACCTCTTGCTCTTTCTTTGCTCCTTTATCATTTGAAAGTCAGATTTTGGCTTCATTTCTGTGGATAGATTAACATACAGTAAAATGTACATTACCCACTGTATACTCATTTGCACCTAGTGCTGGTTGAAGTTTAATTTTTGTCGAGGTTGGGAAAAGGGGTCACTAACACTGTAGGAGACAAGGCAGATTAGGGGAACTGCCCATTTCTCTGGATGGAAAATGGAGACTCGCGACAGTCTATTCCTTCCAATAGCTATGTTGTAATATGTAATATGTTATTACTAAGTTTTACTATGACAATGTTTTGATAATAATATCATGGAATATCACTTGCATCTGTGTTTGTACATTCTATGTGGCAAGTTGCTATACTGTACATTCTTTGGCCACCGCAAACATTTACAGTTATTATAATAAATTGTTAGTGAAATCATTTTTTTATTCCAATTATTATTAATGATAAATTTAACTGTTTACTGAATATTGACGTCTTGTATAATATTGCTGTTGCCTCCGTTTGATAAAAGGAATAAGCAACTCATTACAGTGTGTTACAGTGATTTTACCATGGATAAGGGGTGTTTTTGGACACAATGGACTTTTTTCTCCATAAATGGTTGGCATCTGATCATTTTCCTAGGAACTTTACTTGGGCTAGCTTTAATAAACTATATTAAATGGCAGAATAATTGGTAATTGTAATTATTATTAATAATAAATTAAACTTTTTACTAAACTTTGGTGAACAAAAAGTGGAACAAACGGTTAGCTTCCAAGCATTTCCCTAGGCATTTTACTAGGGCTTGTTTCTGAGAGTTTCCCTTGGCACTTTTTAAGGCTAACTTCTAAGCGCTTCACTTGGTGCTTTACTAGGGCTAGCTTCTGAGTGTTTCCCTTGTTGCTTTAAAGGTCCAGCTTTCGAGCATTTTCTTAGGCATTTTTAGGGCTAGCATCTGAGCATTTTCCTTGGCACTTTACTAGGGTTAGCTTCTGAGCATTTCCCTTGGTGCTTTAGCTACAAAGCTAAAGTGCCTAGCTTCCCTTTAGCTTCCCGTGGTGCTTTACAAGGTCTAGCTCCCGAGCATTTACTTTATTATTATTAGCATTTTTTAGGGCTAGCTTTTAAGCTGTTCCCTAGGAAATTCACTAGGAATAGCTTTCCAGTGTTTCCCTAGGTGCTTTACTGGGGCTAGCTTATGCTTTTCCCTTGTCAGTTTACTAGAGCTAGCTTCTGAGCATTTCCCTAGGTGCTTTACTAGTGCTAGCTTCAGGGTGCTTTCCTAGGCGCTTTACTAGGATTAGCTCCTGAGCATTTCCCTTAGCGCTTAACTATGGCTAGCTTCCGAGCGTTTCCCTAGGTAATTCAATAG
Organism: Myxocyprinus asiaticus; assembly: GCF_019703515.2. Lineage (NCBI taxonomy): Eukaryota > Metazoa > Chordata > Actinopteri > Cypriniformes > Catostomidae > Myxocyprinus > Myxocyprinus asiaticus. Next base: position 44,452,644 of record NC_059373.1, read on the forward strand.
GACTAGCTTCTATGTGTTTACATATGTGCTTTACTAGGGCTAGGTTCTGAGCGTTTTTTTTCTAGGTAATTCACTAGAACTAGCTTCCGAGTGTTTCCCTATGTGCTTTACTAAGGCTAGCTTCCTAACCTTTCCCTGTGTTCTTTACTAGGGCTAGATTTCGAATGTTTCCCTAGATAATTCACTGGGACTAGCTTCTGAGTAATGCCTCCTCAAATACTCGAGTAAAGAATATAATGGACCACATAAATGTATATAAAAAATAACAATACGAAATGTGAGCTCAAATAATGTGTATAGCAGTTATTTTTCTAAAGTAACCTGCCTTGAGTGCATTGTGATCTCATTGAGCTCTGGCATGGGGTGAAATGTCAAATACAGATGAAAAGTCACATGTGGGGAGACATTGCCTCAACTTTGCACTGATTTGTTCAATACGTTGTCAGTCAATCAGTGTGATAATACTCGCTTCTCATGCTCTCGCACTTGCAGTGAGTCTCCGCAGATCACTATGAATGGGACAAGCTGATGGAAGTGGAGAGATATTTAAAGAGTATACAACTAACCAGCTTGGACAACTCCACTTTTGGTCACATCCAAATCAAAATGAACTTGGAATGACTTGACAGTGAGCTGGTTTTTAGTGAGCACTCGCTCTGAAAAGTACAGATCCATGCCATCGATGAGGCCTGGATGTACTTAATTTGTCCACATTCCAGATCAGATCGTGCCTGGTCGACCGTGTTGCCTTTCAAAATATACTCTTTTGACTGCGAGTGAGTACTAACGCATTCTACGCATGCGCACTATGACAGCTTTGTGATCCTAAAACAGTAGCACACGAGCAAGAATGCTGTATGGCCCTATATCAGCATGGCTATGATTTGACCATGGCCTTATTCCACAGGTAATCTCAGCTGTGCTGATAAAAGGACATACAGTATGATTATGAGTGTGTTATTGCTTTTATATAACAGTTCAACGAATAAGTAAATAAATAAATTAGGAGAACTTGGGACTGTCACAAAAAAAAAAAAACGCACTTGTGCTTGGATCTATATTTTTATGCCACGGATCAGGATCTGCCGTTGCTAGTTCAAAAAATGTGCCCAAGCTTAATTAAAAAACATCACTTTAGAATTAGGAATGATGGCTTGGGCTGTTTCTTGTGTGTGTGTTAGAGAGAGTGATAGACAGAGACAGACACACCATTAAATATCAACACAAACTGGAATGTTATCAGGCACTAAATCGAGAGTACACCGTGGCAAACTACCTGAGCACGGTGACTGATGTGAAATTAAGAAAAGCGTTGACGATGTACGTACTCAGCGAGCACAGCCTGGCCATAGGGACGGGGCGGTGCAGACAGAGATGGGTGTCCCATGAGGAGAGACTCTGCTCCCACTGCAATCTGGGAATGATGGAGACAAAGCTGCACTTCCTCATGGAATGCCCAAAATATGAAATCATCAGAAACCACTATTATCCCAAAATTAATAAAATGTTTCCCTAATTTAATAATTGCACCCCAATTGAAAAACGTCCCTTTATTCTCGGCAAAAAAGCAGAATGTGCAAATATAGCCGCAAGATTTGTACAACAACAACTAAGAATTTAACATTCGATAAATGTATTGTTAAAAATTGACCCCCCAACTTACACCGCAACCCCTGATTAGACATGAATGTAGATAATGTTTAATTCAGTTTATATAGTTAATTAATTACATTTAACTTGTTACATAACTTTTGTATCATAATCATTATTTATTAACTGTTTTTTTTATGATTTTCAATGTTTTTCCTTTTACATTGCTTGTTCAAACCCTAATTCAATTGTTCAACCGTTCTAAACTATTTTCTATGTTGTTTTAATGCTTTGGCAATACAAAATGTACTTCTGTCATGGCAATAAAGCAACTTGAATTGAATTGAGAGAAAGAGAGAGAGAGAGAGAGAGAGAGAGAGAGAGAGAGAGAGAGAGAGAGAGAGAGAGCTCGATGTGCGTTTACCTGCATCTGTTGCGACTCTCAAGCAGTTATGAAAAGCTGAAGCTGTTTAACTCTATTCCTCAGCAGTAGTGTAGTGTTAGTCAGCTTGCTGAAGATAATGGAATACTGGTCAAATACATCATTTTTTCTCTGTTTAAATATAGCCATCCAAGAGGAGGTCCACGCTGTGCATTTTGCAGTAGCTGGTTCTCTCTCAGATTAAAATTTTTATTGGTTGATCCACAAGCATGATGTTACGAACTCAAGGACTCCTCCTGTTCACCACCAGAGGTCTCCCTCGCCCAAGTTTTGAGGGCACCACGAACTACACTTCCCAGCATGCCAACCTAGACTGATTACACTCACACCTGTTCCCTATTTCAGTGCACTATTTAAGCACTGTTCAAACAATAGTTATTGCGAAGTCTTGTTTTGCTCCTGCTAACATTTCTGAGCATTTACCTCTGTTTATACTGCCTGCCTTTGTTTGACTTCTGCCTGTTACCCACCGTTTGATACACTGCTGCCTGCCTTGTTTACCTATCCTTTACCTGGACTCTTACTGTGATTGTTTGCTGCCTGCCCTGACCTTTGCTTGTTTATGATTACGACTCTCATCTGCCTACGCTGTTCCATTACTGGTGATTTACCCTGCCTGTCTGTTTATGGGTTGCACATTTACTATTAAACCGCATATGGATCTTAACCTCTGTTCTCCGGAGTCTGTGTTACACATGACACATAACAAAGCAAAAAACATTCATGTACAGAGTCAACCATTATCCCCCTTAAACCCCATTATTTCCCTTCCCCCCTCCCAATCCCCAACCCCACCCTGACCCCCAACAAATATCCCTGTGGCCAAAGCCCAAGTACACACACAGATCAAAAAAAAAAAAAAAAAAATAATAATAATAATAATAATAAACACACACATTTAAAACTATAAGTCCCTCTCCACTACCCCTCCCCGAGAGCCCTCCAAAATGGCTAATAGCAAATAGCTGCCCCACTTTTTATCAAACAACTCCCGGTTGCCTAGCCTTCTTTACGACACCTCCTCAAATGCCGCCACCTTTCCCATCTCTGTGCACCACTCCTGAAATGAGGGAGCTCCAGCCGACTTCCATCCCCAAAGGATGACCTGTCTGTCGATCATAACACTGGCTAGGACCCAATTTTTTTTATGTACTTATCCCCTATATTAATGACCGCCTCATCACCCAAAATACAGAGTCTGGGGCAAAATGAAATTTGAGTGCCCAATACGTCACACATAAAACTCTGAAGCCTCAACCAAAATTCTTGGATCTTAACACACCACCAAAAAACATGGGTTGTATCCCCATGTTCTGATTGGCATTGCCGTGTAGGTGGGTGTGTCTTTAAGACCAAGCCTATACAATCTAGAGGGGGTTCAACAGAATCGATGTAAAATCTTAAACTGCATAAGGTGCACCCTTGCATCTCTAGATATAGACTTGACGTTTTTTTAGAATCCTAGCCCACACTTCCTCCTCCAATACCAAGTTTAAATCATTCTCCCATAATCTCTTGAGAGAAGTTGAAACTCCATCCCCCAGACTCTGAATTAGCAGGGAGTAATACACTGATGCCTCATGACCTTTTCCAAAAGCAGTAATCACCACTCTCAAAGTGTCTGCCACTTTAGGGGTGTGTATGCTACTCCCAAAAATAGTACAGAGCACGTGACGCAGCTGTAAATATCTAAAGAACTGAGACCTGGGAATCCCAAAATGTTGAACCATATTTTCAAAGGATCTCAACATTCCACTCTCATATAGGTCACCGAGCATATTAACCTCCCTCAAAATCTATTCTGTCCAACAGAAAGGGGACTTATTAATACATAATTTTGAGTTCAGCCATATGCTCAAAGCAACATTTAAATAAATTGTCTGATTTAAACACTCTGGACACTTTTGTCCATATGAGATATCGGGGTGTAACTTAACTTCTCCAGGTAGTTTGATAGAAAGGCTTTGCAATGGCAAAATAGGGGCAAGAACTTCCTGTTCAATACAAAACAAGGAAGGGGCTCTCTCAGGTGGAAGCGACCAATGAGCCAAATGTCTGATACTGAATGCATAATAATAAAATAAAATCTTGGGAGTCACGTGGCGCCATGCGAGGATCGGACGTGTGAATGGTGAGCTCTGCGCACTTTGCTAGTTTTTAATACTTTTTGTGTCATAAACAGGTGAGATTCTATACACCCTGTTCCATAACTGTTCTATGAAGACAACATGTCAAAGAATTCAAAATCAACAGGCTCTGGAGACATTAAAAGACACTTACGTGCTCAAGCTGATACCCCAGACAGGGCAGCAGACCAGGGACTCAGTTTGGACGGTGCGGCAGGAGAGATTCAGCATCAACTGTCAAGCATGTCGGCAATGCTGGTGAAGGTCACTGCTGACTTGGAGGATCATGTTGTAATATGTCGATCGATCACTGCCATGGAGACGAAATTTGTAACGAGTTGGTTACAAGAGTGTTGGACATTGAGAAACGGATCGATTATCTGGAGTCATCGGAGAGGGAATTAGCTGTTAACCCGCTAGTGACCAAGACAGACGTGACCAAAGTTGGAAGACTTTTGAAATGGTGAAACAACGTCCGAATTGGTGGAATTCCTGAGACGAAGAAGGCCGAGATATGGTGAAATTCCTAGATGAGCTCTTCCTGAGTCTGCTTGACATAACAGGCCATAAGCTGAAAATCGAGCGAGCTCACAGAGTTCTGGCTTGGAAATCCGCTGAGGGAGACAGGCCCCAATCAACTCTGGCCAAATTTATGAGATCATCCTATAAAGATCTTGTGTTATATGAGACGAGGAGTAAAGGCAGGCTTTCTTGGAAGAACCACAGCATTTTCTTGTTCCCAGACTTTGCGAATTCGACAAGAGAGAAACATGATCAAATCAAAGAATGCAAGAAACTCTTACATCAACGGAAGGTCGCTTTTGCACTGATGTTCCTGGCCAAATTGAGAACAGATGCTAAGGATGGCCGCAAAATATTTACATGCTCACAGCAAGTGATGTCCTCCATAAAGTCCATGGAATGAGTAAGTTATTGTATGATACTGTCTATACAGCCAAGTGGACCTGAGTCACTGAACATTCACTTGACCGTCTGAGGAACTGAGCGCCTTCTTTGTTCCTTTTTGTGTTGGTTAAGCCTAGAGGCTGGAGTACGTTTTGTGGAGTAACACTCCTTCAGGACAGTTTGTGGATGAATCTGCATGTTCTTTGTGCTTATGCCTCCTATTGGTTGGAGTTTGTTCTGTGGAATATTTCTTGCAAAACATTGGCGTGATTAGGGCATTTTTCTGCATTCATGTAACAACTGAGTGGACCTGACTCACTGAATATTCACTTGACTATCCGAGGAAACTGGGCGCCTTTTTTTTTTTTTTTTCTGGTTCCACCTAGCGGCTGGAGTTTGTTTTATAGATTATTTTCTGTTGTGTAATTCTGTCTCACAAAATTTGTACAGAAGCACCGGACTTGAACAATCCGACAGCAAAGTTGTCACGGGGGGTCACATATTGTACTCGTAGGCGTACATGGACTGTTTGAGTTTAGAGTGATGGCACTGTCTTGAGCAGGGTTAATGTGCACGTTTTTCTTTTATCTGTTTGTTTGGTTTGGGGTTTGACTGTTGCACTAATGTTGAAATGTGATCTTTATAATCTTGTTTTTGACACACAATCTATTTTTTCTAATATGTCAAAATGTCAGATGTTAATATGAGTGGATTGTCTCTCTCCACGTGGAATGTTAATGGGTTGGGACACCCCATAAAAAGAAGGAAGGATATTTCTTTTCTTAAACGTAAGAAATATGATATTGTGTTTCTTCAAGAAACGCATCTTTCCCCGCAGGAAGCTAAAAAATTTGGGAAGATCTGGGGTGGACATGTTTTCTTTAGTGCTGGCTCAAGTTAGGGCTCTCTACTGATGTGTCATTCACTGAAGCTGGCAGTGGTGGTGATGTGATAGGAGTCAAATCAAGTAATTTTTATTTGTATACTGCCTTTCACAACACACATCGTTTCAAAGCAGCTTTACAGAAAATCATGCATTAACAGGAAATGAAACTGAAATATCTATAAAGTCTTAGAGTCATCATTGTGTAGTTTGATAAAATACGATTGTGTATTGTGTATAAAAATAAGTTATTAAATAATAATTGTATCTAGAAACCCAGTGAGCAAGCCAAAGGCGGCTGTGGCAAGGAACACAAAACTCCATAAGATTTTGGTTAATGGAGAAAAATAAACTTGGGAGAAACCAGGCTCACTGTGGGGCCAGTTCCCCTCTGGCTAACATCATGAATATAATGCCAATATTACTTAATTATGTATAGTGCAAGTCATGGTTTAAAATTATTAAAGTGAGTAAATGTTATGGGCCAGTGTTTAAACAAAGATTTTGAAAGAAATGTAAGATTAATGACTGTTTTTTTCCAACCAATTTGGAATGCCCAATTCCCAATGCGCTTTTAAGTCCTTGTGGTCGTGTAGTGATTCGCCTCAATCCAGGTGGCGGAGGGTGAATCCCAGTTGCCTCCACGTCTGAGACCGCCAACCTGTGCATCTTATCATGTGGCTTGTTGAGCGCGTTGCCACGGAGACATAGCGCATATGGAGGCTTCACGCCATCCACCGTAGCATCCACGCTCAACTCACCACGCGCCCCACTGAGAACGAACCACATTATAGTCACCACGAGGAGGTTACCCCATGTGACCCTACCCTCCCTAGCAACTGGGCCAATTTGGTTGCTTAGGAGACCTGGCTGGAGACACTCAGCACGCCCTGGGATTTGAACTAGCGAGCTAGCGAACTCCAGGGGTGGTAGCCAGCATCTTTTACCACTGAGCTACCCATGCCCCCAATGACTAATGTCTTTGAAGTTCATCCTGGATTAACTACAGAAGTTCACATACATGCATTGTCCTTTGTTAGTTGGCTGATGAAGGCTTTTGTTGGCAATTAATTGATAGTCTATGTATTCCATTTTAAGAGTGTAGTCCATCATTAGACCAAGGTGATGCAGTCAGAGATCAGTGAGGTGCATCGCAGTTCAACTGGCCGGTAATTTCTGTGAGGTCTATCCTAAGTCCAAGGTTCAGGCAGTGGCATATGATGTATCCCATGTCTTATGGTTGGAGTTGGCCTCATTTAATTGTTCAGCTTAAAACTTCTTCTTCATAGCCAAGAAGGATGGAGGCCTATGTCCCTGTATCGACTACAGAGCACTTAACGACATAACAATTAAGTACCGCTACCCTCTTCCTCTTGTTCCAGCTGCTCTGGAGACATTGAGAGGAGCTATGCTATTCTTCAAGCTCGATTTGAGGAGTGCCTATAACCTCATTCATATTCGACAAGGTGACGAGTGGAAAACAGCCTTCATTACCCCCACTGGCCACTATGAATACTTTGTGATGCCACTGGCCACTATGAATTCTTGATGTATTTCAAAGATTTATTAATGAAATCCTACACGAGTATCTCCACTGATTTGTCTTAGTCTACACTGACGACATTCTAATCTTCTCTCAGTCCCTACAAGACCACATCATTCATGTCCAAACCATCCACCAGCGTCTCAGGGAACACCACCTATTCCTGAAAGCAGAAAGTGTTTGTTCCATCGAACCTCTGTTCAATTCCTGGGTTACAACATCACCCCAGATGGTGTGCAGATGGATTCAGACAAAGTGCAGGCAGTGCTAGAATGGCCACAACCTACCACCATAAAATAGTTGCAACATTTCCTTGGCTTTGCCAGCTTCTATCGTCAGTTCATCAGGAACTTCAGCTCCCTGTCTGCCCTATTGACATCCCTGCTACCCCAGAAACCCAAGTCCTTACCATGGTCCCCCGCAGCCATGCTTGTTTTCCAAGCTTTAAAGAAAGCCTTCACCACCGCTCCCATTCTCTGCCATCTGGATCCAGAGCACCCCTTTTAGTGGAAGTAGACGCCTCAACCACCGGCGTCGGAGCCGTCCTCTCTCAGCGTCGGGACACCTTCCAAACTCTTCCCATGTGCCTACTTCTCCAAGAAATTGTCTTCCGCAGAGCAAAATTATGACATCGGCAACAGAGAGCTGCTGGCCATCAAATTGGCTCTGGTGGAGTGGCTCCATTGGCTTGAGGAAACGCAACATCTTTTTCAAGTGATAACCGATCACTGGAACTTGGAATAACTTTATGAAGCTCGGCGATTAAACCCACGCCAGGCCAGGTGGGCTCTCTTTTTTACCCGATTCCAATTCTCCGCCTCATTTCGCCTGGGGTCAAAAAATGTTAAAGCTGATGCCCTTTCACACCTGTATTCACCGGAAACATCCAATCCCACTCCTGACACCATTCTTCCGCCTTCATCAGTCCCATCCACTGGAACCTGGATGATCAAATTTCCAAAGGAACCCATGCAGAGCCTACCCCACCTGAATGCCCACCTGAGTGAATTTATGTCCCTGTTAACCTCCGCCAAACCCTCCTCAAGTCCTTACATCTGTCCCTTGGCACCGACTATCCAGGCACCGCCCAAACCTTTTCACTCCTGCGAAGTATGTACTGGTGGCCCCATATGACCAGAGACGTCAAACATCTAGTCCAAGCATGCCCCGACTGTGCCATGTCTAAGTCTACCAGCTGGGAAACTTTTTCCTCTGCCTATCCCTCATCACCCCTGGTCACATATTGGGGTGGATTTAATCACCGCCCTTCTCAAAGCTTGCCGGTTAGTCCCACTCACTGGTCTACCAACCACCATCGAAACTGCAGAGAGTCTTTTCCAGCATGTACTTAGGAACTTTGGTCTCCCGGAGGATATAGTATCCGACCGTGACCCGCACTTCATCTCCAGGGTGTGGAAGGCGTTCTTCTCTCTCCTTGGGGTCTCTGTCAGCCTTTCCTCCGATTACCATCAACAAACCAATGGCCAAACAGAACATAAGATTCAGGAAATTGGACAGTAAGAACCTATTGCCACAATCATCAAGCTAGTTGGAGTCGTTTTCTTCCCTGGGCCGAGTATGCCCAAAACTCCTTGTGCCAGTCTTCCACTGGAAGAACCCCATTCTTGGCTTCCAGCTGCCTCTGTTCCCATGGTCAGGTGAGCCCTTGGATGTCCCAGCCATAAATCACTGTTTTGGAGAGAGTGAGAGGGTCTGGGACACCGCACATGTGCACCTACAAAGGGCAATTAACCGCCAGAAGAGTCAGGCTAATGTTCGACACTCTGAACCCCCACAATACCAGCTTGGGCAAGAGGTCTGGCTCTCCACCAGGGATATCCATCTGCACATCCCTAGTAGAAAGTTACGTCGCCGCTATATTGGACCTTTTAGAATTATTGAACAAATAATCCCAGTCACATACCGGTTACAACTTCCATCTCACTATCGCATCACCCCTATCTTTCATGTGTCATTGTTGAAACCTCACCACCCTTCTGTCTCACCTTCTTCCCCAGGGTCTGATGACAGCAGACCCCCTCCGCCACTGCTACTCGATGAGGGCCCTGTGTATGCTGTAAATGACATCCTGGACTCCCACTGCCGGAGGGGATGTCTCAGCTGACACAGAGTTCAGGCTCGGCAATCCGCTGAGGCAGACAGGCACCGATCAATTCTGGCCAAATTTCTGAGATCATCCGATAAAGATCTTGCGTTATGTGAGGCGAGGAGTAAAGGAAGGCTTTCTTGGAAGAACCACAGCATTTTCATGCTCCCAGACTTTGCGAACTCGACAAGAGAGAAATTTTACATCAAAGGAAGGTCGCTTTTGCACTGATATTCCCGGCCAAATTGAGAATAGATGCTAAGGATGGCCATAAAACATTCACATGCCCACAGCAAGCGATGTCCTTCATAAAGTCAATGGAGTAAGTCAAATTGTGGTACTCACGTTGCAGCCGAGTGGGCCGGCTCACTGAACATCCACTTGACAGTTTGAGGAACCTGCAAGTTTTCATTGTGCTGGTGCTGCCTATCGGCTGGAGTTTATTTTGTGGAGTATTTCTTGCAAAGTCATTAGAGTAAGTCATTTGCTTGTACTTATGTTGCAGCCGAGTGGAGGTCACTGAACATTTGTTTGACTGTTTGAAGAATCTGCGCGTTCTTTTTGTGCTGGTTCCGCCTAGCGGCTGGAGTTTATTTTGTAGAATAACACACATTTAGGACAGTTTTATTGATGAATCTACACACTCTTTGTGTTTATTCTGCCTATTGGCTGGAGTTTGATCTATAGATTATATTTTGCTGTGTAATTCTGTCTCACAAAATATGTATAGAAACACTGGACTTGAGCAATCCGATGGCAAGTTTGTCACGGGGGCTCTCGTAGGCATACATTGACTGTTTGAGTTTGGAGGGATGGATGCCAGTTGACGCTGTCGTGCGTGGGGTTAATGCACACGTTTTTCTTTTTTCAGTTTTTTTTTCCCCCTAAGGAATGTTCGGGGTTTGATTGTTACACTAATGTTCGAATGTGGTCTTTATAATCTTGTCTTTGACACACAGTCTATTTTTTCTTATGTCAAAATGTGAAATGTTAATATGAGTGGATTGTCTCTCTCCACATGGAATGTGAATGGGTTGGGGCACCCCATAAAAAGAAGGAAGGTTATTTCTCTTCTTAAGTGTCAGAAATATGATATCGTGTTTCTTCAAGAAACATACCTTTCTCTGCAAGCTGAAAAAATGGGAAAGATAGTTGGTGGGCATTTTTTTTTAGTGCTGGCTCGAGTAAGAACAGGGGAGTCATTACACTGATATGTAAACATCTACAATTCAAATGACTCAAACAGAGTAAAGATAAATTAGGAAGAGTCGTTATTGTTTTAGCTGAAATTCAGGGACAAAGTTTTATTTTGGCTAATATTTATGCACCTAATGTCGAAGATCAGAGCTTTTTTATAGATCTTGAAGGGATGTTGCAAGCCGCTGGCACCCCTCATGATATAATATTGGGAGGAGACTTTAATCTTTTGATGGACTCAGTCCTTGATCATAGTGAAGCAAAAGTGTGCAAGCCCCCTAAAGCAACATTGACGCCTCACAGTATGTGTAAATATCTTGGTCCTACAGATATTTGGAGGTTTTTGAACCCATCTGGTAGGGACTATACATTTTTTTCATCAGTCCATAAGATTTACTCTATGTGTATGTGACTTTTCATCTGTCGTTGATTGCTCAGTTGGAAACATTTTAGTCTCAGATCATGCCTTGGTGTGTTTAGAGGTGTTGCCACATATGAAGAAAAGGAAATCATATAGTTGGCTCTTTAATGTATCCCTCTTGCAAAATCCTGAATTCCAACAAATGCTAAAGGCTGAAATCAGTGTCTATATGGAGACCAACTGGTCCTCAGTATCCTCTGTGGGCGTGGCTTTGGAGGCACTTATGGAGGTTCTTAGAGGCCGAATTATACATGCCGCTTTCACCAAGAAATCCAAAGCACAAGAACTCGTGGAATTGGAAAGGAATATTAAAAGTGCTGAGGCAGAGCTGAAGCGACCAAATGTCATCCAATGGCCTCAGAGAATTGACCCGATTGAAATACAGATATAATACTATTTTGTTGCAAAATGTGGAGTTTTGGCTATTCAGGGCAAGACAGTCATACTTTGAGTCGGGGGACAAAGCAGGAAAACTTCTGGCTAGATATATAAAACAGAGACAGTCTTTTTATACCATTCCCTCAGGGAAATCTGTTAGTGGTGAAATATTTACCTCGGTCACTGATATTAATAAGGCTTTTAAAGAATTCTATCTTGGGGGCCTGGGTAGCTCAGCAAGTTAAGACATTGACTACCATCCCTGGAGTCGTGAATTTGAATCCAGGGCGTGCTGAGTGACTCCAGCCAGGTCTCCTAAGCAACTGAATTGGCCCGGTTGCTAGGGAACCATGTTGAGTCACATGGGGTAACCTCCTCGTGGTCGCTATAATGTGGTTCTTGCTCTCGGTGGGGCGTGTGTTGAGTTGTGTGTGGATGCCGCGGAGAATAGCGTGAAGCCACGTGATAAGATGCGCGGATTGACGGTCTCAGACGCAGAGGCAACTGAGATTCGTCCTCCGCCATTATGACATTCTTATACATATAGATCAGGTGGGGTTTATTTGGGGCCGTAGCTCTTCTGATAACATTAGCCGTTTCATCAATATCATGTAGTCAGTGGCGAATGATCAGACTCCGGTCGCTGCCATCTCACTTGACTCCGAAAAGCCGTTTGATATGGTAGAATGGGATTATCTTTTTAAGATTTTGGAAATGTACGGGTTTGGGAATACTTTTATTGGATGGATTAAGTTACTTTATAGACACCCGGTAGAAGCGGTACAAACAAAGACATGACAAAGAAAAACAAAACATACAGTATATACAATGAATCAACATTTAACTCCCACTACTACCCCTCCCCCTCCCCAAACAACAACCCCACCCCAATCCCCAACGAAAATCCCCGTGGTCTCACACACAGAAAAAAATAAATAAAATAACTAAAAATAAAAATAATATGATATAATAATCATACACATCTAAAACTACGCCTCTCTCTTCACAGTCCCACCCCGAGAGTCCCCCAAAAACGTCAAATAACTGCCCCATTTCCCATCAAATGAATCCCAGATCCCCAGCCTTCTACACGACACCTCCTCGAAAGCTGCCACCCTCCCAGTCTCCTCGCACCACTCCCGAATTGAGGGTGCTCCAGCTGACTGCCATCCCCTTAAAACAAATTGCCTGCCTATCATAACACTGGTCAGGACCCAATTTTTAATGTATTTTTATCCTATATCGATGACCGCCCCATCACCTAAAACACAGAGTCTGGGGCAAAACGAAACCCGAGTGCCCAACACGTCACACACAAAACTCTGAACCTTCAACCACAATTCCTGGATCTCAGCACACCACCAAAAACATGGGCCATGTCTCCATCCTCGGATTGGCATCGCCAGCAGGTGGGTGTGTCTTTAAGACCAAGCCTACACAATCTAGAGGGGGTCCAGAAGAATTTATGTAAAATCTTGAATTGCATAAGGCGCACCCTTGCATCTCTACAAACAGACTTGACGTTTCTTATAATCCTAGTCCACACTCCCTCCTCCAATACCAAGTGAAAATCTTTCTCCCATAATCTCTTGAGAAGTTAAATCTTCATCCCCCAGACTCTGAATTAGCAGGGAGTAATACACTGATGCCTTATGACCTTTTCCAAAAGCAGTAATCACCACTCCCAAAGTGTCTGCCGCTTTAGGGGGTGTATGCTACTCCCAAAAATAGTACAGAGCAGGTGGCGAAGCTGTAAATACCTAAAAAACTGAGATCTGGGAATCCAAAAAGTTGAACCAAAGTTTCAAAGGATCTCAACACTCCACTCTCATATGGGTAACAGAGTGTAGCAACCCCCTCACAATCTACTCTGACCAGCAGAAAGGGGACTTATTAATACATAATTTTGGGTTCAGCCATATGCTTGAGGCAACATTTAAATAAATGTCTAAATTAAATACTCTGTACACTTTTGTCTATACTGAGTGCAAATGTGAGATAACGGGGTGTAACTTAACTTCTCCAGTTAGCTTGATAGAAAGGCTTTGCAATGGAGAAATAGGGGCAAGAACTTCCTGTTCAATACAAAACCAGGGAGGGGCTCTCTCAGGTGGAAGCGACCAATGAGCCAAATGTCTGAGACCGAATGCATAATAATAAAAAATCTTGGGAAGGCCTAGCTCACCTTTGTCAATCGGCCTATGTAACTTATTGAAATGTAATATGGGACGCTTACCATTCCAAATGAAGGACTTCGCTATGCTATCAAATTGCTGGAAATAAGAGAGGAGGACATCTACAGGGAGAGATTGTAGCAGGTAGTTTAATTTTGGAATACAA